>NC_138377.1:3569881-3615127 GCF_054177405.1 Leptonychotes weddellii | reverse complement strand
GTGTCTTCCTGGGGCACAACACAGCACCAGCTTCACTCAATTCATCTTTCCAGCCTCCGTTGGGCCGGATGCTGCTGTCCTCGCTGGGGCGGTGGTATCCCAGGGCAGGGGTGTGGGTGGCAGAGACAGGGGTCTGCACTGTGCGTGGAGTGGGAGCATCCAGGGAGCCGCGGCAGAGGTCTGGGAGGGGACAGTAGAGGATGGGTAGCTATAACCGGCTCCGCCCCAGAGGGTCCGGGAGGCTCTTGGGGAGGCGACTCTAGAACCCTGACCGTGGGAACAGAAGCAGCGCGTGGTGGTTACTGATGACAGGGACGTGGGTGACGATGATGGTGATGATAGCAGTAAGAGCAGCAACAAGATATTAGCGGAGAACAACTCGCCCGTGCCCCTCCAGCTCTCCTAGAGATCACCTTCACATTTAAAAAATGCTTTTAAAGCAGTCTTTGATTAAAACCCTCCAGGGGCTTCCTATTGACTTCAAATCACATCGGAGCTGCCTGCAAGGTGACACATGGTCTGTCCCCACCCGTTTCAGACCCTCTTTCCCACCATTTCCTCCGCTTGTTCTGCAGCTTCGGGTCCTCTTTCTGTTGCACAAAAATGCCCGATCGATTCTCACCCCAGGGCCTTTACAGTTGCCGTGTCTGCGCCCGGAATGATCCTTCCCCTCCCCCCATCTTTCCTTGTGCTCTCAGATCTCAGAACCAGCACCACCACCTCACGGAGGTGTTCCCTAGCCCCCCACCCGTGGTCACCGTGTGCCAAATCACCCTGTGAATTTTGCATCAAAGCACCTACTGGTATCTGCAATTTTCTAGTGTATTCACTTCTCTGCCTGTTGAGTGTCTGTCTGTCCCCCTACGTTGTAAACTCACTGGGGCAGAGACCATGGCCTGCGTGCGCCTGTGTCTCAGGGGTATGGGGCTATTACACGGTAGCCTCTCCAGGAGCTCCTGCTGCAGAGGGGACAGTTCTAGGTGACACCCACGCTTCTTGGTGTTCTGTTCAGCGTGTCAGGAGAAAAAACTCACATAGTAATTGAACAAGGAATGTTTATATCAATATTACCCTACGAGCATCCAAGGAAGACGTCACCCTGCTCCTCTCAACCCCGGGCTGAGATCCAGACGTCGCAGGGGGCACGGCTGTGCTCGGTGGTGGGGTCATACCAGCAAAACTTGTCGGAAATCTGCCCTTTAGGGAGAGGGAGCCTGTTCGTGGGGACATGTCTTGCTGGAGGCAGCCCACCACAAAACCACCTGGAGAGAGCCAAGGGAAGCTGCTGACTGAGGCGCTGCAGACACTGGACCCTGGAGAAGCCGCCCCACGGCAGGAGCGGGGAGCGGGGGGCGGGAGAAGCCTGCATGCTGCAGGAGGCTGCCCACCAGCACACCAGAGCCAGGGGAGACAGTCCCTCCCTCCTGTTCGCTCTCCCCGGGGCCCCTGCCGACAGAGCCTAACGGGCTGCCGGTAGGCAAAAGGCAAATGTTTCAAGAGCCCCGCTCAGTTGTCATACAGTGGGCAAGAAAGGGCACATTTGGAGCTGAGGGACAATACACTGGTAACTGGCACATTCCACCCCGCTGGCTACTTGACCTCCTTCTCTGCACTTCACGTGTTGCAGTTCCGGCGCAGCGATAAAGCAACTTTGCATGTCCCCGCAGATGAGATCCAGCTGCACATTTTACATGCGCGGCGAAGCGCTTACCCTCCGCCCGAAAGGAGGACACGTTCAGGCCCAGCAGTCATCGTATGACTGTATTACGCACCCCTCACTGAGTACGTTCCTACCTACAGACTAAACTGTAACGTTAACTTCCCACAGCTCGTATGTGAGCTAAAACCGGGAAGAAGGAGCGAGAAGAAGGAAACAGCAGGTGCAAATAACCACACACCCAGGTCAAGCAAAGAGGAGACAGGCTGAGCGACCACACGACTCATTTCTGTGATTTAATCCCGAGGTCCTAATTGATAGGGACAGCTTCCTTCTTCCGTTGCCCAGTTTGTGCCCCCCCCCCCCGCCACCATCCTCAGCCGGAAACTAGCTGGTCCTTAACGAGTGCAGCGACCCACACCTTCCTTCCTGGAGGGTCCTGGGTCCTCCGTTGTCCTGCATTGTTTTGGGTGGTATAGTCTTCCATCAGCCGCTAATACCGGCCATGGGAGTTCCAGGAGGTGCCCTAGAGAATCTTCCCCGTTCCAGAGCTAGGAATGCTTGTCCCCATGGTGTGGCAGCAGCCCACGGTCCCCTTGGCAAGCAGGATTGGTCGCTTCGGCCGATACAGTCTTTCTTTCTTTCTTTCTTTCTTTCTTTCTTTCTTTCTTTCTTTCTTTCTTTCTTTCTTTCTTCTCTTTCTTTCTTTCTCTTTCTTTCTTCTTTTTTTTTTCCATGTTGGTTCAGTGGCCTCAAAATGGCCAGGGGGTGGCCTTCATCTTTCAAGCAGTGAAACCACCGTTGTGTCTCCTGGTGAGAGGTTTCCTCTGACTTCTAGGTCTCGATACCCCTGCTCCTCTAAGTGGCTTCGTCTCAGCAGTGTCCTCAGGGATGAAGTGTTGCTTCTAGTTCACTGTCTTGGATGGGAGTGGGAGCTCCAGGGGCTTTCACTAAGTTCTTCCGGCCATAATGGCTCTCACCTTGCTGGTCGGACAGCCCGTGTGGGCCCCTGACTGTTGTTCACCGGGTCTATTCCAACTAGACATTTAAGAGCTGGAGAAACTACCGGAGGGTGGGTCCATGGACCAACTGGGTGAATCCAACCTGAGCGAAGACTCCAGCTATCAGCTATCCACCTGCTGAAATCAGGGCACCATCTCTGTGCTCCCGCCTGGCCTAAAAAGCAGAGCGACTACAGAGATTTCCTAGGGCGTAGGCGCTCTGTTCTTCACTAATGTATTTTTCTATTTCTTAGCAGAACAACTGTCTTCTGAGCGTCCTTGTAGAACACACTGGAGGGTCAGTGGATAGGTTCCACACGCTTGCCCTAGTCCACAGTCCTACCCACTTAGTCCTGGCCTCTGACATCGTTAACTGCGGGTCACTGTTGAGCCCCAGCTCCAGTCAGCCAACCGAATAAGCTGTCAGGGACCCTTCCGGCTGGTAGAAGGCAGACCCTAAGACAGCTCCCGGCGATCCCTGCCTCTTGATATTCATGCCTTTGCGTAACCAAGCATGGGCGGGGGACCTGTGACATACTTATAACCGATTCAACATGACCAAGGCAATGGGGTGTCACTTCTGTGGTTAGGTTACATAAGACAGTGACCTCTGTCTTGCTCGCAAACTTTCGCTATTGCCCCCTCAGCTTGCAGACTTTGGTAAAGGAAGCATCCATGCTGAAGAGGTCCATGAGGGCAGCCTCCCGCCAACAGCCAACTGGGCACTGAGATCCCCAGTTCAACAGCCTGCGGGGACCTGAATTCTCCCAACAACCCTGTGAGCAGGGAAGCGGGTCCTTCCCTGGTTGAGCCTTTGGATGAGACCGCGGTCCAGTGGACACCTTGAGTGGGTAGCCCACTGAGAAGCCTTGAAGCAGACATCCCATTTACTGACCCACTGAAACTATGAAATAATGAAAGTGTGCTGTTTCTAGTCTCTAAGTTTGTGGTAATTGGTTACGTGGCAATAGATAATCCATACCTAGTTACACAAGCTAACATATTAATCCAGCATCTCTAGTAGGTACAGCTATGTCTATCATATATGACCTGCCCTGATGTTGTGTTCCTCTTCCTTGGTCGAATGCCCTCAGAATCCACGCCCACCTGTGTTCTCCAGCTTTCTGCCAATATATAGCAGAAAGTCTTGCAATTCTTTTGGCTAAGCTTTTGATGGTTGAAGCGTGTACCTGTCCTCCTGGGGTATGTTAAGAATGGGGCCTTGTTGGGGGTCTGGTGGCAATGGGGAGTGGGGATGATGGCTCTCAAGGAGAACGAGCTCCCTTCCAGGCCCCCAGGGAGTTTTCACAGGGTTTTAGGTGGAGAGTTTTCATGCTCTTTAGACATGAGAAAGAAAGCTACTTCCCCTGGTCAAGGAGGCTCAGCTTGACGGGGGTTCAAGACTGACAGTCTCGTTTGGATCTGGTAAAATGTCCCCATTGCAAGTTACAGGATCCTATTCTTTACTAATCAGTACCCTGACTTTCTCCTCAGAAACTTGTTGAGATTGTGAATCCCATTGTTATTTCAGCAGCCTGCACAATTAAATTCTGTGTTTGATTTTCAGCAATATCAGCCTTGCAGCTCAAAGAAATTAAAGGTTCTTTCAGAGCTGTCATGGAAGCTCGCTGGTTTGCAGACCATGACTGGAGCAGAGAGCTAACGGATCTGACTTGTCATCTTCTCTTTGAAGTGCTCAAGTGCACTCAAAAGAATCCGGAGCTCACCAAAATCCTTATAGTCATCATGATGGCCGTAATGGTCAGGTTCAGCATGGGCTGGGGCCCCTGAGGCAGGGGCCACTGCGTCGCAATCAACCACACGTGATAGTTTGATTCATTGTAATGCTATAACACACATGGATTACTAAGGTCCCCTTCCCCACTGATAGCTCGGCACTGCATTCAAGCCCAAAGGCAGGACCAAACCAACCCCCAAACCCCATCTGTCCCCTGGGACTACTCCTGGTACCAATTGTGGATCAGTCAGGGTCCCATCAGGAGACAGAAATGGCACAGTAATTTGAACAGAGAAAGTGTAACATAAAGAGTTATTATCCGGAGCACCTGGGTGGCTCAGTCGGTGAAGCATCTGTCTTTGGCTCAGGTTGTGATCCTGGAGTCCCTGAATCGAACCCCGCATCGGGCTCCCTGCTCAGCAGGGAGCCTGCTTCTCCCTCTGCCTCTCCCCCTACTTCTCCCCCTGCTTCTGCTTTCTCACTCTCTCTCTCTCTATCAAATAAATAAATAAAATCTTTAAAAAAGAGAATTATTACCCATAACAAGGATTGGAGTACTGAGGAGTGGCTGGTAAGGAGTGAAGAGAACCCCAAAGAATATCCCTATGGAACAGCAGCTATGAGGAGAAGCACTGCCCCTAGGTCTGAGAGAGAGCACCCAAGATGCCCCAGCCCTGGACTGAGATCGAGATAATGAGGAGGGGGCGTGGTTGTCATTCACCAAATGTCAAAGAGGTCACTGGTGGTTGGTGCCAAGCTGGCCGAATGTGTTGGAAATCCGTCATAAGAGCTCGTTGGAAATCTGCCCTCTGGGGTGCTGGACAAAGCCGTCCATGGAGAAGTGTCTTGTCAGAGGTTGTTACGACAAAATTGCCTGAGGGGGGCACAGGGAGAAGCTTCTAGCTGCCCAGTAGGTGCCGTGCACCCTGATGGAACCAGGGCAGTCACACCCTTGCAGGAACTGGGTGCTGGAGAAGCCCCAGGGGCTCGGGGACCCCACTGGTGGAGCCACTTTTGCCACGGGGGCTGGTGGCGGAGAAGCTAAGCCTGCTTCAGGAGTCTCCAGGTCACCCACCAGAACCAGGATGGACAATCCTTTCCTCCCACACCATCTTTCCAACCCCTGCTGCTGACAGAGCTTAGCACCATGCCTCTAGGAGCAGGTGATAAAGGGTGGGCTCAGACCCAAGAGGCAATACCCAGGCCAGTGGGCACAGACCCAACCGAACGGGACCTCAGAGAACTGACATATTTGCTCACTTACACCTTCAGGTTTTTGTTCACCGTAGTTTTGAGTTTTTGTTCACTCTATTATGATTTTTCATTTCCCCTCTTGGTTGCCTTTGGCTCCTTGAAGTAATGTTCTCATAGCCCCTGGGGGGCTACTTTCAGGGACTTCTCTAGAAAGTGGGGTCCTCAGTTAACTGTTGCAATTTTAGGGAGTAGGGTCTATTCTGAGAGGAGAGAAAAGTCCCCTTCACCATCCTCGTCCCCTTCCACCGTTGTGTCTTGTATCTTAGACAGTCTCTTAACTCCGGTTTGGGTTGAACTACGTCCCCCCAAATTCAGCTGGTGGCATCCTAACCCCCAGTGCTGTGACCTTATTTGAAGACCTAGTCTTTACAGAGGGGATAAGTTAAAATAAGGCCATTCGGGTGGGCCCTAATCCAATAGGACTGCTGTGGAAGTCTGGACCCAGAGCCACACAGAGAAGGAGATGGCCACGTGAACATGAAGACGGCCATCTACCAGCCAAGGAGAAAGGCCCAGAACAGATGCTTCCTCAGCCCTCGGAAGGAACCCACCCTCCCAGCACCTTGATCTCAGACTTCCAGCCTCCAAAACTGTGAGACATGACAGTTTTGTTGTGTGAGGCCCCCCGGTCTGTGTTATTTTGTTATTCCACCCATGCACCAGCTGTGTGACCTTGAGCAAGATGCTCAAGCTCTCTGGGCCACAAAATGGGAGAATAACAGTGCCCACACAATGGGCTTACTTACTTAAATGAGTGGCGTACTTGGACCTCACAGAACAGTGTTTAGCACCTGCTGCAGAGGTTCCAGGCTCACCTTGTCAGGAGAGGGGGCTGGGCAGAAGCCAGCGGAGGAAGGGAGCAGGCCCCTGAGGGGTCCCAGAGTGGCATGGTCAGGCCATGACCACAGAGAAGTGCCTGGCACCCAGGATGGGCGGTCGTGTCCAGCCTCCAGACCCTCCACGCCACTGATCCTCAGCTGCCCACCTCCTACGGCCTTCAGCCATCGGACCCCCACAGCCCTGTGGGGCGGGCAGCGAGTTGACGGGTCTCCCGAGGGATGGGGAAGCTGAGACCTGGGGAGGAGAAATGATCTCCAGATTGCCCAGTGAGGACACCTCTGAGTCAGAACTCGAACCCAGGTCTCTGGACTCCAAATTCAGTGCTCTTGCTCTGTGAGACACTGCCTCCTGGTGGTTGCCTCAGCCAGGGGCAGCTGGGTGATGTGAGGGGACATCCCCACCCAACACCATCCCTGTGAGCCTGTCCTCACCCTGGCTCCCTCTTCTCTAGAAGCCCTGCTCTGGAAACTCCAGGCAGTTCCCATGGATTGAGGCCCCACTATGTGCTAAGGACCAAAGATATTTCACGCTCACCACAACACTGCTAGCACCCCCATTCTAAGAGGGGTGCAAGGTGACAAGGGAGGAACCTAGGCTCAGGGAGGAGAGAGACTTGCCCAGGGCCACACAGTCGGGAGGCTCCACACTGGGGTTCAAACAACACCGGAGGAAAGGTACGCCTGACAGCCCGTTCCTTGTCTCCGGGAACCCTGGCCGCTCTCCTCCCTGGAGGCAGAGTGGGGTGCGGGAGGGGGTGAAAGGGATGTCAGTCCAGGCTCGGCGAACAACAGGTGTCTCAGGAGGTGGGGGTGGGAGCGGACGAGAACTGGGCTGCCCACACTCCTGGCCGCGTTTGGGTGGGCTTTCTCTAGGAGTCTGGCTAGGCAGCGGGGGACCCTTCAAAGGGCGCAGGGGGGCCCTCCCACGTGACCTTTGCCACCCACCGCTCGCCAAAGATCAGAGCGGGAGCAAGCGGGGCCTGGCCTCCGAGTAATTGGCTGGGGGCTTGGAGCCTCGGCTCAGCCCAGGGGGCAAGGCTCACAGGGTGATGCAACCAGAGCAGCTCCGGGGTCAGAGGCCTCCTGTCCTCGCCTGGCCCGGGATTAAACTTTCAGTGGCTGCTTTTCAAGGTTCCACACGAAAGAAGGGGGGCAGAAAGGGAAGGCGTTGTTTTCATGCCTCTTGCTTCATTTGCATAAGGTGAAAAATGTTTCCATAGAAACAACCAGAGTCTGTAATTTTTGAATAGCGATTTCTGCACGAAGCACAACCTGTCTTTTTGCGAAAGGGGATTAAGAAATTCTCAGCAGCATTTCTACCACAACAAAAGGCAAAGTCATCCAGTTCTGGGAGAGCTGCTCCGGAGGGGAGGGTCGGGCTCAAGCCTCTGCCCTCTGCGGGCCTCAGCTTCCCCACCTGCGAAATGGGGCCAGGGAGGGCTGCGCCCGAGCCCCTGGCGATCCGAAGCGGGGGCAGGGCCGCTGAGAAGCCCCCATCCCCCAGCCCTCGGTGTGGCTTTGGATGCGGGGCCTATGGCAGAGTTTTAGCAGGCTTTCCAGAGAGGCTGGGGCAGAGGCCCGAGGGCCAGTCAGCTCCAGGGAGAGGCCCGGCCGGCCCCCTCTGCGGCCACGTCGCGGTGGGGCCCCACCGGCTAGTGGAGCGGAAGGCGGGCGCCGTGCCTGGGCGCCTCTGCCCCCTTGTGGCCCGCGGGCCCTGCAGCACCCACTGGGCCCCGGCACCCCAGGCCGCGAGCACCGCCCCCTGAGGGCTCTGCTAGGGGCTGGCCTCCCCGGGGAGGCTGCAGGTTGGATCAGGCGGGGAGAGAAATCCCCCAAGTCATCCTGAAACTGGCCCTCCTCCCCAGGTCTCCGGGCAGGGAGCTCCCCACAAGTGCTCGCTGGGGTGCGTTGGGGAGGGCGGGGTACCGGCCGGCCTCTGCAGGCCTGACTTGGGAGTCAGGAGGTGGAGGCCGAGCCCTGAGGGACTTGGCTGCTCCCCCATGTTACAGATGGGAAAGCTGAGGCCCTGGGAGGCCTGCCATCCCCACGGCCTCAGTCCGAGGAGGCCCTGCACGCTCCGTGCATCCCGAGGCCCCGGCTGCAGTGACCCGGGTGGCAGGGCAGCGTCCCGCGAGGAGCCCAGGCATCTTCCTTTATCCTCCTCTTCCTCTAGCTCTGGGCCGTGAGGCTGGAGCCGAGCGGAGTGCTCCGCATCCCCGGATGTCCTTACAGCCTGAGCAGGCGGGACAAATGAGCCCTGAGTCGCCGGTGGCTCCGGAGCAGGAACGAAACTTTGGACGGTCTTCCCCTTCCAGTTTTCTGAACTGCACAGATTCCTTGATGAACAAATTTTGACCCCACCAGATGGTGGCCTTTTGGGGGGCAGGAGTGTCTGCCCTCAGCCCCGCACCTTGGGAACCCCTCCTCCTTCAGGAGGCTTCTGGAATGTCCCGCCACTCACCTGGGCACCAGGGCAAGGGAGGACAGACGGCGAATCCAGCCCTCCGTGGCCTGCAGGGGGACAGCCTTCAGTCCGATGCTGCTCAGGCATGATGGGGTGCAGGGACCATGGGCCCTGCAGATGGGGGCTTGTGCCACTCATTAGGTAAGAGCTTGCTGGTAGACAGACAACACCTTATCTGCTGTGTGGCCTGGGCAGACCTCCTTCCCCCTCTGAGTCTCAGTTTCCCTATCTGTGACATGGGGCTTTGGTGAGGGCTGCCGATTAAAAGTGTGTCTCCGTGGGCAGCTGGCTCGGGGAGGAGTGGCCCCTTGACACAGGACGGGGCTGACCGGAGGACCGGTCCTCATTCTGTGGCCGACACCACCAGACTGGTTTGTTGGTGAAATGGGGACACTGCCAAGCTCGGATCGTCCTTATGGGGACTCAAGTCAATGATGGGGTGAACGCATTTGGAGACCACACGGTCCACTGATACACGGGATGTTTTTGTGGCGTCCGTTGGTGAGTCCCCATGGTAACCCGAGGGCAGCTTGGGCATGAGGCCGAGGCTGAGACACACGGGGAGGCAGCTGGCCCAAGGCCACAGGGCAGGAGATGGTGCAGCTTGGATCCAGGGTGCGCGGGGCCGTCTACGGTCTGGTGGCATCCCAACTGATACAATTTTGGGGTCCCTCAAAATCAGGTCAAGGGTGAATATTCAACAGGAAAAGGGAAATCACAATAGTGGCCTGCTTTCAAAGTCTGAGAATGATCACGGACAGCAACATAGCTGGGCCTTCCGTGCCGGGCACACACGAGGCCCTGGGTGTGACTCAAACCCGGATCTCTGACTCCTTCTCCAGTGCTCTTCCCTGCTGGCAGCTCCCTAGAAGGCCTCTGGCTCCTGCGAATGAGTTTCTTTTCCAACAGAATGAACCCAAAACTCGGCTAAGGATCTCAAAACGGTGTTGTCCCGCCTGCCCCCACAGCGCCCCTTCCCAGTGCAGTGAGGCAGGGATGTTCTTTCTTAGAGCCGGGGTGAGCCGACCTGGGGGGGCAGACGGCCTCTGAGTTCTGGGCCCTCATACATGGGTCCTCTGTCCCCCGTCAAGGAGCTCCCCCGCTCCCTGGTTGCTGAAGGCATGGCTCCCCCAGGCAGATAAAAGCTTAATGCAGTTTTGAGACATGAAAGTCAGCCGGAGGGAATAGGCTTGAACAGGCTGCATCAAGGAGCGAGGCAGATAGGACCTGGCAAAGATGAAAGCAGCCTCAAGTATTTCAGGACAAAGGCAACGAGAGGACCCCGAAAAGAGGGGAGATGCAGAAAGTACTCTGGAGCATGTGGGGAGGCGTGCTGTGAGGCAGGGGGAGCCAGGAGGTGGGAACGTGGGGGTTCCTTGCCAGGGGCAGAGGAAAAGCCTGGGCTCACGTGTGAGGGGCCGGGAGGCGGGAGTAAGTCCCAGCTCAGGTGGGACCTGTGCCTCAGGTGGGACCTGTGCCTCAGGTCGGGGGGAGCTGGGGCCACTTGGCCCTGGCCAGGGGGCGGAAGCCATGGGTCTGATGAGTCCCTCGCTGGCTTCAGGTTCCCCTTCGTCTGGGGTGAGGCTTACCTCCCAGGGGGACCCCGCATGGGGAGTGGGAGGGGAGGGCGTGTGAATGGCATCAGTGACATTTCAGGGGAAATGGCCCCTGGAGAGCTAAATGGTTTTGCTCTGGGTGTGGAAGGGTAAGCCCCTCCCCCGTCTAGGTCGTTTAGTCATTTAACAAACATGTACTGAGCTGTGTCCTATGCTGGGCTGTCACTGCCCCCAAGAAGCCCCCATCTGGGGCCAAGACTGACTTGTGACAAACTGCAGTCCAGCTAAGGGTGGGGCCTGGCCTGGGCAGAGGGGGTGCTGTGAACGAGTCTGGGGGCCGGTGAGGAACCCAGATGGGCGGTAGGTGGGAGGGAGAACCTTCCAGTGGGAGGATACAGCCCAGGCAAATGCTTGGAGGTGAGTGGGGAGCCCGCCAGCACCCCGGACTCTGCCAGCCAGGGCACCCAGCGGGGCTGGCAGGAGCCCTGGGAAGGAGCATGAGGTGACCCCCCCCAGCCCTGGCCCTGTCTGTCTTGGGAGGACTTGGGACGGATCCCATAGACAATGGGGAGCTCCTGCAGGGTCTTGCTGTGGGTGATGAGGCTCCATTTGTCATGTGGCTCGGGGAAGGGGGTGCTGGGAGCCCAGCACCTGTAGCCCCAGGCCTGAGAGGTTGCTAGCTGAGGGAGGGGAGAGGAGGCTGGAGGAGCTCTTCTGCTTCTGAGCTGGAGGGCCTCTGGACACCACTGCGCCTTCTGGAGGTTTCCGCCCTCCTCCCCAGTCTCCTCTCTTTCCCTCCTCCCCTCCCTCCTCTCTCTCTCCCCCTCCATCCTTCCTCCCTTCCTCCTCTTTCTCTCCCCCTCCCTCCTCTTTCTCTTCCTCTCCTCCCTCCTTACTCTCTCCCCCCCTTTCCTCTCCTCTCCTCCCTCCTCTCATTTCCTCCTCCCCTTCTTCCTCCCCATTCTTTTCTCTCCCTTTCTCCTCACTTCCCTTCTCCCCAACCCTCCCTCCTACTCTCTTCACTTCTTCCTTACTTTCCTCCCCTCCTTTCTCCCTCCTCCCTTCCTTCCTCTTCCCTGTCCCCTCTCTCCTTCCACCCTCCCCCTTCCCCTCTTCCTTTCTCCCCTCCATCCTCTCTCCTCCTCTGTCCCTCCCAGCCGCTGCAGCAGACAGTCTTTTTCCCTGGACAGTAGAGGAGTTGGGGGGGGGGTGCCTCAACCCCCTTCCCTTGTAGTCCAGGTGACTTCCTCTGCAGCCCCTGCACTCCAGCCAGCCCGTGTCCCTTCCCAGGCCTGGGTTCTGGGCAGCCCCCACAGGGATGAGAGGGCACAGGGCAGGCCCCCTAAATTGAGTCGAGACATCATGGGTTTTCCTCTCTGGTTCTTGTCTCGGCTGCAGACGAGCAGACGTGCGGGCCCGTGAACGCATGGAGCATGGTGGAGCCCACCGCACCTTAGCCCAGGCTTGGAGGGCGGCAGGCCAGGTGGGGGGGCACCCTTAGGCCTGGGCGGTGGGGCTGGCGGGAGGGCTCCTCGCCCAGGCGGGCCCCTGATCACGGCTCAGAGCTGTCCACACACAGCTGCAGGGGCCTCTGCTGGAAGCAAACTCCAAACCCACGGGACAGAGCCTGATGCATGCCAGTGGGAGTCGCTTGGCAAAAAAGGGCGCTGTTTGAAGGGAGTTCCCAAGAGGGTTAGAGTCCTCAGGAGCACAGTTCAACTTGCCAGCTATGGGCCATGGCCCTTGGGAGTCCCCTCCGGCTCTCCCGCCTGACGGGCGGGCTGAAACCCTGCGCTGCCCACCACGGTGGCTTCTCAGGAGGATACAATGAGGCCAAGGTAGGGGAAGTCCTTTAGAGCCCCCAAGGACCCCCAGCAAGCTCGGGGCTGCTGCGGTGTGGGCGTTGTGATGGGGTCCACACAGCGCGAGGAGAGCAGCATCCGCAGAGACGCTGGCCCCTCGGTCTGCATCTCGCGCAGGGGCAGGAAGGGCTGACCCACCTTCATAAGAAGACATGGGACTTGTAGGGAGGCGGAGAGGGAGGGAGTGTGGAAGCCCAGGCTGGAGGCTCCATATAAGGAGATAGCTGCTTCCCCGCTCCCCTCCCAGCTGGGGGCGGAAGTGAGCTCATCTTGGGGCTGTGGATTTGTGCAAAGCGAGGAAAATCACCTCCAAGCCCCTTCCCACGGGGCGTGAGCTGGGCCCGGCGTCCGCTGCTGGGCAGGCCTGGGCTGCAGCTGGGGTCAGCTGCCATGCTGACCGCTTCACCGCAGGCCGTGCCAAGCCTCCTTCTGGCCGGGCCTCCCTCGGCCAGGCTCTACTATACTGGGGAGGAGGCTCCTGAGGCCAAGAGGCACCCGGTCAGCCCGCACCAACGCCGGCCAAGCGGCAGGGTGGATTTTCCATGTGGGGAGCCAAACCAAAGCTCTGGGCTCCATTTTCCTGCAAAAGTAAAACAGAAAATCTGGAACCCGTCAGCTGTCAGTGCCGATGGAGGGGCAAAAGGCCGCCTCAGCCGAGGGAACCGAGATGGGCAGTGTGGCCGAGGTGTGGGCCTGGGAATGAGGCCAGGTTCGCATCCTGCCTTGGCCATCCCCTCCCCAGAGTCTAAGCTGGGTGAACTGGGGAGCCCGAGGGCTGTGGGGTGCTGGGGCCAACAAGATGACAGGGGAGAGCCTCAGCGCCGTGGGGCATGCAGCAGGTGCCTGGGACGTGTGAGCCCCGTGGGCCGCCCGCTCAGGGACTCAGTTTTCCCATCTAATCGAAGGACAGAGCTGCCCTGAGCAGAAGTTTTCATGGGCTCTGTGCACCCGGGGGCTGCTCTAGGGGTCTCTATGTCCTTCACTCTTTCCTCCACCAGGGCAACCCCCTTAAAATCTATTCCACATTGTGGGCTTCTGGATAAGGATTTGCTGGGATCCTGCGCCAGAGGCCCAAGAAGGGCAGCCACCCACAGCCCTTGCATACCCGAGTCTTCCATCTGAGCAGGAGCCCAGCAGCCCGTGTGGGTGGCTTGGCAGGAAATGGCTGGTTTTATGATGTCCCTTTCAGCCTGCTGTCACCTAGCTCAGGGACCTCCTTGCAGCCCTCTAAGCTCTGGGGGCCAGCTGGGATTCTGGGGACTGTCAGAAATCAGAGTGGAATGGCCCTCTCCATCCTGAGAGATGATAAAGGAGAGGACAGGGCAGACAGCCCAGCCAATGACTCCCTCTCCCTGGGGCCTCAGTTTCCTCATCTGTAAAATGGGTGTAACAAGAGTACCTCCCCACAAGAGTCGCAAGGATTCAATGAGATAATGCATCTAAAGTTCTTAGTGGGGCCGGCCAGGCACATAGTAAGTGCTCAGTTAATGGTGATGGTGGTGGATGCTATGATTCCCATCATTAGTGTCCCCAGAGCCCCTCGGGATCTCCTTCAGCTTCTGTAAGATCACACTGAGCCAGCCTCGCTGGAGTTACTCACTTGGGTACATCGTTGTGAGGAAGTTGAGAGCAGGAGGGGAGGTGCCCAGCCCGGAGCGTGGGAGGTGGAGTTAGAGCTGGTTTCTCTGATTGCTAGCTCCCCCATGCAGGCCCTTTCCCGGGGCCACCTCCGCACACTGTACCCGCCCCGTGCGCCGTGGGGAGGGAACCAAAGACAGCTTTGATATGTCGACTTGGGGAGCGAGCCTGTCACAGAGGATAACAGGGGCCGCTTTCTGCCCGAGCCAATGGCTAAACGATGCTCTCTGGGCTCTCCTTCTAATGCGCTGGGTGTTTATGGTTTTTTTAAGGGCCTCATCAAAGAAAATGCAATAATGATGCTTCTAACTGAACGGCAGTGCTTTAGAAGGGATGAATTATTCACATCAGAGACGAAGCGGGGACTCTGCAAACTGGGCCAGCTGAAGCTGTCCCTCCTTGGGACTATTTTTTACCTCCTTTTGTAGCCTTTCATCTGGGGAGACTCGCAGCTCGGGATATGCAGGGGAACCCATCGCGCGAAGCCCCAGTTGGCAAGATGTGAAGCCTGACGTCCTCGGTGTCTCCGAGCTTCTGCTTCGAGCACAGAACTGAGGAAGTTTGAGAAAGTATGGAAAACGGGGTGGCGGGGGCGGGCAGCACTCATGGGGACCACCACGGTGTGCTGGGGCCTCCTTGTCTCTCTTCTTTTTTTTTTTTTTAAGATTTTATTTATTTATTTGACAGAGAGAGAGACAGTGAGAGCAGAAACACAAGCAGGGGGAGTGGGAGAGGGAGAAGCAGGCCTCCCGCGGAGCAGAGAGCCCGATGCGGGCCTTGATCCCAGGACCCTGGGATCATGACCCGAGCCGAAGGCAGATGCTTAACGACTGAGCCACCCAGGCGCCCTTCTTGTCTCTTAATCCTAGAGGGCTCCTCGAATCCTGGGCCCTCATGGCCATCTGCTTATTCCTGGCCTTCAGTCTATCTGGGATGGTGTGTGGAGCTCTTGGGGGAGGATGTGTGGGTTCCACGTGGGGCCCTGGAGCAGCCTGTCCTGGGGGAGGAAGGGATTTTGTTATTGCAAGGTGGCTCAGGGTCAAGTGTGGACCAGCAGGGTCCCAAGCTGCAGGCCATGCCAGCCCGATGTGGTCAAGTCATGCCCCACACCCATGCTGTCCAGTCCAGAAGCCACGAACCTTACGAGGGCTATCGAGCACTTAAAGTGTGATTTGTCCAAATGGAGGGACCCTGTGTGTGTGAACAGTACCCTGGATTTCAAAGACCCAGAGTGTGATCCATCTCATCAATCACTTCTCATAGTGATTACACATTGAGATGATAATATTTTGGGTACCTTCAGTAAAATATAATTTATTGTTTGGGTTTTTTTTAAGATTTTATTTATTTATTTGTCAGAGAGAGAGGGAGAGAGAACACAAGCAGGGGGAGCTGTAGAGGCAGAGGGAGAAACAGGCTCTCCGCTGAGCAGGGAGCCTGATGTAGGACTTGATCCCAAGACCTCGCAGTCATGACCTGCGCCAAAGGCAGACGCTTAGCCGACGGAGCCACCCAGGCGTCCGAAATACAATTTATTGTTAAAATGAATTTCACCTCATTGTTTTAGCTTTTGAACGTGGCCGCCAGAAGATTTTTAGTTACCTACGTGGCTCGCATTTGTGGCTTGATTTAGATTTCTATCGGAGAGGCTTGCTCTAGAAGGAGCTAGGAAGGCATTCGGCAGTGGTTGTCTCTTGGTGGGGGAGTTCCGGAAGACTCTTTTCTTCCCCCTGCTTAGACTATTTATGTATTTCTTAAGTTTTACAGAAACTCTAAAACTCGCCCCTCTTGCTTCGCATCGGAAAAGGCGCAGCTCCTGTGGTTTTTAACGCATCCCAGGCTCTTTGGGAAGTGGGACTGAGCTGTAGAGGCAACTGTGTTGGGAGCACGGTCGGGGGGAGCAGCAAGAGATTGCGGGGCTTTGAGGCTGCCAGAGCTCAGAGGCTGAGAGTGAAGGGCCGCAGGGAGGGTTGTTGGCGTGACCCAGGAAATGGCTCCAGAGGCAGCTTTGCCTTGATGGCGGAACGTCTTGGGGGGTGCAGGGCAGGAAGCTGCTCTCTTCTCGCTGGGGGCTGGCTGGGCCCCTCTGTCCCTTGCATCACTCCTGCAAGGAGTGGGGGCGGCTCTGGAGAAACGGGAACGGCTCCGCCTCCCAGGCAACAGATGTTACAGGTGTAGCCAAGCCTGGCTCAGCTCTTCCTGCAGTGTCAGGAATTTCCCTGGACTTACCTGGACGTACGCGTGTTCCTCCATCACAGTCCTATGAGATAAGAGGTGTCACTGTTTCCATTTCACGGATGAGGACTCAGAGCCGTGAAGTAGCCTTTGGGTGCGGAAGGGGGAGGGGCAGCTCAGAGAGGACAACTCAGGCCCTTGGCAGTGACCTTGCGCACCCAGCCGTGGGGCGGGCCCCCTTCCCAGTAGCCCGAATCCCGGACCACCGCTGTCCTGCTGAAACAGACCGTGAGCCCCGTTTGTAAAAGCAAGGTCAGATTTTACTGGCCTGTTTCCTCTAACTCAGTATGTCCAAAGTAGTGTCATCCCGACATGTAATCAACATGAAAATTATTAATGAGGTATTTCACATTCTTTTTATGTTGTGTGACGTCCTTGAAATCTGGTGTCTTATGCCCAGTTAGAACCCATCTCCTTATCTCGTCTCTCTGGCTTGGGCCCCCAAGAGCCACAAACAGCTGTGGCTATGGTATGAGACATTGCGGCCCCAGAATCTGGAAACTTACAGGACTGGCCTGGGAGAGCAAATCCGTCCACCCCGCCGGCCAACCGGGGGCCCCCCGGGGGCCCGGGCTTGAGGGGGATTCGGAGGCAGCATCTGGATTCAGTGAGGAAGAGCGCTGTGGTTGGTTAGCAATAACTGCCATGAGCACTGAAGACCCTGGGCCTCTCCTCCGCAGACTGACGGTGAGCCAAGCCCGCAGTCCTGTGGGTGGGCACGGGGAGCACACACTGAGGGCCATTTGGTGAGCTCTTCCTTCTCTGCGTTCCTGCAGTCTTTACTATTTGAATCTGGCCCCGGGTCCAGGTATCCAGCCTGGGTTTCGGGCCCAGATCCCTGCACCGTCACTTTCTGCCTGCATGACTCCACATAAGCCACTTTACTTCTCTGAGCCTCAGGCTCCACATCTGGAGAATGGGCACAGTTAAGCCCTACTTAGCAGGATGGTGGCGAGGGAGAACGCAGATGAAGTGTGTAAAGGGCAGGTGCGTAGTAGGTGTGGAGTAAGGGGTGAGCTCCCCGTTCTTCCTTCTTTCAAATCAGTGTCCCTCCGGGCCTCCGTTCCACTCAGGACACACAGGCAAAGTCTGTTCCTGCCCAAAACCCTCTCGGGAGGCACGCAGCTCCTTACGGCGCCTGCCCCGCGATTTCTCTGCCCCGTCCAAGGCTGAGTGAGGCCTCCTGCTCGCTGCCCCTCTGACAGCCCCCGCCCCCTCAGGCCAAGGATGGCCTCAGCCCTCAGCAGGCTAGCACCAGAGCCCTATCATCTTGGGCTCCCCTGGCAGGCATGCCGCTGCTGGCTCCAGGAGGGGCCTCCACACCTATCAAACAGTTGATGGAGTTGAGCCACTCTGCCAGCCCCGTGTTTTTTTAATTATTCCCTCCCGGCCACTGTAGACAAGGACGTCCTCTTCCCGGCTCCCTGTAGGACGCTGGCTCTCCTCCAGCCGAGCGTGCAGCGGTCTCCCGTGGCCTGCATGAGTTAACACCTCTCTCGAGGCGCTCTGGGTTCTCTTCTGGGGAGGAATTTGCATCCAGCAACATCTGGCGGAGAATGAACGGGACATGGCGAACGCACCGGCAAGGCAGTGGCTCCAATTAGGAAACAACTAGCTTTCTCTAAGTATGACGGGGAAAGTAATTCTCTGGCCAATGGAGTTTAATCAAAATGTTTTATGCAAGACGTATCCCTGACCCTGACAAATCATCCCCCTCTTGCTGGAAATTAAACAAATGCATTGTCAGTGCGGATTCCAATGAGCGCATAAACAGATGCAGGGCTGGTGGAGTCATGAGGTTGCGGGTTTCTGCGACCCGGGGTGGGAAAGGACCAGGCGCGCGGCGTTTGTATGGCCCGTTGGGTTTTAGCAGCTCCTGCGAGCCTTCCTGCCTTTTCGGTGGCATCTGCCTCCCCCACCCCCCCGGAGCAGTGCCCCGTCTTCCGAATCCTATCCTG
Organism: Leptonychotes weddellii; assembly: GCF_054177405.1. NCBI lineage: Eukaryota > Metazoa > Chordata > Mammalia > Carnivora > Phocidae > Leptonychotes > Leptonychotes weddellii. Next base: position 3,596,925 of record NC_138377.1, on the reverse strand, counting down.
AATTCCCTCAGTCTCCACTCCTGCCCCACCCTGTCCCGCGAGCATGTGCTCGGGCATCTGTCTCCCCTGGCAGAGTGTGTCCGATTGTCTTCACACCCCTGGCACCGAGGACAATGCCTGGCACGCAGAGGACCTTGAACAACTGTTTGTGGGAGGAAGAGAGGGGGAGGAGGGGGCCGGGCAGTGTGGCACAGGGACCTTCCCTCAAGGGGTGGCGTGGTCTGCACCGCCCGGTGTCGGTCTGGGGAGCAAAGCTGTAACTCTGCCAGGTTTTGACCCGGAAAAGTTCAGTTGTACCAACCAGGAGAGTGGGCATGATGGCGGATGGCCTCAGCTCGGGTGGCAGGGGGAGTAGGGGGTGGTAGAGACGTCTGGGACCGACAAGGCTGGAGTTGGCGGTGATGGGAACGGAGGGAGGGGCAGAAGAAAGATGGAACGGCTTCATCCCAGAGAGGGTGCTGCTCGGCTGGCTCTTGAGGGAGAGGGGCCAAGGCCCAGAGCAGTGACTTGCTAAGGTCTCCCAGCAAGGATGTTAGTGGGGTAGCCCGGCTTGTGCAGGGGCTCTGAGTTGAACGCCTGCGGGTTCCCTGTTACACTTCCCCAGGTGTTCTGGTAGAGTGTAGACTCCTGGGTCCTCGCGTGGGTCTTTCCAGGGACTGGAGAAGGATCAGGCGGGGAATGTGAACAATTCCAGCCCTCCAGCCCCACGCCTGGCCCTGGGGAGGCAGGAGGGCCTTGCTTCCGGGGCTGGGACAAACTTCCCAGGCAAGTCGGATGCCTGGACAGCCTGGGGGCAGTGCTGTGGACCATCCATTTATAAATGACTGTAAATATTAGTGCTTTTGTGACATGAGCGCTCACTTGTGTCAAGATGGGACAGGCGGCGGGGAAGTGGGGGGAGGGGATAAACGAGATCAATCCCGCCTGGCCCAGCCCTTGCCACCCCCTCCTCCTGGGGGGCCAGGGATTCCCACTGCTCACAGAGCATCTGAGGCCTGGGGGGAATGTGTGGTGCCTGGGGAGCCTGCGGACCCCCTTCCAGCAACCAGGATGCTGCCCCCCACATCCCACCACCAAGATGGCCTGTGTGTTCTTCTCTCTTTAAGTTGGTCTTGTTATCTCAACAGCTCTGACTTTCAGGGTGAAATGCAGCAGCCGCCCTGGCGGGCACTGCAGAATGATGGATTCTGGGGTCAGACAGGCTGGCGTCCTCCTTACGTTATTGGTGGAGAAAAAGAGCTTGAGGTCACAGTGACCCTCATCAATGTTCTAGCTTGGGGTATGAGACTGAACTGCTTGGGTTGAGCTTTTCCTCATGAGACACCGGGGAGAATTGGGGAGTGTAGGTAGAGACTGTGCCGGCAGCTGACACATGGTCGTGGCCTGGGTCTGGAGGGGCCTGCGGGGCGGTGGCGGGAGTGGGGTGGTGGAAGGTGCTGAGGTTGCTTCGCGCCCCCCAAGCCCACCTCCTTCCCCTCTGCCTCTCCCCGGCTCACGGCGCCCTGTCTTCAGCAGCCTGCAGGGACAGTGACCACCATCACAGCGCGGTGGGAGGGCGGTGGGCAGTGGGTAGGGTGTGAGACTCTCCATTCTCCAGATGTGGAAAGTGAGCTCATGGAGCCAAGGACACGATTAAGCCTGTGAGACACCAGAGAAGGGGACATGTGTGCGGCGTCTACCAGGAGGAAGACCTCATACCTGTTTCTCAGATGAGGAGACTGAGGCTCAGAGATGCAGCAGCCCCCCCGAGGATGGCGGCAGGAGCCCCGGCCCCCCTGCGTGGCCCCAGCCCGCCTGAACCACTTTGATCTGTTTTGTGCATTTGGGGCACGTGTGAGAGCACATTTCAAGAATCATGCTTCAAAGCAAAAGGGTGTGAAGGCACCAGACTCAGTCTTTCCCCGTTGGAGGGAGACTGAGGGTGAGTGTGGCCCATATGGGGGGCAGGGAGCCTCCCTGGGCCATGGACAGGGTGCGGTTGACCCTCTCCGCCTGGACTGGGCACGGACGCCCGCATGGTTGTTTAGGAGGGGTGGCTGGGCGCCCTGCCTGAGATGTCCCCAGTCACCCCTTCACGTTCCAGGAGGCAGCCGGCCCCAGGGACCAGATTCTCCAGGCCTTCCCCGACGCGCATCCATTAGCCACGGGCACAGATGGAGAGCCGCCGTGCGCTAGGAGGCAGGAAGCGTACCCACACTCCTCGCCAACAGATCAAATGTTCCCTGGCTGGGCGGACATGGGGATTAGTGCTCTCTTGTCCCCCGAACCCCGATGCTTGGTCTCATCTCGCAAACACTCTCTCCGTGGCAATGCCAGGCAGCTGGGCTCTCACGGAGGGGGCAGCTTGGCCTGCAGGACCCGGAGTGCTGTGGCCGGATCTTCCCATGGCCTGTCCAGCCTGACCACCTGGCCAGTCGTGTCCACACCTGGGCCTCATCCACAGGGGGGCTGGGACAGGGGGCTCATCCAGAGGCTAATGTGCAGCTGGCCTGGCCCAGGGGGTGGCTGGGGACAGCGGTGTGCGGAGGGCACTGCTTGGGGCAAGGGGAAGACCAGGAGCAGGGGTGACCGGCGGGCATGAAGGAAACTGTCAGGATCAGGCTTCAGGAGACCATACTGTGATGGCCGCACCAAGGGACATCCCAGAAGCTGCGGGTCCACGACACCCCCCCATGCACACACACCCGTCCTTGCTCTGTCTCTCCGTCACACGCACAGGCCTGGGCCGTGCCCTGGGAAGAAGGGGCCTGGCCCTGCGTCCAGTGCCCTTGTCAGGTGGCTGGGGTGGGGATGGTGCAGTCAGCACATGTGGTGGGAGGTGGGTGGCCCCCTGGTGCACAGCCCAGCACGAGGGCCAGACCCCCCCCGGAAACCCCTTCCCCAGGTGCAGGGTGGTGGGGGCTTCCCAGCTGCGGGCAGCAGCCCAGAGGCGAGCTGGAACACGGGCGCCGGCTCCTACCATCTACTTGGTTAGTCTGCACGGGGTCTCCCGGCCCCAGAGTCGGGCCCTGTGGCCCAGGACACCCGGGTTTTGGGTTCTCTGCCCCTTGGCATGCCCATCGGCCTGAGGAATGGTCTCCGCCACAAGAAGCAGCTCCTCCCTCTTGCTCCATCTGGGGTCAGCCACCCCAACGGGTGGCTGGGGGTGGCTGGGAGGCTCAGGGTCCTTCCCACCCAGACTCCTCCTACCCTGGCTGCTTCTCCCCATGACTCCCTGGCTGTGGGATGCAGACCTTTCCTCAGATTCTCCGAGGGGCTTGGGGAGGGGGGCCTGATGCCTGTCTGCGTGAAAGCCTTTGACTGGCTCCATTTCTGGGCTGCCGTGGTGCCAGTAAAACCCAGGTCGCTCTGGGCAGAACTTGGGCAGAGGGGCTGGGGGAGCCCCAGTGCCCCATGGGCCCTTCCCCAGGGGTTCTCGGTGGGTGCCCCTACCACAGGATGACAGCTTTTCCAGAAGGCTGCCCTTGAGGGCAAGTGGCTTGCACACACATGGATTCTTCCCCTTGACCCCTGAACTCTCTGTGCCTGGGGAGCGTCCTTGGGGCTGATCTTGCACAGTTCGGGGCGGGGGCTGGGTGGGCACAGCAGCTTGTGGTCATTTCCCAGTTCTGGGGCTCCCAGGAACTGGTGCCCCCGACTCCCGCATGACTCAGGGGGACACAGTGGCTTGGTGAGGAAGCGGCTTTGCCGGGGGTGGGGAGATCTGGCTTGGTGCTGAGGTGAGGAGGGAGTGATGGACGTGAGCCTGCCCCCCTCAGCCTGCCCCCCGTTCCTGGAATTTTGGTCTTGCCTCATCGTGGGCCGTGCCAGCCCGTTGGCGTCTGTCTTCAGGCCTCTCTTGAAGGAGGTCCGCCTGCTGCAAAGCCCCATGTGGGAGAGAATCATTTCAGCAGGAGGTCCCTGAGGCAAAGCAAAGTGTTTGGGGGTGGATGTGCCTTCCCAGGGTCTTCATTCACACGTGTGCCCCGTCCCTAGTGACAGTGAGTACTGAAGACCTACCAGGTGTTAGAGCAATTGTACAGACGAGTCAGACTGTGTCCCTCTGACACACACCCCCTTACCTGGACGTGAGCTGCGTCCTCGCTGCATCCTCGCTGTTCTACCTGACACACGGTTTCATCCTACCGTCCCGGGGGAGGAAGCCCTGTAAACATCTTACCCAGCTGGAGCAGACCGAGGAGGGGCAAGTACTTGGGCTGGGTGGTTGAAGGAGGGCTTCTCAGAGGAGGTGATGTTGGAGTTGGGTCCTGAGGGGTGAAGAGGAGTTTGATGGCCAGACATGATGAAAAAGAGCAGTCCGGACAGAGGAGCCTGCAGATTGGGGTGAGAAGGAAGCCAGACCCACAGCCCTGGAGCTTTGGGAATGAGACTCTTTCTGGGAGACCCACTAAGATTCAGGAGCGTGGCCTGGAAGCACCTTTCAGGTGTTCCCTGCCATACCCCCCTCCCTAGCCTAACGCCTGCACACAGTGGAGCTCTCTAAATTGTTGAATGGTGGCTGACACATAGCGAGAGACAACTGGGGGGAAAAAATACTCCTTCCAGCCTCAGGATCTTTGCATATGCTGTTCCATCTGCCTGTAATACGGTTCCACACCCCGCGTCCACTGCCATTTTCTCGTAGTGTACTATGTCTTGCTCCCATTGGGTTCCCCCTGCCAAGCACAGGGCTGTCCGTCAGTAAATATTTGTTTCCCAAGTTCACATGCCCAACAGCCAAAAGTAGACATTTATTAAACGTACCATTTATTCAGTGAAGTTCTGGAAATGTAGAGGTGTGTGAGTACCCACACAGAGACCCTGGCTGATGTCAAAAGATTGAAGGGCAGGGCGCCTGGGTGGCTCAGTTGGTTAAGCGACTGCCTTCGGCTCAGGTCATGATCCTGGAGTCCCAGGATCGAGTCCCGCATCGGGCTCCCTGCTCGGCAGGGAGCCTCCTTCTCCCTCTGACCCTCCCCCCTCTCATGTGCTCTCTGTCTCTCTCATTCTCTCTCTCAAATAAATAAATAAAATCTTTAAAAAAAAAAAAAAAGATTGAAGGGCATCCAGCAAAGAAAGGGGAAAACCAGGGAGAAAACCATGTTTCTGGTTAGCACACCGTTTCCAGGGCTAACTGAGAAATTGATAGGGAAGTGACTGCCTCTGTGTGCCGAGCCCAGGGAGGTCCCTGCTTCTGGGCACTAACGAAGCAATCCTCCAGCCTGGGCCCCCATCTGCAGCGTGGGGGCTGTGGCCGCCCCGGACGGTTATCGTGAGGATTACTGATCATAACTCGGGCAAAACCCCCACTTAGGCTGGTGCCTGGTGCGGGGCGGAGGCCCTAGAGGTGGCGTGGTTACTGTGGCGGGAGGGAGGGGACACCTACCTGGACTCAGGAATGCCATTCTTTTCCTAGAGATAGTGGTAGACTTGCAATAGGACACCCTGGCAGTTCGACAACACCGGCCTTGGGTCCCGAGCCCAAATCTGCCCCCTTGGGGACGCCCCGCCTCCCCCGCCATCTGGTGCCTAGCATCCCGATCTCGCTCCCTGGCCACTCGGAACCAACCCAACCCCCTCTTACCCAACCCAGACTCAGTTTCCTTGCACAGCAAATTGGGGCCGATTGAATGGGCTGACATTTGCCAGCAAACAGCGTGCCATTCTCTTGCCATCTGTTACAAGTGCATCTTTCACTTTCTGCAAAGAAGAAATCAATCTCCACGGCTTGCTGGCATTCTCGGGCTTGCTCATCGAGGGCAGATGCGGGCAGGACCCAGGGCTGAGCCTCTCCTCCCAGGGTGCCAACCCTGCGACCTCCCCTGGGGCCCATCTCTGCAGGGGCGGCTGGAAAGGGAGAAGCAGGCTGACTCTCCCTCGCCCACTGTGCCCACTTCTAGCCCAGAAGCAATTTGCTTTCATTATGAAGGTCACGCGGAGTGTGTTTGCAGAAGGACTCGGCTTCCTAGCCGCCTGTACTGCGGGGAAAATTTTCCTTAATTATTTTTTTATAGCCTAACTTTTGTGTGAGAGGGTTTGTTATTATCCCTGCTTCGCTTGAGAGTGATAAGCCCGCAAGAAGAATCATAAATAAAACTTTACTTAATATTCAAAGTCTGCAAGATGGGATGATGGATGTGGGGAGGGGAGACACCCCCCGTCGGTGGTGGAGCATCCCCAGCTTTCTGCGGGAAGGCAATTACTTGGAGCTCCTGTAATCAGACCCGTGTCCTACCTCTGCATTTTGTTTTTCTAACTTTCTCATTTAAAACCCGGATGGGCGACGTTGTACCCCATTTGTATTGTGTCGAGTGAAATTACTCCAGGAGCCACTGTGCGCCAGGCCCCTGGGAATCCGCCTTTGAAACATGGAAGTGTGTCAACTGCAAAGACAGGGCCATGATTTGATCCCCAGATTCCGAAGCTTTGGGGACAAATTCCTGGCAGTGGAATTAATTTTTCTTGAGGAATAGGAGAGCTGTAACTTTTCCCTCTATTATTTCAAAACTGCCAGCCTAACTCTCCCTGGGCCTGAGCTGTAGCCAGTAAAGTAGAAACAGAGGAGGCTGCAGCGGTGGAGACCTGGGTCCTCTTGGCCAGGGGGTGCTGTGTGACCTTCTGCTAGTTCCTGCCCCTCTCTGGGCTGCAGTCACCTTACCCAGAAAATGGAGGGACTGGACAAGAAAACGATAGTAGTATCACTCTTTTCTGAGTCGACATTTTATTGAGCACCTACTGTGTACCAGGCACCATGCTAGGCCCTCAGTGAGCATTATCTCAAGAAAGCCACAACAACCCGAGAGACAGGTCCACGAACCATTCATTCAACAAATATTACGGAGGCCCTACTGTGGGCTCAGCATGGCTGTGGGCACTGGGTGTACGTGATGAGCCAGAGGGGTAAGGATCTGGCTGCCCTAGAGGTTCTGTTCTAGAAGGGGAGACAGAGAACAAACATGTAAACAAACAAGATCATTCCAGAGAATAAAGGGGTGGGGTGCTTTGGAGAAAATAAAACAGGATGATATAGCGGATGGTGGCCAGACAGAGGTGAAATGAGAGAGATTATTGTGACAGCCTGTCTCAGGAGTTGATATCCAATCAGGGGTCAAAAGACAAGGAGCTACCCAGACACAGGAAGATTGGGGAAAGTATTCAGGTAGTGGGCATAGCATGTGCAAAGGCCCTGAGGTGAGTGTAGTAAACACCACAGATCTGCTCACTCAACACCACTCCAACCCCCACCCCCTTGCCCTTTTGTCCTATAGAGCCTGAAAAGCTAGAGCAATGCTTCTCAGAGGTCCTGTGGTTAAGATCCCACATGAGGGACCTCACAGGGGACACCTCAGCACTAGACTGAGGAGGGAGAGGCTGGCAACATCAGAAAACAACTTGCTGGTGAGCATGGAGGCAGGAAGGTCTCCTCCTGGCATCGCGGATGCTGAGCAGAGAGAGGGGATAGCAAAGGAGTTCTGCTAGAACAGTAGGGGTCAGGGCTGCCCATGGCCCCTGGCTCTAGCCTTGCCCTGCCCTTGGCCCTGACTTCCCACTGGCATTGCCCACTGTGCTCCCCTGAGCACTCCTGTGCGCAGGGCAGGTGCAAGTGCTGGAGACTTCCGCCCTCTCCTTGGGCGCAGCCCTCGGCCGGCGACGGCCTCCGCGGTTCCCTTTGGTGGGACGCGAGTTCCCTGCTGGACCCAGAGCCGTTGCGCATAGCAATGCTGGTGTTGGAGGGCCCTGTGCTGTCTCCCGCCTCCAGCTCTCCTTCCCCACGCCCCGGGTGGGGCTTCCTGCAGTCGCCTCCCAAAGAAGCCACTTGTCCTTGAATTCTGATTTCTGGTCTGCTTCTGGGAACCCCAAAGAGCTGTGCCTGGTTGTCTCTCTTAGCCGTGTTTCTACACAGGTGGAATCAGCTTTCATTTCCCTGAGATTCCACGAGGCTTCTCATCTCCCCTAACAACCCCTTGTGATTAAATTAGCAAGAGTGGATCCTGATGCCGGTGATTGAGAACCCTGACGGATGTCCTAGCTGTCGTCATTCTCAACACCCCTTTTGTAGGTGAGGGCACAGAGGCTGGGGGTTGGGGTGGCGCTGTGGGCCCAGGGTGGGTTTCGGGAACCGGCCTCTGTAATCGCCCTCCCAGGCGCCGTTCTGCCTCTAACAGAGATGGATTCTTGGGCCTTGGTTCTGGGATGGCCCATCTGGAGCAGAGGTCCGTCATCCTTTGGTAAATGTGCTCTTTGAAAGAACTGAAAAGGTTAATGGGGCTCCTGCAGGCTCCCAGCCAACTGCCAGGTAGCAGCTTGGGCGGCCAACGATATAGCTCATTAGGTGACAGATAGATGAGGACGCAGCATTATCTTGCTTCTCCGGCCGAGAAGCAGCCACGGGCCTCCCCTGCCCGCCCTCTGCGGGTTCTGCTGATAACTGTGCTGTTTGCTGTCCTCAGAAACCACGCACAACACCTGATCTGCGCCTGGCCTGGGGCCGGGCCGGGGCTCAGGAGCAGCTCAGCCTCTTCCCAGGAGCCCAGCAGACAGGGAAGGCACTGGTCGGGACCCCTAATGACAGGGGAGAGGCAAGCTGGCCTGGGCCTCCCACTGCCTCTTGCAGGCTCAGTGTGGGAGCCACCGTGGATGTCTTTGGCAAAAGTCGGTGGGTTGAGTGATGGGGAGGGGACAGAAAGAGCCTGGGCCAAGCTGTGAAAGCAGCGCGAGCCCCACCTACCTCTGGGCTTCTTGCTAAGTGAGAAACATGCCTCGTTCCTTGAAGCTCCTGTTAGCTGGTTTGCTGTAACTTGCCTCCTAGATCATTCCTAATTTATAAACCAGTGTCCTGGCCCACGGAGGAAATCTGAACACATTTTAGAAGTTTAAATGGTTTGATTTACATTAAGATCATCGCAGGTGACTGCTTCCCCCTCTGCACCCCCACCTCTAAATTGGGCCATCTCTTGGTCAGAGCACTTTCCCACGCTTCCCGATCGGCCTGGGGCCCAGCGTGGAGCCTGACTTGGGGTGCTGTTTGTGGAATGACTGAGCGAGGCACCTGGGGACACGGGGACGGGAGGCTGATGCAGTGGACCCCACATCCTTCCAGAACTGTGAGTCTGCCATTCTTGGTTGGGAGTGGGGGTCATGTGGGCATCCTTGGGAGTTCAGCTGGTGGCGAGCTGGTAGACTGGGTCTCTGGGACATAAGGAGCCCCAACTTACAGCGTTTGCCAATTTCCCTGGTGTAAACGCTCCCACCATGGCGGGTTCCAAGCTGCCAAATGTTCAACAACCAGCTCACGAAATCTCTTGAAAGCGTAACAGTTAGTTGGTCCTTGTGAGTTAGTGCAAGCCGTCTCCAGCACGTCACTAATTTCCCCTTCTTTCCCTCCCCCCTCCCCTTCTCTTCCTTCCCCTCCCTCCCCCTCCTTCCTTCCCTCACCCCCCCTTTTCTCCCCCTCCCTCTCCCTTTTCCTCCCCTTCCTCCTTCCCTCTCTTCCCCCTTCTCTCCTTCCCTCACCCTCCCTCCTCCCTCCCTCTCTCTTCATTTTCTCCTCCAACATTGCCTGAGGACGAGGACGCACCGTGCCTGCTGCCTCCTGCCTGGGCGCTGGGACCCTGGTGGAGGTAACTACTAGGAAGCTGCCGCTCTAACTACACTCCAGGAAAAAAGAATGCGTTAGAAGGAGGAGGAGAGGCGGCGGCAGCTGTGGCCCTGCTGTCCCGCCAAGAGCTATGAAACAGTGAGGGATTGTACTTTGGGAGGGAGGCACAGCGGCAGAGGAGGGGCCCCTACTCTGACCCCGGGGGGCCGGGCTCCCTAAAGGAAGAGGCCGCTCAGCTGAGACTCTAGGGGGCAGGAAGGAGCAGGCGGAGCAGGCCGGGCCAGGACCGGAGGAGCCGGGGAGGGGAGAGGCCAGACCAGACCGTGGGCAGTGTCCACGTGCTGAGGGGCTTGGACTTGGTCCCAAGGGCACTGTTAAGCTATTTATTTTTAAGTGGGGCACGATCAGATTGGCATTTTAATATGCTTCCCCTGAGTGCAGAGAGGGGAGCAGGCAGGCGGGGGAGGGGTGCTCTGGGTTGAAGGGGGTGCAGGAAGCTTTGATGGGAAGCCTGGCTGCAGCCACAGGACCATAACAGGCAATTGGGGGGCGTTGGGGGAAGGTCACCCAGCTCCGCCATGGCCACAGGATGGGTGCTGGGCCATCTTCCAAGATGGGGGCAAACGGGAGGAAGAGAGAGATCTGGGGGAAAGAAGAGAAACTCTTGCCTGCCTGCCCTCCTGCCCTCCTGGCTTCACCTCTGGGGCAGGGGTGGGGGGGATAGGGGTCTCCATTCCAGGCCAGGGGGGCCTTGCCTAAGGCACAGCCTGCCCTCTGCTTGAGGGAAGTGTTGGGGATATGAAGGAGAGGCCGATCAGATGGGCCCTCACGTGAGGGGTGCAGGGAGGACACCCCATATCTCTGGCTCGGGAAAACAGGAGACCCGGTTTGAGATCTGGGACAGATGGAGGCTGAGAAGACCTCAAAAGCCAGGATGCTAAAGGGGCCCTGAACACAAGCAACCTGGGCCCCCCTGGCCGGCTCCCACATGCCCGCCGCTGGGTTGGGGGACCCGCAGCGGCGGCAGGGGCCCCACTTGGGCTATTCCCTGGGCATGGGGGCGCAGCCGTTTCCCAGGCCAGACAGGTACACAGATTAATAAGGCCGACCCGCTGTCCCGGGGGTGCGCAGCGAGTGAGCCAGCCGTGCTCTGAGTGGACCATCCATCACTGCCCCCCTAAATAACTCTGCAGACTGCTCCTTGCCCCGCCGCATTGCAAGCGAGACTCCAGGCCGCCGGCAGGAAGATGCCGCAGCCCTTAACCACCGTAATTATGAAGTCTTGGTGGAAAGAGATGCTTATCGTTAATGTTAAGTGAACAGAGCGGGAGACCTGATGCCCTGCCCTTGCGCGCGTGGCTGTGTGCTGCAATGTCTGCCTGGAAACAGCGAGGCTGCCAACCGGCCACTTCCACGGTGGGCACGCGCTGGGGGGACGGTGGGGGGCTTCCCAAAATTTAGAAGCGCAGTTAGCAATATAGACGTACCCTCTTTTTATGAAAATTGTTATCTCTTTTTCTGATCCATAAAAAGTCTCAGTTCACCGTGGAAGAGGTGGGAAAAGGTGAGTAAAACGGACAAAATGACAGTTCTCGAAAGTCCCCACCTGGAGGCAGGTCCCCGGGGTGGATATGTCGCTGTGGGTTTTCTGCCCCACCAGTGCTGTGCATGTGTGTTTGCTTTGTGTTGTTGTTTTTACATAATGGAGATGATTCATTGTATTTTTAATACGTATTCTTAAGTAAACCACTAGTCTCAGGTGTGGGGCTGAACGGAGGATGTAAATCTTGTCAATTTGACCAGTAAATCCAATTTACAAGGGGAGAAAGGAGAATATTTCACTCACTCGAAATCATTAAAGACCCCCCCCCCACCCCACCAATGGAGCAGGATCGACCACATACTCTTGCCACGCTTCTGGAAGGCCCTGGGAGTTCAGGGTCAATGATGGGAGCGCCAAGTCGCCAGTCGACCCGGGAGGACCCACACCGCCTCCCCTGGCTCCTGAGGTCCTGTCCTAGGATGAAGAGCCACCCCCAGCCGCCATAGGAAACACGGAGGGTCCCTGGGGCCTCTGAGGGCACAGGTGGAGCCCCAGGAAGAGGAAGGAAGCTCCCTTCCAGTCTTGGTTCTCTGTGGCTTAGAAGGGCAGAGAAAGGGGAGCAGCTCAAGCAGCCGCAGGGAGGCAAGACCGCAGAGGAAGAGGCGAGTAGCCCTTGGTTCAGCGGCAGGGAACACGGTTTGCTTTTCTCCGGAGTCTGCTGTGCAGAGTCCGCTGTGCCCGGCTCACTCTTTCAAGGATAAAGATTTATTCCTCTCCATGGTTACTGCCTACTCTCCCTCCAAACTCCAGAATGCCTCCTTCAGGAAGCCCTCCTTGGTTTCTGTGACTGACACAGCTCTCCTTCTCCAGGCCCGAACCACTATGGAAATGCCACATTCGTGGGATTGACTGCTTCATGTGCATCACCCCGCCCCCCGCCCCGGCTCCCCGGGGTGTAAGCCCCGTCGGGCTGGGGCTGCGTCCCCTGTGCCAAGCCCAGTGCCTGGGCACCCGCTGGTTGAAGGAAGGCTTTCAGAGTCTCCAGACCTGGCAGCCCGCTTTACAAGTTGGGGGGGGCAGCACCTGCGCCCCCTGCCCGGCCAGACCCAGGCCTCTGCAGTCCCCTTCGCGCTCCGTTACTTTGTTGCCAAGTTCTGGGCACGGAGAGGAGGTTTCTAGCTGCTCTGGTTTTTCGTTACTTTTTTTTCCTGGTGACCTTTCCGCGTAATTAAAAGGCCGCTCTTCCAGGAGATGAGGCAGCCGGAAGCGGAGACGCTGATCTCTGTGTACGTGTGTGGAAATTTATTGTCTGGAGCACAGAATCCTGCTCGAGGCTCCTGTGCCAAAAACGTCGGCTGCTTCACTCTGGGGTGGGGGAACCCCCCTGGCCCAGAAACCTTCCCCTCTGCAGGCCTACTGTGTGCGCGGCCCCTCCCACGTCCTGTGGCCCCTGAGGCTGGGGGATGGCTTCTTGTTCAGGGGGATTAACTCTCCTGAGTCACTCAGCGGCCCGGTGGGCACAGCACGGACCTGCCCTCGCAGGGCTGGTATTCCCCATCCAGGCCCCTTCTTGGCCTGCTGTCTGTGGGGGGCCCTCCCTCACCCTGGAACTGCCCCACAAGGCCACATCGAGGAGGGGCATGTCCAGCTGGGAGCAGTCCAGCCCAGAGCACAGGGGTATAGCTCTCGCCTGGGAGAGCTGGGTTCAAGTCCCGGCACCCCACTCCTTCATCACCTGATTCCAGATGAGAATAGCCCCTCCTCGGGGCCTAGCCTGCACCCCATTAAGGGACTGTGCACGGTGCTCTCTCACCCCACCCTGGCCTACAGAATCCTGGGAAAGTTTATTTTCTGGATGGAAATCCTTCCTTGGCTATACCTTCCCAGTGCTGGTCTGGGGACCCCTCCCTCCCCTGTGGCTCTGGTCAGCATCTCTGGAAAACAGCATCTCCCCCAGTCCCTGGGCCTCAGGGTGGAGGGCCTAGAGTCCAGCGGCCCCTGAGCCCCCTGCCCAACCAGGCCTCCGCCCCTTGGCTCTCGGCAGCCCGCAGCTGCTGAGGATAATGCACGCGCTGGCCCGGGGCCAGCTCCCCTAAGCCACGGAGAATTGCAATTTAGCAAGTTTCTCAAATCCAAGGAGGCAGGAGCCCAGAGCCCCATCTGCAGCATGAAGGCATCCCAGCGGCGTGAGGGGCCTTCCTTGTCCCCATCCGCCTCCGCACCCCATCCGCTTCCCACAAGCTTGGATTAGGCCCCGGCAGCTGGGCGGGGGCGGGGGGCCAGGGGAACAGGGGGCGCCGGGCTGGGGGCCCAGACCGGTGGGGGCTCTGGGCCTCTCTGCCTCTGCCTTGCCACGTGGCCCCTGGTGGGGTGCAGCGTCCCTAAGAGCCTGGGGCGTCCCATCTGTAAAGGGGGATGGGGTCCTTCTGCCGGTTCATGCGGGCCCAGAGGTGGCAGCCCCAGCCAGGCAAATGTACACCTGCAGGCCAGGAAAGAAGGGTGGGGGAGCCTCTTTCTGACAGACCTGGGGGGGCTCTGAGGGTGACGGAATAGCTTAGGAAGGGAGTGAGTGGAGACGGCCTTGCAAATGGGGGCCTCATGTGAGCAAAGACTCAGGGACAGGAGCGGGGATGTTGTGGGTAAGGTCTGATGGTCAAGGTCTTCAGGGCTGCCCCGGGGGGGAGTGCAGTGACCTGGTAAAGAGGGGGCGCGGTGGGGGTTCTGGGGCCCAGACAGATTGTGCACAGGCCCCTCCCCTGCATTCGCAGCCGGGAGACTAGTGGCGTGGCATTTGGAGTCAGCTGTATAGCCCATCAAAGCATCTGTGAGGTGCATCAGGCCCATCCATGGCCAGGATCATGAATGGCCCCCTCTCCAAGAGGAACAGCATAGGCCTCAGGAAGCACAGGGCTGAAGGGCCAAATTACTTCCTGTAGCCCCTCTGGGGCCAGCCCAGTCTACAGGGGCATGCACAGAATCTCAGAATCCCACACAGAGACTTGCTTGTCTCTAGGCCTGGAGAGCTTACTATCTCACCCAGAGCCCATTCCTTCATGGAGGCATGCTCATTGCTAGGAAAGAGCTTTTGGGCCCCAGTTCCTCTAGAGGTGGTAACCTGACCTTCTCGACCTCTTTCCTCCAGACCAAGCCTCAGGGCTTCTTTCTCTGCTCCTTGCAAGATGCACCTCAGTGCCCTCTTCTGAATAGGAGTCAGTTGTCAACTTCCCCCCCAACTTTGCATTAGTACCCCAGCTGCAGTTTGCAGCAGACTCTCACCTCCCAAGCTATGAACACTGTGCTCCTGTTAATTGAACCCTAGGCCAGTGGTGTCTTTTTCTGATGGACCCGTCACACCTTTGAGTCCCGTACGGAGTGGAGTTGGTCGTTCTGGTGGTGGTAGTGGATGAAGCAGGAGGACAACACATCCATCTTAGGGAAACTGAGGCCCAGAGGGGAAAGGCCCAGCTCAAAGTTACGCAATGCATCAACAGCAGAGCTGGGAAGAGCACCAGGCCTCCTAACTTCTGCCGGCCCACTTAGTATACAGTTCCTCCATCTAGACAGAAAGGCAGGCCTCCATCTATCCTTCCCTCCCTCCCTCTCCCCTCCCTCCCTCACTTCCTGAGAACCTCTCAGTTAAGCCAGAGAAGGTGAAGCCCATGGCCTTCAGATGGTCATGATTATTGGTGGAGGGGTGAGTGCAGAGGGGAGGGGACCCCGGCCCCACATCCTGCTAGCTGTTCCAGGGAATCCGCTGCACCCAGGGGCTCGGGGGCCAAAGTCCTGCACAGTTGACCTCGTCCAGCTCATTCTGCAAGCTCTGGGTGTTTCCAGAGATTGCTGGGCCTGTACATTCCTTTCTGCTGAGGGAGCTCCCCGGCAAGCGTGGAGAGGAACCGGCCAGCTCCAGGAGGCTTTGTGGTGGGAAAGGAAAGACAGCTCACATTCATGGGGCGGCTAATGTGTACCAGGTGCCGGGCAGGCGTCTCTCCTGTGCCACTTGAGGAAATAGGCACCACATTCTCCTTCTCTGCCAAGGAGGGGAGCGACGGGATGCAGGAGGTGACAGGGGGGCCTCCCTCCTGGGACTGTTACCTATGACTTAGTTCACGGAAGGGCCCAGCTCAGAGCCCAGGGCTGGTCAGGGTTCACCAGGTCTCACTGTTACTGTCCCACGCCCTGTGGCCAGGTGCCGGCAGACCGGGGACTCGAACCTGCGCCCACAAGCCAGGGCCCCCCCCCCCTTCACGGTAAGGACCACGCTGCTGCCTTTTGGAGTGGGGGCATTTCCTGCATTGCTCCCAGCCTGGCCCCGACCCGGAGGTTCCCCGTGGTCCTGGGGCTTCAGTGGGTGGGTGGGGGCCACAGCCCCTGCCCACATCCCAGTGGAGAAGGTTCTACCGTGGGAAGCTGAAGCCAAGTGCCCCTGAACCCGAGGTTCCCCTCCCCTTCCCTATCGCTGCTTCTGCCAGAGGCCATGCGGGTGTCCTGTGGGCAGGCCGCCGCCGCCATGAAGGGGCTGGCCAGCAGCCCTTGAGTTTCCACCAACTAATAATTTTTATAAACCTCCAGCCTCGTAAAAAAGTGCACAGTGGCCTGAACAACCTTGGCCAGGAGCCTTGTGGGAAAGCGGAAGGTACTGAGGCCAGGCAGAGGCGATTTCGGCCAAAGGCCACTTCCTGCCTCTCCTCGAGATCTTGCCTCAGGCTTCAGACCCGACCACGTCCCCTGTGGCCCTCAGGAGAAAGGCTGTCCTGCTAACAAGACTCACACAGGCCGTCCGCCCTGGCCACCCTGCCCCCAGCCAGCCCCGACACCCTCCTTCCTAGACATCTCAGCTCTCTGCAGCCAGCTACCTCCAGGTTCCCTGTGTTCGCCTGCTGAGTGCAGGCCTTTGCATGTGCTCTTCCTTCTGCCCAGAATGCCCTTCCTGTCCCTCCACCAGGGATGCAGAAGTAATGACACCTACCATCCCAGAGGGGCTCTGGACACCTGGATGTCACGGGCTGTGCCTGGGGGCCTCAGAGAAGTGGCATTTGATCTACGTCTGCCTAAATGCCCTTCAAAGAAGGGATGGGGTGTGGAGGCGGGAAGGAAGGCGGGGCAGCTCCTGATGCGTTGGGCTTGATCCAGAGAGCCACAGGGGAACAGGTTGGGGACAGGTGGGGTTAATACTCAGAGCACCCAGACTGGAGGTGAGGCTAGGGGGCAGAGGGATGGAGGATGGGTGGGTTGGAGGGGGATTGCCAAGGCATTTTCGAGACTAGAGATTACCTGGACAGGGAGAAGAGGGAGGCTAGTGATGATGGCTTTCTGGTTTGGTCCCTGGTCCCAGGAGAGGGGTGCTGAGTTGTAGGTGCTGGGTGTGTGATTCTGGGGGTGTTTGGTGGCAGAAGGGTCCACAAGGCAAGTGGGCCTGGGCGGCAGAGGGGGTTTGAGAGCCACGGGCACGCCGGTGGGCTGTGAGGCCAGGACAATGGTCGTGGGCGAGCTTGGCTAACAGAGAAGGGCCAGGCAACCAGGTCGACCCTCCCCTGGTAGGCAAGGCCACGGGCAAGAGCCAGGCCAGTGAACAGTCTGGGAGAAGTCCCAAAGAGTCAGAAAGAGAAGCAGGTGGGTCCCAAAGCCGGAGGAAGAGAGTTCTAACGGGAGGGAATGATCTGGGGGTGGGCAGCAGCAACAAGGGGGTGGACGAGGAAGTGGGGAGCCGCTAATGCCCCCCTGCCCTGTGACCCCGACGCTCAGGTGAGCCCCCTGAGGGTGGAAGTTTCGCTCCAGGCCCTCCTCAGCCCTCCATCCCCTGCCAACGAGTGTCCATGAGGAGCTCCGAGTCTGCTGGACCGCCCCGGCTCCAGGGAGGCAGCTGGGGCAGCGAGGGGGGGATGCCATTGCCCCCCGCAAAATGGCAGCATGACCGCATGCTCCCTGTGGCGTGGCCACAGTTTCCCTGCACCTGCAGGAGGTGCTCAGGGCCCCGCTGCAGATGGAGATCCGAGGCTCCCGGCAAGGGAGCCCTCTCTGGAAGCCTGATTTATGGGCCCACCCCTTGGCGCACATGGATCTGGCCCTTCTCTAAGTGCGTGTTCAATCAAATTAAAAGTGCCTGAGGTCAGAGGAATCATCAATTACCTGAGTCTCTTGGCAGCTATCCTTGTGCTCCCTGCACCAGAGAGGCTGAGAGCTGCACCCTTTTCTCTCCCACCCACAGACTGCCCTCTGGGAGGGCCCAGCGGCCTCAGGGAACCCATCTGTCTGTGGGGACTCCGCGTAGGTGAAAGCAGGACCGGAGGCCCATGTCCCCCGAATCCCGGCTGAAGGGCCTTCTGGTGCTTGGCTGTGGAGGGGAGGGGGCCTGCGCGGGCTGCAGTGCGAGGCGGGCCCCCAGGACTTCCCGTGAGTCTTGCTCCTGGCAAGGGTCTTCCTTCAACTGGCCTTAAAGACAGGCCCCGGGCCTGGGCACAGCAGGCCCACGGGGGGAGGCTGGGAGAGCGGGAGCCCACCTCCTCCGCTCCCTGCACGGCACTGCCCGCTGGATCTCAGAGTCTCTTCTGGAAACCTCTTTCCAGGGTCAAAGAGAAGCGCCCGTGGGTCAGTGAGGCTGGACCACGCCGCGGCGGTGTTATCCAGAGGAGCCAAAAGGTGCAAGCACATGTCCACTGATGGAGGAATGGGTCCACAAGATGTAGTCCATCCACACGATGGAGTATTTCCAGCCTTAAAAGAGGAAGGGAATTCTGACGCCTGCTCCAACATGGACGAACCTTGAGGACATTACGCTGAGGTAAAGAAGCCAGACACAAAAAGACGAAGACTGTCTGATTCCCCTTGTATGAGGTCCCTGGAGGATTCACGTTTCTAGAGACTGAAAGGAGATCGGTTGCGGGGGCGGGCACCAGGGCTGGAAGAGGGGAATGGGGGCTGGTGTTGAGTGGAGACAGAGTTTCAGTTTGGGAAGATGGAAGGTTCTGGAGACGGACAGCGGTGAGGGCTGCCTCATGGTGGGTGTGAACTTCGTGCCCCTGAGCGACACGCTTTGCAGCAGTTAAGATGGTAAGTGTTATGATATGTATGTATGCATATTTTACCACAGTATAGAAAAAAGTTAAGATTTGTATCTCATTAAGAGTTCATTAAATCGGTGTGGTTCAAAAGAAAAACATATGTCGCAGTCCAGAGGGAGTCAGTGGTGCGGGCCAGTGGCCTGCACGTCCGTTTTCTTTGCTTCCTTCTCCCCGGCCCTCTGTGCGCGTCAACGGCCACCTCCTTAGGGAGTGAGAGAAAAAAGCCCAGGGGCCGGCCGGGCCTGGCTTGGGAAGACACGGCGGAAGGTTGGGGTGTTGGCGACACCCCTCCAGCTGGAAGACCACAGCGATGCTCTCTGTCTGCTGCCCACGCGGCCGGGCCTGGAGACAAAGAGACAATCACGAGAGTACCAGGGTTGTGCGCTCCCTGGGCCCCCGTAATACCAGACACTTTGGAGCCGTCCACCTGTCTCGCTGTGCGGCTGACACCCCCCTTCAGAGAACACGCAGGTTGGGGAATGGAATTAATTTCCTAAAATTGAATGTCATGTCGAAGAGTGACCTCAGGATCTCTTGCTGGGACGGAAGGAGAGATGGCCGTTTGGTCTTGGCTCTCCTGACAGCCTGCCACGCGAATCTCTAGTCCTGGGAGAAGCCTAGGAAGGCGCCATCTCTGTAGGGCGCCGAATACACCTGACGAATTGGCAAAATACATCGTCTTCACGATAGCCCCGGTGCCAAAGAAGATGGGATGGGATTTGTCACGAGGGCCTTGGGGGACTTGAAAATGACGCGGCCCCTCTGGAAACCAATACGAGAGCACAGAGTTACAAAAGTGCCAGGACCCTTCCATCAAGCTGTCTTCCTTCCGGAAACGTGCTCCCAAGAAAACCACCCAAGAGAAGGAAAAGGCATCTGCGAGGAGTTGCTCCCTGCAGTGGGGGCTAGAGTCTGACAAACCAGAATCCACCCGCCCGTCTAACGATGTGGGTGAAACGAAGCCAACAAAGAGCCAGAGGGAGGCCGAGTTCAAGGCTGTCCCAAGCGGTCCCCGCACCGAAGGGAGAATTAGACGGGCGGGGCCCCAGACCCCGGCGACGATGCCACCCATGTGAGATTTTCCCTGGAGAATGTTACTGGGTTAGTCACACTGTAGCTGAAATATGTCAGGTGCTCCGCTCCAGAGTGAAAACTTCGGGGATTAGGCCTGAGTGCGCGCACGTGTGTTCATGCCTTTTTTAGAAAAACAAAACAAAACTGGAGAACAGAGATCGTTAATGGAACACAACGAGATAAAAAGGCAGCGAGCAGACGTGGTATGCTTTCATTACACAGACAGAAAGCAGACAGGACGGGCCGAGCCCAAGAAAGTGGAGGTGGCTGGGTGGGGGTGGGGCCACGAAGCACTTCTCCCTCTCGTCAAAATTGGCTTTCATGCTTAATGTTCTTATAACTTTTTTTTTTAAGGTGAAAAAACAAGAAAGCTGCACCCAGTAGGTGTTCAGACTTGTGGGCTTGGCTCACACTTTCCACCATTGCCAGGTCTCCTCTGATCCTCCTGGGCACCCCCCCGCCCCCCAGGCTGGAGGGGACCAATCCCTTCTGCGCCCCCGCCCCGGTCCACCTCAGGCCACGCTCCTGCTGCCCTGGCCCCATCAGTCATCTGCGGGAGGGAGGGGAGTGGCAGGGGCAGGGAACATCAGTGCAGGGGGGAGCCGGCTAGCTGGAGGGGCCTGGGAGCTGCTCTGGGGTGCAGGCCCCCCAACTGACCACACCCACCATCTCTGTACCCCCCCATGCTAATGACATGTGCCTCCCCCACAGCTGCCCTCCCCAGGCCTGTAAGCTCCTTGCCGAGGGGGTGAGGGGCCTCCTTCTGGGCCTGAGGGCCCCCCCTTGCCTGGCAGCCCCCTCCTCCTGGTCCTCCCTTTTCCCTGAATGCCTTGGACTGGTCATCGCTCTGGGGCCCCAGAGCACAGGGGGGCTCAGGCAGGTGCCTGTCTCTCAGGACCTCCCTCCTGGATCTGACATTCGAGACCTTTTTAATTCTAAAAGAGATGGATTAGCCCCGAGGAGAAATGACCTCTGTGTGGGCCGCTGTGGACAGGCTGCCAAGGAAGGGGCAGTGGGGGAGTGAGAAGGCAGAGGCTCTCCTGTGTCCTGGGGGAGCTGGGGAGGAAACAGTGCTGAGCTCCCCATGGTGGCCCCCGACTTGCTGTGAGTGTGGTCTCAGGGGACTCGTGTCCCCCCTCTCCCCGCTCCAGGAGACCCAGGCAGCGTCGGCTGAGGCCCCGGAAGGTGGCAAATGCAGCTGTGTTTCTGAGGATTGCAAAGCAGGGAGGTGAGGTTGGGACATGGCCCCGTTCAGGACCTGTCAGTCGCAGACATGCCTAAGCATATTGTCAAATGTGAGGAATTAAGGGTCTCTCTCAGGCAGGCGCCAGTCGGGTGGGGAGATTTTCCAGCAGGCCTCCCGTGACCTTGGTGTGGCCAGCTCCCGTGGCTGCCAACGTGACTAGCTCCGGGAGCCCCCCGGGAACCACATCCTTGGCTCCATTGGCCCCTCTGCAGTCCTGGAGCCCTGAGGACACCTGGACATGTCTGCGTCCCCCCCCCATCACACAGCACTGTCACCTGGGCTCCCAGGCTGCCCTCCGCCTCTCTCCGTCCTTGCAGTCATGGCTCCAGGTGAGGCCACGTTCTCTCCCAGCTGGACCGTGTTGCCTCCCA
The DNA here is from genome assembly GCF_054177405.1 of Leptonychotes weddellii. Classification (NCBI taxonomy): domain Eukaryota; kingdom Metazoa; phylum Chordata; class Mammalia; order Carnivora; family Phocidae; genus Leptonychotes; species Leptonychotes weddellii. Next base: position 3,576,053 of record NC_138377.1, on the reverse strand, counting down.
GGTGCCCCCCCGAGCTCTGTCCAGCTCTCCAGTCCACTCTGAGCAGGGACAGGCTGTCTAGATCCCCTGGGCCCCAGCAGCCTCAGGGTATAGCCTGTGGCTGTGGTCCCCGGCCTCTCCCCTGGCCTTGCCGCCCCCCTCCCACAGCCCCCTCCCGGCTATACCATCAGCTCCTCAGGCTGACTTTATTTCAGGACTTCACATCCCCAACCTCACCCTCCACTGCCTGGCTACCTCCACCCTTCCGGAGGCTCAGCCCACCTGTCTTCTCCTCCAGGAAGCCCTCCCTGACCGCCTCCCTCATAGAACTTTGCATCCACGTCGGGGCGAACTCTCTCTGTGTGACCCCATCCCCACCCCAGTCTAAATGGGTTCAGTTCAGAGCAGTGGTCAGTGAAGGACTGAAAAGTCAACAGCTGTGCATACCTGAATGAGAGAATGAGGGATGTGGGGATAAGAGGTTCCTCCGCAGGCCTGGGGGCTGGGAAAGGGTGCAGCCCACCAGGCTGTCCTCCCCACTCCCTCTCAGGATCACAGGGCCTCTGTCTGATTCATTCCCCAGTGCCCGGCTTCCCAGCAAAATGCAGAACCGTGGTCTCTGGAGTCGGCGGCAAGGCCGAGGCTCCGGCCCCTCTCCTTCTCCCGTGTCAGCGTGGGCATGACTTACACGCCGCCCGCCTCAGCCCCTGCCTCCCTGGCTTGGGGGGTGGAGAGAGGGCTGAGGCCAGTGACTGGTGGGCCCCAGTGGGGAGGGCGACCCCCGCATTGCTTCCCTAAGGCCCTGAGGGCCCTTGGGGTGGGGGCCGCGTCCCTGGGGGTGCTGACGCGGCCCCTGCCCGGCGTCTGTGGAAGCCGTGAGCGCCAGAGCGGGCTTCACATTAGTATTCCCTGTACAGACGCTTGCAAAGAAATGACTCACACACCGGTTGACTAATTTGAAAGTAAGCTGTTTTTGCTGCAAGTGGAAAGGTTCAGTGAATCTTAAAAACTAAGCGATGGAGATTTTATTCCTTGTTCTAGACCTTTCCTTCTGCAGGGAGAGTGGCTCTGCCCCCAAATGTCTTTGGCTGCCTTCCCTGCAGCAGGGACAGAGTCTAACAAGACAGACCCCACTGGGTGCATCTGCTACACAAAATGCGCATTTGGGGGATGGGATCGGGGGCGGGGCTGCAGTTCTGCAGAACCAGGCTGGGGCTCTGGCAAGCCCACCTGCCCAACACCACTCTTCTTGTGGGGTAGGGGACTGCCAAGAGGGGGTGCACCTCCCCCACGTGTTGGGGACTTACGGTTATGAGGGGCTACTATCCTCCCATTTTACAGACAGGCAGTGAAGAGGCACAGAGAGGTAGGTAATGCATCTGAGGTCACACAGCTGCTATGGACGGAAGGTGGGATTACAAACCTGGCCAAGGGAGGTAGCTGGCTTTCCTAATTTGGGTCACCCCCTCCTTCCAGGGTTAGAGAGGAGAATGAGGGCCAGACCTTTTGCCCTGAGGGGATGACGTTTGCATTTGTCCTGGAGGAAGTGGGACATGAGGGGACACACTGCATGAAGCAGGGAGCCCCAGGGTGTGGGGTGGGGGGAGGTTGAGAGCAGCTGGTGGCCCAGGGTGGGCGGTGACAGAGAAGGGATCAACGAGGTCAAATTCAGGAAATGCCTCCAAGGTGGATCCAACAGGCCTCTGACATTCATCGGGAGGGAGTGAGGGCCAGAGCCTGCATGGAATACATTGTCCCCTTCAGGACCTGGTCTTCCCTGACCCATCCCCGGCTCTAAGTGGTCCACACTCATGGGCCACCCACTTCCCTTCTTGGCTTTCCTCCTCGGCTGCACTATCCAGGCGTATCATCCATGGTAGCGGGGACAAGGGAGGCCCCAGGGCTGGTCACACGCCGCCTGCCTCCCCGGGGCCAAGCACCGAGCCCCCCGACCTTGGGCAGCTGCTCGGGCCGAGGGGTGCGCTGGAGCCCCTGGGAGAGTTGACCTCAGGAAGAGAAGTCACAGAGGTGGTCAAGGCCAGAGCGGGAATTGCCCACCCCCTGGGCTCTTAGGTCACTGCCTGTCACGTCCTGTGTTCACTGAGGGACACTGGGCAAGCAGGTCTAGTCTTTTGGGCCTCAGCCTGCTCTGCAGCCGCCTCACCTCCCCCGCAGCAGAATGATGGGCAGAAAATTGAAAAACTTTGCCAAACTCATGTATTACTTTCCCGGCGCCCCCGCTTCCCCTCTGCTGAAACAGAAGCCAGAGATAACGCTCTCCCAAATAGGTTTACCGAAGTCAACCCATTACAAGTGCGGACAAGCTTGGAGATAACAGAAGCCTGTGAGTTCTTAATATCCTGCCCGGCACGCGGGAGGAATAAATGAGGGACGGGGCAAGACAGCCCCGACTGCAAATACTCCACCACGGCACTCGGCCATCCATCAGCCCCGCGCGGCAGATAGTGTCGCTGGCCCTGGGTTCGGGAAGTATGGTCGCCATAGGGATGGAGTCAAATGCATCCTTTCAAAAATAGATCTGCTTAAAATTCATTAACTTAGACAACTCCAGCAGAAGAAGCAATCAATTCCTTGAACTCTATAATCATGCTTCTCCCAGGGACCTCTTCCTCAGTGTCGGTGAAGCTAATAAAGACTGGGTCCCATGGAAGGAGAGAGGCAAGAAGTCTAGCCTTGACATTCTGTGGCCGACTTGGACCCAATTACTTCCCCACGTGTTTGTCTCTGGAGTGAGTCACTCGTCACGCCGGCCAGGGTCGGGGGCCCTCTCGGGCCCTGCCAGGCGCCGGGCTGGGCCAAGGGTGCAGAGCGACCGAGAAATGGTCTTGTGCACCAGGAGCCACAGTTGAGCGGGGAGATGTGGGGACAGGCGTCTGGGCTCACTCTTGGTGATCTCATCTTGCACGGGGCCATAAATCCCACTCACTAGCGGACAAGTCTTGAATTTATATCTGCAGCCGGGACCTCCCCACTGAGCCCCAGACCCCACTATCCAGATGTCCATTCTCCATGTCCCCTGGGGTATCTAATGGGTGTCCTAAACCCACCCTGTCCGAGCACGGCCAGACCTGTCTCAGGTTCTTCCAGCAGCATAGGTCAGAGACAGGGAGCCCTCTGGGATTCCTCTTTTCACCTCAACCCCATATCCAGCTCCATCTGGGGGCCTGTGGGACCTGCCGTCCAAGAGCAGCCAGACTCCAGCCGTGTCTCCGGGCCTTCACGGGTGCTGGGCTGGGCTGGCCCAAGCTGTGCCCATGGTACCTGGATGACTGTGGGAACCCTACCTGCTTCCACCCATGCCCCTCCCCCTAATCTCAACCTGATAGCTGGAGGAATCCTATTCACATGTAAGCCTCTCCTCTGCCCAAACCCTGCCAAAGGCTCCTGGGTCACCTAAGACCTTATGAAGTCCCCGTGCCTCCCTGGCCTGGCCTCCTATGACTCTCTACTTCCGTCACTCCACTGCAGTCACATTCCTGCCCCAGGGCCTTTGCACTTGCTAGCCTCCCATGTAGAGCCCTTCCCCCAGGTGGTCTATGGGTCTGTACTTGGAAGATTTCCTTCGTCACCTTGTCTGAAAGTGTCCCTTTCCCTTGGCACTTTCCGCTACCTGTTTGACTCATGCATCTTGTTTGCCGTCCGTTGGTCTGACCAGCAGAATGCATGAGCCACAGAGCCAGAGGGGGGCATACTATGTGGTCACTGCTGAGTGCCCTGGACCTCACCTGGAACATAATGGGTGCTCAGGAAGTGTGCAGTCAGTGAACAGATGAGTGAAACTTGTCTCTCCTTCCAGAAGTCTGCCCCCACCCCCTCCTTCAGGCTCTCATCACAGAGTCAAGTGCTCAGCTCCCTTTGGAAACTTCTGGTCATGGCTTTTCTACTGGGGAGCAAATCCTCTCCCATCTGGCAAGTCAGATGCTGGCCCCCGTCTGACTCTTCCCTACCCAATGCATCTGCCCCTTGCAATGGATGGTGTGGACTCTGGCTCAGTCAACCTCTCACTTTCTATACCTTGGCCACATCAGCCCCTGCCCCAAGCTTCCCTTCTGGAACCTTCCATTCAGTTCTTCCCTTTCCAACCACCTGTGCCTCTGGACACCCCCTGGCTGTTCCTGGGAAACCTCATCTCACCACTAAAACCTCTTTGTCTCTCCCACACCCCCCCAACCTGCTTCCTCAGCATCCGCCCCACCCCATAGCCCTGATGGAAATCTGGGGACCCTTGGTGCCTCCCCACCCACCGCCCTGTTCGTTTCCCTCTGCCCCCTCCCCTAGAATCTCAGGCCAGCCTGCAAACCCTACCATGAGGCTGGTGGGGGCTGCTGGAGTAATGAGGGGTCATTTATGTATCCGATGCACCCCATTAAGATGAGCAGAAGTACAATGCAGACTCAAGGCAGGCGCAGCAAACCTGGAAGCTTCCAGGTTGCGTGCCCTGTGCTCTCTGTTGATACAATTCTGTTCGATCCACTTAACAAACATTTACCCAGCGCATGCCACCAGCAAGCGTGGGGCCAGGCCCCATGGGAGGCGCCCCTCTGCTGCTCCCTTCCTCACCCCACTCCCTGTCTCTCCAGCTTGCTCCTCCACCCCTTCTAGAGGCTTCTCCGGAGACCCCCTCCACCCTCAGCCTCTCTGCTTTTACACCCCACTGCGCTGTCTACACCCCACTCCAGACGTCTGTGATGGAGGGTGGGGCCAGGGCAGCAGGCTTCCTCAGCACCCATGCTGCCGGTGGCCACGCTGCCCTGTCCCACGAAGGGGGCATTGCCCCGGGGGAAATGCTTGCTCGGGGCGCGGGGCTGGGTGGTGGTGGGGGGGGGGTCCGGGTGACCAGAACACGTGGGCCCCAGAGGGCAGCAGCAATCGCGGTAACCCTACAGTCGTGCCTGCCTCCCACCCCACCCTCGGCTGGTGCTTTGACCGAGCCTGGGTTCAAACTCTGGGGGAAAGTGGCCCGCAGACGTCTATGGTGTGGACAAGTGAGCAGACATGGTGAAATCGTCCCCATGGGCCTCTGACGAGGAGGTGGGTGACCAGAGCCGAGCCCTGGGCCGGTGGTGCTGGGGTGGGGGTGGGTGGCTCTCTTCTTCCCAGCTTCACCCTTGGCCCGATGATGAGAAGTGAATTTTCTTAGCTCCCTGCGCTCATGCATTTATCAAACGCTAACCGAACACCTAAGCATGGGGGATTCGGGGGCAGTTGAGGCCTGGCCCTGTCCTCCCCAGTGTGGATGCCGCCCGCCCCCCCAGCTGGGAGGAAGATGTCTAGAAGCAGCTGCAGAAGAAGCAGGTGGTGGGAGCCGCGCCCGTGGCCCCCACAACAAGGAGGAGGCAGGGTGGTGGGGGCAGGCTGAGCTGCCCTCATGTCTCCTCTGCTCTGTCTGGGAGACTCAGGGCTAACCTGCCGGGGGTGGGGGTGCGGCGCAGCGCAGAAACCCTGAGGCCCAGACTCACCCGCCTCCCACTTTGTTTTCCCTCCTCTTCTAATTTATCTGGTTGCTCTGGTGTCACTTCCTAAGCCTTCCTAAAGCCTCTGCAGAATGAAGTGGGGATTAAATAACCCAACTGTTGTCAGCCGCTGCGAGGTGGCACCGCGGCTGGGACTGAGGCTCTGCCCGCCGTCCCGGGCACATGGGCCAGGAGGTGGTCAGGAAAACTTTGAGCACGTATTTGTTCTGAGACTTGATTTTTTTTTAATGCTGGCCTGGAGGCTGAGATTGTGTCCCCACCCACACCTCCCCTCCTCTGTCCCCCAAAGTTCTCTAAATCAAATGCACAAAAACTGCGTGTGGCAGGGGTCCCTCTTAAATTGCGGAGCGAGTACCCAGCCTTGAAAGGCTGGCTTCCACGTCAGCCGGCTGTGTGAGCCACTCGTGATCGCTCAGACGAAAAGTGCATGTGTTCACCTTATCCGCATTTTTGTCCTTTGTTCTGTAGCATGTCCCTCACATTCTCTCTGAATAAAAATAAAAACTTGACCCTGAGTTAGAAAGCCAGGGGGTCCTTCCTGCCCCTGCGAAGCCTCCCCCCTCCTCGAATCCCCCCAGGTTATATCTGGAGAGCAGAGCAACTCCAAATGCGGCTTCCCATTTCTTTCCAGATTTTTCTATAAGATGAGGATCTTAAACTCTGTGGACAAAACCGGTCACCTGGGCGCCTGGGTGGCT
>NC_138377.1:3552137-3569381 GCF_054177405.1 Leptonychotes weddellii | reverse complement strand
TTTTTTTTAAAGATTTTATTTATTTATTTGAGAGAGAGAGAATGAGAGAGAGAGAGCACATGAGAGGGGGGAGGGTCAGAGGGAGAAGCAGGCTCCCTGCCGAGCAGGGAGCCCGATGCGGGACTCGATCCAGGGACTCCAGGATCATGACCTGAGCCGAAGGCAGTCGCTTAACCAACTGAGCCACCCAGGCACCCTTTTTTTTTTTTTTAAAGATTTTATTTATTTATTTGAGACAGAGAGAATGAGAGAGAGAGAGCACATGAGAGGGGGGAGGGTCAGAGGGAGAAGCAGGCTCCCTGCCGAGCAGGGAGCCCGTCTAAATTTTCTAAAATAAATACGCATGACTTGTAGCACCCCCCACCCAAAGCAGCCCTCCTTGGTTTCCCCTTAAAAGATTTCTATCATCTTAGACACAGAGATTCTATTTTTGAAAAACGATTTGAGGGGCGCCTGGTTGGCTCAATGGGTGAAGCGTCTGCCTTCGGCTCAGGTCATGATCCTGGAGTCCCGGGATCGAGTCCCCGCATCGGGCTCCCTGCTCGGCAGGGAGTCTGCTTCCCGCTCTGCCTCTCCCCCTGCTCATGCTCTCTCTCTCTCTCAAATAAATAAATAAAATCTTAAAAAGCAAAAAAGAAAAAACGATGGAAAGGAATCCATCTGAAACAGGAGGACGCTCTTCAACAAGATGATGCCAGGACAGTGCCCTTCCGGGCAGTGTGGCTCTCCCCCCGGGACGACCCGAGCGAGAAGCATCCCTGACCAGCTGCGACCATGTCGCCCACGCCACCTCTGCTGTTCGGTAGCCGTGGATACTGTGTCTCTGTTACATTTATGTAAACAGAGGGAAATATTTCTGCATGAGAACTGACAAGAAACAAGATCACAGATGAAGTCACATCCCTGGCAAGCAAAGCAAAACCCAAGGAAAATGAACAGAAAAAAGACTGGAAGGAAATGCCCTGTGGATGTTGTCTGTGTAGAGAAATTATGGATGACTGGGTTTTCTTCTCAACTTTCAGACTTTTCCCAAATTCTCTTTAAACAGCATGCATTGCCTTGAGAAAGAAAAACAACTCCAGTCGCTCCTGTTTCTACACATCCCGCCCAGTCCTCAAAGCCCATCCAACACGAGCGTCCTTGCAGATGCCCTGCCTCGTCACCACCATGTTGGTGTCCAACGGGGAGTCAGGACACGTCTGGATTCATCCTTCCTGTCCTCCGGGACCCTCAGTCCAGAGGGGCAACAGGAAGAACCAGAGGTGACGCCCGCCATCCACGCTGCCCCCGGGAACACCGAGTGCACACCGGGCAGGCTCTGGGACGCGGCTCAGGGTGCCAGAGCCAGGAATGCCCCTGGCAGGGCCGAGGCTGGGCCCCCTTCTCTGTCCTCACCTGGTCACCTGGTCTAGAGCCTCCCAGAGGTGAGAGCGGGCGTCAGTTACTGGCCAAGGCCTCTGGGTGGCTCCACCTGCCCTAGGCTCGGCGACTGTCCCTGTCCTGCCTCTTACCCCTCCCAGCTGGCTCCTTCCCAGAATGGAATGTCTGTCCTCCCTGCCAGCCACAGCTGAGGACCTGAGAGCCTCGGGGCTGGGGAGGCCAGCAAAAGTTTCTGTCCTCGTTCTGGTCTGGGTGGCCCCAGCGGGGCAGGGGGGATAAGATGACCTTTGTGAACCCCAAATCCCGGCATGTTGGGAACAGAACTATGTGAGAAATATGCTCACTTTGGTGCAGAGAAGGTCAAAGATCTGAGATATGCGTCACCTGGGGGGCTGGATGAAGGTGGGGAGACCCTGAACACTTTGGGGGTGGGCAGGCGGATCCCAGGCCGGAGTGGGAGGACCAGGCAGTGGGCTCTTCTCTCCCTCCTTCCCCCTCCCTCCTCCCTCCCTGTCCCACAGGATCGAATGGCCTCTGACTTCTCTTCTCTCACTCTCTGCCCTACCGCACATCCGGGTGCATCTGAGACCAGCCTGGGCACCCCTCCTGTGCGCCCCTCCAGCCAGGGTGGCCGGACCTTAGGCCACCATGACACCAGGAGAGCTGTTTGGCTGGGCTTTGCAGCGGCATGATGGGAAGTTTTATTGACCAGGCCCTGCAGTCTGGATTTTGTCTAATGCAGCTGTCTGTGCTTGCTCCCAAGAGGGGTGAGAACATCCAGCCACCTGGCTGAGCTTGCTGGGAACGGACGTCAGGAGCAGTAACTGGAAGGCAGTGGGCCGCCATGGGGGCCTGGCAGGGGGAGAACAGCTTCACGGGGCCCTGGGGTGCCTTCCCGCTGCACACAATTGCAGACCCTGTGACTGGAGAGACCAAGACCTCTGTTGTCACCCATCCACCTCCGGAGCCGCGGGGTCACCACTGGCCAGGCCTACCAAGCCCTGGGCCGTACCCCTCAATCCCACCCAGGAGGTCTGCAAGGCCCATAGGAGCTGCCCCTTGCCGGGAGGAGATGGCAATGGGCAATCAGGAGGGAAAAATTCAATGTATTGTCATCTTAACGCTCACGCAATGAGGTGTGAGATTCTGTGTTTCCAAAATTTGTTATCAGCCACGCTCCCTGTCCTCCCGCGCGGGCTGCATTGAGAAAATTCGGGAGAAGTGGTGTTCTTCCCGTGACATGAGTTATGACATGCTTGTGGCTCCATGGCTGGGAGAGCTCGATCGAGGGGGATTTATCACTCCGGAGAGAGACTTCAACAGGCTTCATTAGGCTGAAAACGATAATGAATATCTTCCCCTCACCTGTTTTCATTAATAACGGCTCCCCTCTTATCTTCTTGCCACACGTACCTTTCTTTCATGAAACACACGCACCCGGCCCGGAGGAACACGGGGTGACGGGGGCGGAGCAGGGGGTGACCTGGCCCCTCCTGCTGCCCGTCTGCGCCGGCAGGGGGCACCGCGGGCCCGCCCAGAGCAGTGCTGGTGGGGGGGGGGGCAGTTGTCCTGCCCTTCAGGGGACGCGGGGGCTGGGGCAGTGGCCAGCTAGACGTGGAGGGAGGAGAGTCAGGCCTTCTGGAAACTTCCAGGCCTTTACCTCCCCCTGGATTCCTCCAGCCATGCTTGAACCTTAGCCAAGCGCAGACCTTCCCCGGGCGGCCATATTTTTTCCCCTTTCTTAGAGGGAAAGCAGGGCTGTGGGCGTGAGCACCTGCAGGGGAGCAAGACGAGGGGCGTGAGAGGGGGGCCAGGGCCAGAAATCACCTCCACTTCTCCTCTGGGCTGCTGCCTGCAGGCCCTCCTCTGGGTCCCAGGCCCGGTCCCCCTCTGCTCTCCTCGCCTCTCCCTCAGGGCCCAGCAGTGGCCTGATGGCTGTGCCCGCTGTCCCCACTCCTACAGTGGTCGCTGGAACTTTTTAAGGCTCTGACCTTGTCCTTCCCCTCCTCAGGGCCTGTCTGAGGCTACCCCCTGACACTGCCCAGCGGCCTGGCATTCGGGACCCTGACTGGGCAGCCCCTCCGACCTTCAGCCCCAGGGACAGCTGCTCCCCTCACTCCACCAGGTCTCTGACAAGGCTCCCAAAATAGCCAGGCACGTTGGCGCCCTGGCCTTCCCTGGCTCGAGCTTGTCGCGCTGCTGGGAAGGCCTCCCCCTCCCCTGCATTTGGCAAACTCATTTGTACCCTTCAAGGCCCATCCCCAAGGTCACCTCCAATGGGAAGCCTTCCAAAGAAAGGCTCTCAGGCCCTGTGTGGGCCACCTTGGCCCTCTGGCAGCTCGGCCAGTGGGAGAGGGCTTCCCGTCCAACTCAGGGCCAGGCCATGCTGGGGGCTTTGGGTCAGAGGTGTCCTCCTGGTCCTCCTCCTCTGGGCACTCTAGGCAAAGTGGACTTCGGGCTTGGTCCCGATGTCATTTCCACCTTGCAGGGCAGGACTCTGAGGCTCAGAGGGTGTTAGCAGCTTGCCCGGGCCCCACAGTCTGTCGGTCTATCTGTGCTCTTCTGTACGATAGCCCTCCCTTGACGGAATCCCAGCTTTCTCCAGCAACAGGGAGCTCACTTCCCTGGGCCTCGCCGAGGGCAGACTCGCCTGGCTGGAATCTGGACAAGGGGTCCCAGTTCGGCCACCATAAGCCCCTGGGAGAAGGTCCAGACTTGGCCCCCAGTTCTGCTTTGCGGGTGAACATGCTGGGCCGCCCGTCCTTGGAGGCTCATGGATAAAGGGACAGCCTGGCCTTTGTGTTTCATCTGGCTCAGACCGACCCTTGCAGGATGGGCTTGCATTTTGACAAGTGACAGGCTTGAGGAGGGGTCCTCAGGTGGAGGGAACAGCACGAACTGAGGCCCGACGGTGGGACCTCACGGGTGTGTGGGAAGCAGAGAGTGGCCAGTGGTCAGCATGGTGATGGCATCAGGACAGGAAGGCTGGCCGGCCCGGGGAGGGACCTGGGAGGGGAGTGGGGGCCCTCACTGCCAGCTGGGTTGCCTTGGGCCGATGGGGAGGGCTGGAGGTGCCACAAAGGGGCCAGAACCCGGATTCAGGAGGGGAGTGGGCGCCAGGGTCCTGATGGTCTTTGGGTTTGGTCATAACCACCTCCAGGCACGGGGCAGGTGGGGGGCGGAGAGGCTCAGGTCTCGGCTGCTGGGACAGTGGTGAGCCAGCCCTGCTCTGGCTCAGAAGGTGCGTATCTGCACAGGCCTACTCCCCCCAGCCACAGGCTCCGGTGGCTTGTCCCCGGCTGGTGGCCCCCTGGGCTGCCTTGCTGGGCCCACTCCTCACTTGCTCTGCCGTCATGGTCCTCCCCCTTGCTAATGAGTTGGTAAGTGCGCAGCCCGAGCCCTGTGCCCCCCTGTGCCGGTCTTGATGACACGGTACGCTTTCCAGCGCTCAGCTCCACTGCTTCCCCGGCGCTGCTCCGAGAAGGAAACCGGCAGCCTCCCTTCTCTCGAGGAAGAGTCACCGCAGATGTTTTTACAAAGTCGGGGCCAGGGAACATAGGAATAAATGCCACGATTCATGTTTGCAAACCCCTCCCTGCCAGCTTCTGTCTTGACAAGCAAGGGGGAATGGGAGGAGGCCGGCACATGTGGAACCTGGGAACGTGGCCAAGCGCTTTGTTCAAGACAGTGTTCCCGATCGTGGGCAGAACGAAGCGGCGTGCAGAACCGGGGAAGCTCCGTGACAATCAGGGGCTCCGGGGTGCCCGCAGGCCGGCCCACTGGCCAGTCATCGCCCGGCCTCCCCCAAGCAGGTGGCCTGGCTCTGAGGAGGGGGGGCCTCTAGCAGGGACGTTCCCCCACCCTTTGGAGAGGCTCAATTACCCCAAAGGTCAGGGGGCACATTCCTCATTATTGTAATAACAGCAATTAGTAGGAGTGGTGATAACCGAGTCCTGGCTTCCAGACTCTGCCTCCCAACTCAGCCCCACAGCTTCGCCGGAGCCCGAGAGGGGCCGCTCAGAGCAGGGGTCCTTAGCCCCAACTTACAGATGTGGACACTGAGGTCCAGTGGGGTTCAAGACACCCATTCAAAAGGTACCAGCTGGGCAGTGGAGGGTAGGACTGGGTGCCAGTTTCCCTTCTGCTAACTATGGAAGTAACGCTTGGTGCGGGCATCAGTCCAGTGGGGGGTGGGGTAGGTATTTTCAGGGTTAGGGGCTTCCCTGAGGTCACTTATGGAGGGTGATCACCTCCTCTGTTTTCCTGCAAAACCAGGGCTTCCCGAGGAGAATGGACTGCCTCACCTCTTCTGTGAGTGGAGAGGCGGGGCTCCCTGACATCTATTGAGCACCTACTTTTTGTCTCTGTGGGACAGACTACAGTTTACAGGGGCTCCTTCCCACAGAGGGGAGGAAGACTTTTGTTTTCAGGGAGCACCCCCAGCAACCAGGGAACCTCCTGTCCCTGAGCGTCCAGCTCCCTGGCAGGACGAGGAGTAGGAAAGGGCCAGGGGCTCTGAGACCAGGACGCCCAGAGGAGACTGTTTGGGGCCTGGGGGTTTGGGCTGAGGCTTGAAGCCATTAGAGGGGGAGGAGGGAGAGCAGGAGAAGGAAGGACTCCTTCCTGTGTTCTGTGGGGAGCAGAGCGGCATGGACAGGTCCACTGGGGTGTGCATGGCGGCCACTAGACGGGCCACGTTCCGAGAGGAAAGAGTGGACTGCAGGGTGGAGAGAGAACTTGCTGGCTCCCCCCAGGGCTTCTGATAAACGGCTACAGTGCTCCCTCCAGCAAAGGAGTAGGAGAGAGAAGAGTGAAGCAAGGGGCCTCATGGGACCAAGAGAGAGAAGACAGAGCGAGGGACGTGAGGAGGTCAGGAGCCGAGCATCTGGCCGGCAGCGGAGTGCCCAGAAAAGAGAGCTATGAAGAACACATCTGTGAGGGGGCTTCCTAGAGGAGGTAGCAGGGTCTGAGATGGAGTGAGGCTACCGGGAGGTGTTTGTGGAATGGGCCTCCTTCAGGTATCGTGGACTTTCTGACCAGTCCCGGGGCCCAGATGCAGTGCTGTCCTGCATTTACAGAGGTGCAGAGGTGGCCCAGGAGGGAAGGCCCCCCCTTGGGATGAGACCAGCCACAGAGGCTTCTCTCCACAGCCCTAGAGCCGTGTTTTAATTAGTCAAGTTCTCAAATCGTTGTTTACTGCTCCCCACACATGGAGGATTGATTAAAAGCTGGGCCAAGTTAAAAATACCAGGGGCAGGGATGTGCAGGGAGCCACGAAGACAGGCTCCCCGACAGTGGGGAAGCAGGAGCAGCTCATCATCAGGGAATCCCTGCCCACGTCTTGTCCGTCGCCCAGCTGGAGGGACATAGGACAGCCCCCTGCAGCTACGCCAGCCCCACTCCACCTGTGCTGAGCGCCAAGTGCAAGACCGGACCTCACGACCCTGGGCGCCACCAAGGTGCGGGCAGGGACGAGGTGCAGCCCCCCCCCCACCTCCAGGAGCTTCCAGTCCGTGGGCAGTTGGCGTGGTGTTGGACATAGGCAATCAAGCAGCCGCCAGCCTTGGCAGGAGCCCTCAGGGTGAGTAGAGGGGCAAGGAGCCCCGCAGGTGTTCATGGAAAGCCTCCCTGGAGGAGGTGACCCTGAGCATGGGACGGGCGTGCGGGGGTGGGCAGCCCAGCCTGAGCCAGGGCACAGAGGTCAGAAAGCATGGGAGTTCAGGTGGGTCCTGCTCATGGAGAGAAGCTGGAGACCGGGATGAAGCACTGGCCTTCACGAGGCAGGCATGGGGGCAGTGACAATAGCTGGGAGGCACCCCGTGAAACCCTGAGTGCCCTCCCCAGGAACGGGCTCTGTCTTGCCCGGGGCCTCCCAGAGGGTTCCAGAGTCAACAGGTCCTTGCACAGGGGTCACAGAGCCCAAACCAGCTCCACCGCCTTTCTCAGAGGGAGTGAAGAGGAGCAAGGATGCCATGACTCTTTCTGGGGACTCTAGATGGCCGACTCCTGGCTGAAACCAAACTGTCATCCTTGTCACGAGACAAGCATTAAGGCCTCCAAATATTGGCACCATGCGACACACAGTCCTGGTCACCGGGCCTCAGTTTACACACATGATGAGAGACAGAGCTTTCCTATCAAACACATGGTGCCATCTATCCATCCATCCACCTATCCATTCATCCATCCATGCATCCACCCACCTATCCACTAACCCATCCAACCATCAATCTATCCATCCATCATGTATTCACTCAACAAACATTCTCTGGGCCCTTACTATATGTCCAGGACACAGAGGAGAATCAGACGTGTGCTCTGGCCTCCAGAGCCTTCACCCTCTACCTCCCGCTACATGAAGCAGCTCATTGGTGTCTAAAGCAGAGCGTGACAAATGCTGGGTCCTGAGGAGTAAATAAAATCAATATAAAAGCACTTTGAAAGTTAAAAGCACAATTAACGCACGTGCTCTGCCTATAGGGACAGTTGTCAAGTGCTTTCTGGGGCCTGGGCCGCAAGGGGGCTTTCTCTGCCCAGGGTCAGGTGTATGCGCACCTGAAGGGAATCACAGAGCGCCTCCTATACCCCAGACGGCTGCCGGTTGCCGTAATTCAATTACGGCCCGTCTCTCATTGGTGGAGGTGTCGGTTCGAATCCTCATCTCCCCACCATACCAGGAACCCACAAAGGAGAGAGACCGTGTTCTCCTTATTCAATTAATCAATTATGCCCTCGCTCGGCATCTGCAGCCGAGAGGCTTGTAAACACCCTCCAGTCTCTCCCGTCTTTGACTGCAGACACACACACACACACACACACACACCCCGTTTTGCAAAATGTGGACCTTTCCTCTCTCTCCCTTCCCATTCACAGCCATGGTGTATTGCTGCCGATGCTCACCTCCTGTGCGCCCACAGCCTCTGCAGCCTTCCCCAGCTGCCCCAGGGGCGTCCACTTGACCCCCCCCCATCCCAGTGGCTTACTTCTCAACCTCGGTCTTCACAGGTGTCCCCGCAGCCCTGGGGACCAATGGCCAGTTCCTTTCTCATGTCTTTTTCTCCCTTGGTGTCTGAGATGCCTGTTTTTATAAAGATGGGGGGTTTGAGGGTGTTTCTGGGTGTCAAGGAAGGGGCCGTGCGGTGAAGGGTGCTGGGAGGGTTGATGGGTAAGCAGGTGAGAGGAAGCTCCTGGGCTCTGGGCCCCACCTGTCTTCTGGTAGCTTCTGTGTCCTTTGTGAGCATCTCTCCTTGCTCATCCCTTAAATGCCGCTGCTCCGCGTGGTGGGGTTTCCCTCCCACCGAATCTCTTGATCCCCTTCTCTGTGGGTTTTCCCCCCGCTCTCCCCCACCCCAGCTCCCTCCGGAGTTCCAGCCATGTCTTTGCGTCTCAAACTGAGCCCACGCTGCCTGCTCCTGTCCCCTCACCCTTCTCCCACCTGGTGTGTAGCTCCTGCACCCATCCCGGCCCCTGGAGCCACAGGCCCTGACCCGGGCAGCGGGATGGGTGCAGGGCCCCGGAAAGTCAAGTGCAGAAACTGAGGCCTGGGAGGGGATCACCCAGGGTCCTATCCAAATCCTGACACCCATTACCCAGCCCGCAGCAGGGATTCTGCCAACGTGGAGCTCATGCAGATGTCCCCACCCCCTGGCCGAGTGTGGGGCTCAGCTCACGTGGTGGCTGGGGGGGCTCCCTGCAATCAATCAGGGCACGGGAGGGTCCTTCAGCTGGGCACTGCTCCCAGGTCAGTGAGGGCCAGGGGCACGAGAGCCCCAGCCAGGAGACCCGGCTTCGGAGATGGAGATGATTGGGTTCAGTGATGCTCTGGGCTGTGTGGGCTCTTTCTCTGTTGTCCTTCTGGCCCTGCTCTGTGTCCCCAGATGCCCACCTGGGCAGCTACAGCAGCTGGTCCTGCGCCCTCTGCCCCCAGCATACTGAGAGGATAGGAGGGGTCGCCGTGGACCGGAGCGACCTCAGCCACCGCCTCCTCCACCAGCAATCTTGACTTGCAGTTCAGGCGATGGAGCCTCCTCGCCCCTTAGGCCCGCCACCCCTCCAGCTTCCTCACACCCTGCCCACATCTCCGTAAATAGCCCTGTATTAAACCCTCCCCGAATTAACCACCTTGCGTGCACCATCTGTTTCCTGCTGGGACCCTGCCTGAATCCCGCGGGCCTCCAGTTGGGTTTGTGGTCCCCTTGTTAGCGCGAGCTGTCAAGCAGGGAAGAGACTGGGCCCAGATCCCCAGCTACGGACAGACCGGAGGTGCTGGGTCAGGGGGGCAGCAAGGCCTCGGGCAGGTGGGTCTGAGGGCCGTGTTTAAGGAACCCGAGCAGCCTTTTCAGCTCGCACGGTGCCTGCCTCCTGCGGCCTCAGCAGCATCCCAGTTTCAGAGATGCGGCAGGACCAGACCCGGAGCCCCTATTAAGGGCCAGGGCTGGGCAGAGTCACAGCCCCAGAGGGAATGAACAGTGGCCCAGGGAGGCTGAAGCAGTTCCCCAGCCTCCCCCCTTCCCCTGGCACCCCCTGCCCCCGCCTGCTGCGCCCCCCACCCCAAGTTGCCGCGGTGCCGAGGAAGTACAGAGAAAACCCACCCCAGATAGTTCCCCACCGTCTCTAGTTAGCGGGGAAGAGCAGGCCGGGTGAGAATGTGCCGGCGGGGGCCCCTGCACAGCGTGCACGCATCGCTGGGGGCCCGTTGCCGGCCGCAGACTGCCGAGGCTGTTGCCCGCCGCTCATGGAGGAAAAGGCAGAATGAAGTAAAATACAATCAGAAATAATTGGCCCATCTGAGAGAGGCAGGGGAAAGGTGTTGAAAAGAAACTCATCTACAGGCTGGAGGAAATCTTTGCCGGGAAGAGGGGCTCCCCAGGCTTTAAAAGACCATTTCTGATCCCCAAGGTGCCCCCTCTCCTGCCAAATGCTTCCTCATCGATTCCTTGATAAGATGGTGCAATTCAGTTCCACAGATGCTTAATGAGAACCTGCCGTGTGCCTAATTCCGAGCGAGCAGCCCTGGGAGAGCTGAAGGGGTTTGGAAAAGGCAAGACTCCTTTCCCTCCTTCTTCTCCCTTCCTCTTCTTCCTCCCTCCCTCCCTCCCCCCGTCCTTCCTTCCTCCCTTCCTTCCTTTTTTCCTCCCTCCCTTCCTCCTTCCTTCCTCCCTTCCTTCCTTCCTCCCTTCCTTCCTTCCTCTTTCTCCTTCCTTCCTTCCTTCCTCCTCCCTCCCTTCCTCTCCCCCCTCTCCTTTTCTCCTTCTCTCTACCTTCCTTCTGCGAAGAGTTAAAATAGGACCATGCTCTGGACTGTGCATTGAGAAAACCTCTCTGTGACTCCTGTCTTGCAGACTCCAGGGAGTTGGAAGGGCCAGATGTGGCCTTTGGTGACAGAGTCTGGTGGCTTGGACCAGGGTGGTGGTGGCTAGGATGGGGGTATGGGAGTGGATGGGAGAGCCAGTGGAGAGGTACAACCCCCAGGACTTGGGGCCTGTGTGCCCATGGACAGGGGCAAGGCCGAGGGAGGAGAGTCCAGATCTTGAGCACCTGCAGAGCCCCTGGGGGCTCTCAAGGAGGCCCGAGGATGACAGATGGAGATGGACATTTCGGAGAGGTTTCGGGCAGACGTTTTGAGGCAGTGGGGCTGCCCCCACCCCCTGGCACCGGGTTTGGAGTAACAAAGGTGGAGAGAGCTGGACGCCATCATGCATGTGGCTGAGCGGCGCGAGGCCAGGGTGGGGCAGAAGAAGGAAAGGGAGGGAAGGTGGGGAGAGAACGTGCACGGCCCCAGGAAGCAGTCATTTCCCAAACTCCACTGTCCCTGAAGCAGTAAACGGACGCCCACTCCCTCCCTTCCAGCTGGAAACCTGTTCTATGACATGACTGCTTCTCTGTTTTGAGTCTGCGGGCTCTCCGGCCAGACCTTGGGGTCCCTCAAAGCATCATTTCCCGTCAGCTCTTACAATCATGCTGGCAGAGCACCCAGCTTCAACAGTCCCATCCTGCTTTGCCAGTGCCTTGCTGTGTGACTTAGGAAAAATCGCTCAGCCTCTCTGGATCCCAGCATCAAGTCCTGTGGCTAATAGGGTCCCCTACCGATGGAGAGGGAGGACAAACATTTTTGGGGCAGGGATCAAATTAAGGCTCATCACGAAAGACCACACTTGAGCTTGGACACCAAGCAACCTCATGTGTGTTGGGTAGGGGGAGCTGGGGTCAGCTAGGGCTGGATGTCCCCTGCCCCCCATCCCCAGCTGAAGCTTGGCTGCGAACAGCTAGGTAGGGCCTCTGGAGGCGCGGAGCGTCACCATAGGAACAGGCTCTTGGAGAGCACGCAGAGGAGCCAGGCGCTGGGGGAGGTGGGCAGGGGGGCGGGTAACAGTGGGGGCGCTGGCTATGTCTGGTCTCAGTGCGGCTGCTCCCCACATTCTCCGTTCCTAGTCAGAGAACTGAGAGGCCCCGGTGGGGAGAGACAAGGTGGGGACACTGCAACCTTAGGGCCCCCCTCCCCTCTGGAAGCCCAGTGTGGGGAGTCAGCAACCCCAGGAGCCCAGAGATCAGAGGTGACCAGAGGGCACTGACTAGAGAGGGCCACCTGGCCTCGGCCAGTTGCTAGGACACAGGACCCCTCCGAGGGGCCCATGGTAACCCTCAGAGAACACTTTGTGCCTTATTCATTTATTCATTAATTCACTTAATCCACAAACACCTCGTGGGCAGCGCTGCAGGCCCCCGGCGGAGGGGCAGAGGCCCAGGAAGGCGTCCCTGGCCCCGCCGAGGTCAGACACACGTGCAAGATCCATTAACACCAGGTGGGCAGCTGTGTCCAAGGCGGGAGTGGCTGGGACGAGGCCAGGGGATCACCAGTGTCCAGTCCTGGGCCAGGACCCATGGCGGGTGGGCTGGGAGCTGTGGCGGGTGGGAGCTGGGAGGACAGGGTGGGAGGGGAGGCCTTGGGGGAGGAGGGGAGAGAGGCGCAAACACACGGCCCTCCGACCACCCACCTGCCCATCCCAGGGCCCCACCTGGGCACGAGGCTATGCCTTCCTTTGCAAGCGATCCCTAATGTTTAGGATGTAGTAGCATGGGGGAAAACATTTTTTAATATAATTGAATGTAAATGCTAATGCCTCCTTACAAATAAGAGAATAAATATAGTACGGAACATCTTAAATTCCTCGAGAGCCTTGTGTTTTCACATCCCTAAACTTGACAGTTACGCCAGGCCGCGCCACGATAAACAGCTCTCTTTTCCTAGGCCCAGCCAACAGAGATGGAGAGGTCGTGATCCTGCTATGGTCCCCCTAAAAACTTGTAAGCTGGGGCTAGGATGGGGGTCCTCCTTCCAGCAGCTCAGGGCTTGAGAAAATGATTTCTCCCATTTCCGTTCGATCAGGGGCACTTGGTCGGTGCCTCCGAAGGGCCCGGTTAGCTGCGCCCTCCCGGGAAGGTGGGTAGGCAGACCCGGCAGTGATGGGTGGGAGCAGCTTGGCCCAGTGCCCAAACCTCAAAACAAGTCTGGGCAAGACGTGTTCGTGGGTCGACCCTGGTATGAGAAAAGGGAGACTTGTTCCCTGGATTGTTTGCCAAGGTAAGGGAGGCTGTAGAATATTCAAGAACAGTTAAGAGGGCTTTATATCCAAAATGCTGAAAGTTTTGTAACCCTCCTGCTCCAGCCTAACTCCGCTCCAGCCACAACGATAAGCCCACACCGTGACCACCTCCGTGTGCCTGTGTTCATACAGAGGTCCTCCGATAATGGCACACCCTGGTGACCTGCTACACATCCCCCATCACTCAGTCCCAGGACCCCCACCCTCCAGGACGTGCTCAGTCTCCCTTCCCACGCAGCCCCTCCCCCTTGGCTCACCTCCTTCCCTCGACTGGCCTATATCTCAGAGGTCTCTAACCGCGAAGAAGTGTCCCCAATCCCCCAACCCTTGGAGGTGAGGGGCCACCCTGGGCTCCCTCACTGAACACACCCCCATCAGAGTGTCCCCCCCCCACACACACACAGTAGGAGCTCAGCCGATGCTCAGTGGATGAGACCACATTTAAAGAGGTGAGTCTCCACTCTATGGAAAATTAACTTCTGGGAATTTCTGATGAATGAAGAATTAATGTACTTTCTGCCCAAGCCTGCATCCACAGGCGAGGTGATGAAAAGACTCCTTTTTCCTCTGGTTGTGATCCCCTCCCTCCCACGTGGGGGGGGAGGGGCCGGGGCGGGGAGCTGCTCCTAACCCCTCTGGAGACCCCACCAGCTCCCCACGCGCACAGCATGACTCAGTGGCGCCCTTTAAGAGGAGAATTTGATTGATGACGTGGACAATTAGACTTGGGAACGTGGCATCTGCGTCGATGGCAATGGCGAGAAAGGAAGCGAGAAAATCTATTTTTGCACGCTCCCATCGACGGGGCTGCGAGGCGCCGGTGGGGTGCGGGGGAGAGGTGCGCCCCCGCGGCCGGCCACGTGCTCCCCGGCTCCCTCGCGCGCCCCGAGGCCCGCAGCCCAGGCCGGGCGGTCACGCGCCCCTCCGGGCCCCGGCCACGAGGCCTCGCCGCCGCCTTCCCTTCCCCGCTCCCTGGGCTGAGCACGCTGCCACTTCAGCCTGAAGAGGCTTCTTTCTGATTGAACTTGAAACCAAGCCGTCGTGTTCTTGAGCCTAAATGTACCCGGGTGCACCTCTCCTTTCCCTCCATCCTCCGCCCCCGGGGCCCCCTCCCCTTGGCAGGAAAAAAGAGAATTTCTCTCTTCAAAGACGAACTTTAGCTAGGGGAAAGAATGGGGATCGTGGCTGCTGGGCATCTCTTTGGTGTTTGCGCTGCAGCCCTCACAGCCCCCCACGGACGGAGGGGAGGGCAGGGCAGGGCTCTGATGGTGCCCTTCGGGTCTTCCCACTGATCCCCCCGGCTCTACTCACTCTTGCCACTGCCCTTGGCTGAGCAGAGAGCTGGGGCCTGGGATTCCCAGGACACGCAGGTTCATATCCCAGCTCTGCTCCTCATTAGCTGCACACCCGTCCCGGGGTCTTCAGGCCCTCTCCTGCTCATCTGTGAAACGGGTCTCCCGGTCCTGACCCAGCCCGGCTTTGAGGAGGCCCTGATAAGACGGCCTCTGCTGGGGGGCTAAGCCAGAATCTAATTCCAAGGGGACAGGCAGGGAGAGACAGAAAAGGCAGGCCCCGCTTGCCTGGAACCCTCCTCACTCCGGGGCTGCGGCCCTGTGGTGGGGAGATCCCTGCCCTACTGTGTCCAGGTTTCAGTTCTAGGTTTCTAACCAGGACAGCTGAGGCTTCGGACACTGGTCCTCGTTACATGAGCAGTCTCTTTGGGAAGAGCTCCATCTCCGGCGGGGCTGGGGGACGCTGTCCTCTTTCGAAGGCAGGAGGGAGAAGGCGTGGTGTTTGGGAGAGGGAGGGGGAAGAGGGAACAAAGGTACCTGGGAGTCTTTGCTGGGCCTCAGTTTCCCCGACCGTATAATGTCCCACTAGGACTGGACCAGTTGGGGATGCAGAGACCTCCAGAAACCACAACTCCATCTGGGCAGAAACAAAGCCTCAGGTTTTGGAGATTCTCAACTGTAGGGGGACGCAGAGCAGATGTCAAGATGGGGTGGGGGTGAAGACTCCCCCCCGCCCCCAGCTGCCTTGTCCCCGCTGTGCACGCCCAGGACTAGCTGGTCTCGGAGGCCCCTCCAGCTGGACCCTGCTGGGCTTCCTTGATCAGCAATTCTGCCTTTAATCAAGTGGTCTGGTGCAGGCTGAGGGGGGAGGAGGGGAGGATGACGAGGAGGGACCGGTCTGGAGATAACATTTCTTTGCTTCGCTCAGAAAACTTTCACCCCTCACCAGCTCCCTTGTTACTAGCTGGAGCCATGCCTCTGGGCAGAAGGAGCAGAGGACTCCCCAGGCTGGGCCTGCAGGTAGAGCCACTCAGCTTGGCAGAGGGAAGGAGCCTGGGTAGCAATCCAGCCCCACGGTGGGCAGGCTTTGTCCCTGATACCTGGGTAGACCATGAGCCAAGCCCTGCTCTGCTGACCAGTGGGCCAAGCGTTTCCTGAGGGTGGGGGCTGCTTGCCTCCTCCGTGATCCCCTCTGGTTTTTTGGGGCTTTTTGGAGGGGAGGGGAGGGGAGGTGGGGACGGGGGCACAGCTAAAGGAGGGGGTCGTCCTGACTCCTTCAGCCCTCAGGGTCTGCTTGCAAACAGCAGGCAGTGCTGACTTCTCCCCAAGGGACCTGGTTGGCATTTTCTGGCTTTCTGTGCAGCCTTTAAGCTTGTGACAGGCACCAACCTCCCCTCTCCCCACTGCTCCTAAGCTACCCTTTCTCACTGTCTGCCTGCTGAAAAGAAATCTCCAGTCTCCTGAATTTACAAACACTTTACGGAGACCAGCAGAAACCAACAGAAAGTCCCAGGCTTATAGGTCTTGAAACGCAAGAAAGCCTCCTCCCAGCAGTGGCCCTGCAGGGGGCTCTAAAGAGGGCCAGATCCGAACCAGCCTCCACCTCCCGGTCTCTGGAGTCTACTGGGGGGGCGGCCCAGTGGCAGCTGTTGGAGGAAGGGCAGGAAGGCGCCAGGCCTTGTAAGTACAGTGGTTTTCTACTTACGAAAACCCAAGTTCCCTTTGGGGACAGGTGTGGCATCCCTGTTTATAGACAAGGAAACTGGGCTCCGAGGGGGGAAGTGACTGGCCCAGGGCCCTCAGCAGGCAGGGGATGGAGCTGGGATTAGCGAGCAGGTGCGAGCCAGCCAAGATATTGCCCTTTCAGCCTAAGCCCCTGACATTTGGACACGGATGCCCTTGGGTGAGACTGCCCTCCTCAGGCCCCCCTCCCTTTCCAGAACTGGGGAGGGAGGCGGTGGCGGCGGGAAGGGACTGAGATGGGAAAGGGAGGGGTCTAGATGAGGGTGCACTTGATGGCCGCAGCGGGGCCCCGTGGTGCTCCACACAGTCCACACCTCGTGACTTGGTTCTGGGAGGAGGCCCTCGCCCCACGCCGCTCAGCCCAGAGATCCCCCGCCCCTCCTTAGAGTCTGGCTGAGAACCCAGCCCTTCCCAATCTGCCCGCCGTGTAGGATAATTTTGGAGGCTGAGGTCAGGGTCCTGGGAGGGAAGAAAGGAGGGGGCGGTCAGGGAAGCTGGAGCGATCTCCATGCAGTGGGCAGTTGAACCTCCAGGCCTGGCCTGCCTGCTGCTCTCGTTGGAACCCCCTGGGCCTTGGGCAAAAGACCTTCCAACTCTGAACTCCAGTTTCTTCGTTTGAGAAGAGTCCCTGGAAGAGACTGGGCTAATGGAAAGGAAGGGGTGCAGGGTGGATGACTGCTCCCTCCAGTCTGTCGCTCAAGCGATTCCCAACCGCACCCCACCCCCTTCTGGGTCTCCTGCACAGAACACCAAGGAAGAGGCACCTTCCACAAGGGGAAGGGGGTGGGGACATCCCCAGCCTCTGTGGAGTCTGCCCAGTGCGGCTCCAGGGTCTCCACCCGGGGCGTGTGCCCGCCCTCCCACAGCTGTCTTACTTTGGGAGCCAGACTTAAGGGCCTTAAGGCCCGTGGGCCAGGGGACTCCCTGTGGCGTCACTTCCCACGCCCATCCTGAGGATGGAGAGTATGTCCTCAAACCTGCCAGGGCCCCAGGAGATGGTCTGAAGGCCAAGGCCCCCTACCCCATGACCCAAGTGGCAGAGATCATGCACCCACCTCACTGTGGCAAAGGGGAGGCTATGAAGTGGGTGGGCACCCACCCCCGCACCTGGGATCTATACGCAAACTAATCTATGCCAACGAAGCATACATAAATGACCCATCTAAAGGTCATGACCTCCTGGGACCCTTCCCCAGGAAGTTAAAGACCTTTCATCTCCTTCTGGG
>NC_138377.1:3531013-3552037 GCF_054177405.1 Leptonychotes weddellii | reverse complement strand
TCGTGTTTTGATGAGTGTGTAACCAAGAGCCTGTGACTTGTGAGCCTGGGGGCCTGGGTCCGCGTGCTTGTGAACATCACCTACGTGTGGCCCTACACATGTGTGCGAGAGTCTGTGGTTTATGCGTCGGCGTGACCAAGGCCCTGACCCCGTCTGCCCGTGTGTGAGGGGGTGTCTGTGTGTTTACCAGCGCGTTCGTACGTTCAGGTGTGCACGTGGCTCTGCACGTGCCCCTGTGTGGACAGACGGGTGGGCGCATGGTGAGGGAGGCCCAGGGTTTCACAACTGTGTCCGCGGGCCTCTCTGCGAGCCCATGCCCGAGCCCGTGACGCTCCCGACTAGTTCTGTGACCCGCGTGCGCCCGCCAGCGTGTGCCCGCGGTGGTGGGGGTCCGCCTGGCAGCGTGCGCGTGCTACGGGCTGGGGTCTGCGGCTGTCCGGCTTCTCAGCCGTGTGTTCCTGCGTGCGTCCGCGGCGCGAGCGTGTTCTTCGTCCCCAGAGCGTGCGTTTGTGTTTTCCGGGCCGTGTGAACCATGGCGTGCGTGCTCGGGACCTTGGCGCTGAGTGTTCTGCTGCTTCTGTGCGTGTTTCTGTATTCGGAGCGCGTGCTGGCGTCTGCCTGGGGTCTGCGGCCCAGCCCCGGCTCGGTCCCTGCCACTTGTCCGAAGCGGGCCCGTGTGTGCGCGCCCGCGGGCCGTCCTGTGTCCCGAACGTGTGCCCACCGTGCGCGGGGTACCTGTGCCCGTCTAGCCAAGAGCGCTCCGTGCGCGCGAGCGGCTTTCCGGGACGCCGCAGTGGTGGGGGGCGGCCCCGCGAGGGGCGGGGGTCACCGGGACTGGCCGGCGCCGGCCCCGTGCGCGCGGAGGCGGGGGCGGGGGGCGGGGGCCGCGGGGGGGCGGCGGTACGAAAAGGGCGGCGCGCGCGGCGGCGGCGGCAGCTCGGCGGCGGCGGCGGCGGAGAGCGCAGCGCGCAGCCCGGTGCAGCCCTGGCTTTCCCCTCGCCGCGCGCCCGCGCCCCCTTCCGCGTCCGCAACCAGAAGCCCAGCGCGGCGCCCGGAGCCGGACCCGCGCCCGCGCCGCTCCCGGGACCGCGACCCCGGCCGCCCCGCGATGACCGCGACCGCAGCCCTCCTGCCCGTCCTCTTGCTCCTGCTGGCCTTCGGCCACAGTGTCCATGGTGAGCCCCCCCCGCGGCGGCCTGGCTCGCGCCCCCTCTGGGGAAGCCTGCGACGCCCCCCCACCCCCCCACCGGCCGCCCGGTGCTCCGCACGCCCCGTCCCATGCGCCCCAACTCGGGCCCGTCCCGCCTAACCCTAAGCCCCGCACGGTGCTGCCTCGCCCTCCCCGCCAGCCTCGCATGCCAAGCCCGGCCCTGGGGTCCCCGGGAGGGGGGGCAGGGGAGATGTGGGACCCCCACCCCCCCAGCCCCTTCCCGCCCCGCAGAAGTGGCGCTCGCAGGGGTGTCGGTGCGCGGAGACAGGAGGTATGGAGAAACGAGGTGATGCTTGGGAGCCCTGTGTGGAAATGCTCTGGGGTGCAACTTTGGGGTGTCGCTGCGTGCGCGTTCAGGAACAGGTCTGTGGGGGCTGTGGGGGGTGGCTTTGCCGTCGCAGCACCAAATTCCCACCGAGGAGCCCAGCGCGAGCCCCTCCTGCGTGGCGTTTCTCTCGGTG
Source organism: Leptonychotes weddellii (assembly GCF_054177405.1). NCBI lineage: Eukaryota > Metazoa > Chordata > Mammalia > Carnivora > Phocidae > Leptonychotes > Leptonychotes weddellii. The sequence goes on along the minus strand of NC_138377.1, from coordinate 3,550,366 downwards.
AGGGGCTGCGACACTTCTGTGTGCAGCAGCCATCTGTCTCTGACAGTGAGAGAGTTGCCCCTTCCCGCAGTGCCCCCCGCCCCCACTGCACCAGAGCTGATGGGGGAGCCGTCTGGAAAGCTGGGGAGCGAGTTGAAGTGAATGCACACAGTAGGCACCTAGCAGAGTGTCCGAATCTCTAGATGGTGTCCGAATGGCAGAATCTCTTTTGCAAAAACCCTTGCGTCTTTTTAATATGAAGAGTCTGGGGTAGGGGAACTTGGGGGAATTTGACCTGGGTGCCTGGTTTAGCGGGGATGAACCTTTAAGAAAAATCCTGATGCCTTACCTGCGAGGCTGCCAGGTGAACCTGTCTGGCCTTTTCCAAAGCCAAATACCTCCAAATCTGCTCCCCATTTTAGGCTCACTTTGCAAAAGTGAGGGCTTGGCTGAGGGCCCAGGGGTCAGAAGGTTTCCATTCACTGTCTCCCTATCCCTGCTTTTAGCATGTGAGGTTTCGTATTCTGGGGGAGAGGGTCTGCGGGGGGGGGGGTGGAATTAAGTGTCTGACCTGCTCCTAGGAACTAAGTGGTTTACTGTGGTCACTCCATAACCAGGAACATGGCAGAGATTTTTCTTTTTTTTTTTCCTCCCCGAGTGGGCTGATGTGAGAAACCTACTGTGTGCCAGGCTGGTAGGAGGGGGTTTGGCTCCCTCCGGGGAGGCTGTGGACTGCTGGGAGAAGACAGGCTTTGCCTTGGCCTCTGGGGCCTCGTGGGGTGAATGGTGTAACCTTTCTTGTGACTCAGGAGCTGAATGCTTCCCGGCCTGCCACCCCCAAAATGGATTCTGCGAGGATGACAATGTTTGCAGGTAATGGGGTGGCTCCCCAGAAGCAGCTCGTAGGTGGTCAGGACAGAATCCTGGGGAGTTGTGGTGTCAGGCAGGAAGGGGGGGCTTGGCTGCTGGGCTGCAGCAAACAGCTTTCTCGCCCCTGCAGGAAACTGGTGGGGGGTAGCGAGGGGTAGAAGAGGGCAGGGGTCAGGGGACAGCCACGGCTCCTGTCTGCCCTCTCAGCAGTGGGGGTGTTGGGAAAGCCCCTCGCAGGGTGAGACCACTGCAGGCCACTGCGGCAAGACGCAGTGCTCCCCCAGTCTCTCAGGGACCCTTCTGTCTGGTCCTCTGTTGACGCTTTTCTGTTCAGGTGACTGGTATTTGCTTCCGGGGACCCACTTGGCCTGGTACTGTGCAGACACCCCCGAGGGATCTTGGCTCCACAGTAGGCAGCTTGAGCTCCCTCTCCACTCCTGCCCCCCTTCATAGGTCCCCATCTTCCCCTCCCCCACCCCGCAGGTGCCAGCCTGGCTGGCAGGGTCCCCTGTGTGATCAATGCATGACCTTTCCTGGCTGTGTTAACGGACTCTGCGTGGAACCCTGGCAGTGCATTTGTGACCACGGCTGGGACGGGAACCTCTGCGACATAGGTGGGCACCCCACCCCACCCCTGCCCTGGGTGCCCAGCCTGTGGCGGCCTCCCCTCCCCCTCCCGCCTTATTCCCACACACCCAGGGCTCTGTATGGTAATGATCTGTTTATATTCTTCTCGCTGGTGCCCCAGAGCCTCCTCACAGGTAGGGACTTAATTTTGCTCCCCTCTGCTCTGGCCAGTACCAGCACCCAGAGAAGGCCCTTTGTGGGGGCCAGCAGGGAGCTGCCTGTTGAATAGAGTCACAACATAAGCACACGCCACACAAAGCTGAAAGGGTAGAGGCCAGGGTAACCTCTCCGGGTCACTAAAACTCCGAGGGGGTGAGGGCTCGGGGTGGGGGTCACAGAGCTAAACCTCCGAGAAATTCACACGGGAGGCTGCAAAGCACGCAAACAAACAAACGAAGGGGTGGGGGTGGTGAGCGGGGGTGGGGGGGCCGGGAGCTGAGTCAGGGCCGGCTGGCCCAACAGAGCTGGTGTCCGTGGTCAGGTGTATGGGGAGGCTGGGGGTCGGGAAGGGCTGAGAAGTGGTCAAAGTGCAGATTTGTGTGATCTGTTGATTTCATTAATTTATGCAAACTTTGTCCTCCATGACCCTGAGCAAATTGAGAGTTGGCTGTCCCTGCATTTTTAGGCTGCAAAATGTCCATCTGAGTCCATCCTGCTTTGGCAGAACCTGCCCCGAAGCTGGGGCAAGCTGAAGTCCTCGAAAAAACTCCCAGCAGCATAGGGCAGCTACCACAGGTCCTCAACCTGAGCTGGGACGAGGGGTACTGATAGGGAAATCGAGGCTCAAGGAAGTCAAGGGCCGTGCTTAGGGACGCAGAAGAAGTTGTCGGGAGAAAAGCCAGCTAAAATCCCTTCTCCTAGCCCCAGAACTGGGCTAATTCTCATCTGTGGCTCTTCCTAATCCTCTCCCTTAAGGAAAAGGCAAGAGCGTGTTGTGACCACCGCCAGGGCAGCGGCCTTTCCTAATCGAGCCCACCCCTCACCACATTGTCTCAGGTCCTTAAAGGCCCCGCAGCTGACTCATGCTCTGACCAGCAGCTCTGCCGCCCCTCAGCACCGCACACTCTGAGCTGCTTTGGGACCCACAGGATCCCCGAAAAGCCACCTCTTGGGGTCAGGGCTTTTAGCCTGGAGCCCACCCTCTTTGGTGTCTGGTTCAGGACTGCCCCCTCCCCGCCCATGGAGTTTTCCAGACAAAAAGGTCCCCTCCTCACTGGGTTGACAAAGCCTCTCAGCCTGGGACTCTGGGTCCCGAGGAAACAGCCCTCCGGGTAATTAGCAGCTCTCTCCCTTTCTCCGGGTCTCTGAGGCTGTCAGGGCCCCAGCTGCTGCCCCAGCAGAGACCCCGGGCAGCTTTCTCCTTGCCCGGGCTTAATCTACCCTTCCCTTGGGCTGGAGGCCCAGGAGTTGGGAAGAATGGCTCATCCTCTGCTCGTGGGGCTGGATGCTGCCGGGAGGGAAGGGGGGTGGTCGCCAGCTCTTTAGCTTAAATTTGAGATTACCAGTGACGGGGTTGCTGGGAGCACAGGATTGGGAGCCTTCTCCTGCTAGCTGTGCCGGCCCCTTCCCGTAGTGATAAATCCTCTTTATGTTTCCTTATACTGAGCCGGGCTCCCGGGGAATGCCTCGTGCGCTCTGGATAGGCCATCAGGATGGCGTTCAGGCTGCTCCTTATTGACTGATTGCCATTCTCCCTCCACGAGGGTGCGGGTCTCCTTAAAAGAGGGAAAAAAAATTTGCACCCACCCACTCCGTCTTAACTTGCTGCGTCTCTGGTTGGCCCTGGCTTTGTATTTGGCAGGTGCTCCCCGAAGCTAAAAGGTACCCCCCCCCCAGACCTACCAGGGAGAGCCCCTCCTTTTGTCAGTGGGGAAAGTGAGGCATAGAGTGGGGAGGAGCTGAACTCTGAGGCCGGCTGGAGCCAGGCCTAGAAAAGGTCCCTCCTGGCCCTGCCTGGGGGCGGGGGTCTCCACTGGCAGAAAGCCCCTGACCCAGGCCCCTTTGTTCAGCTGTCCCTGGCTCACCGAGCCCCGCATAATGAAGTGTGCATGACGGGAGGTGTAAAAAGGCGGCAGAAATATAGCAGTGTTCATGGAAACCCACACGGACAGGAGAGCACTCAGATACTTCTAATTTCGCTGCCTTCAAAAGATACAGCCTTTTTACCGTGAGCCCCTCCGTTCAGATCCTGAGCGCAGAAAGAGCGACCACCAGGAGGTGGAGGTAGCGCTGGGGCTGAATCAGGCTTCTTGATTCCCGACAGGGGTCTTCACATGTCTCTATTTCTCCCCCGCCCCTCTGTGGTGGGGAACTTTGAAGGGCAGCTGGTGTTTTCTAACAGCTGGGCTTCGCGATTGCCCTGAATGGCAGGGACCCCCCCAAACAGGAGAAGCAGGACATGAAAATTTGTCTGGGGGAGGCAGGCACTGGGGAGCCTTGGCCTGGCACACACCGTTTGGGGGGAGGGAAGGGGTCTGCAGTGAAGGGCATGCTGCTGGACCGGAGAGGAGACCTGGCGCCAGGAAAAGGGGACGGCTCTCCTGGGTTGAGGAACAGTGAGCGGCCATGACTTTCTGTCCCTCTGACCTACCCCAAGGGAGCCCCTTCAGCTCCCTGAGCTGCTTACCCACTGCAGTTTCGGGGGGTCACTACACGTTCTTCCTCAGGACCCCATTTGGTGACCATTGACAGTGGCCACAAACAGAGCCATCGAGGCAGCTCACTCGGGGTCCCCGCCCTTGACCAGCTGGAGGGCTCTGTCCCTGCCCCCATCCAGAAAGCTCTCCTTCCAGCCTGTCCCCCTCTCCCTCCCTGGGAGGGGGTGACAAAGTCTGCTCTTCCCTCCCCACCCCAGATGTCCAGGCTTGCGCCTCGACCCCCTGCGCCAACAATGGGACCTGCGTGAACCTCGATTCCGGCCACTATGAATGCTCCTGCGTCCCTGGGTTCTCGGGAAAGGACTGTCAGAAGAAGGATGGGCCCTGCGTGATCAATGGGTAAATATTCTTTCCGACTCTGTGTGATCTGATGAATGCTGCTTTGATTCCCGCTTCACACCCCTAAAGACCCTTTCAGCCTAGCCCAGTCGGACCTGTCGCCTGACAAAAGACCGAGTAAGTGCCCGTCCTGCAGCCCTGCGGGGGGCCGTCCCAGATCAGGGTATTTAGTGGGGAGTGTGTCATTTCCATCATTTCTGAAGGGACCCCAAAGGTGATTTCATACTCTCTTGATGCTCCCAAGTCCTGATGTGCGTGTGTGACGGTAGACAGGGCCCGCTGACCAGAGCAGGGAGCAGGGAGCCGCACCGTATTCTAAGGGCAGCCCCGGGGGGTGGGGGGCGGTGAGACTCTTCGTGAAGCCCACTCACTGCATTTTAGGGGGTGGTTTTGGGGAACTGGCAGACTCTGCAGCTGGGTTTTCGGGGATGTCTTGGGGGGATCTGCTAGGCTCAGGAGTGGAGAGAGGGGCCTTTGGCCAGCGGGGTCTGGGGGGGGGGTCCAGCTCTCAGCTGCCCTCAGTGGGGCGGGGGCTCTGGGACTTCTGAGCAGTGGGCACAACAGACAAGAAGGGCCACTTGCTTTCTAGCAGCCAAGCCATTTCCGGCCCTTATCTGTTTAGCTACCCTGAGCCTACCCAGCCGTCTGCTGGGGCTTAGGCAGTCGGTCACAAGAATGCAAACTGGAGCCGGGTCCCGGGCCGGGAGCTGGGGGGTGGGGGAGACAGACGCTACCAGGCAGAATAAGCTTATCTTGACCTGACATTCCAGGGGGCTGTGGAGGACCCTGGAGCCAGCGAAGGCCACAAACAGGCATTTGTGCATCTAAAGATCAGTGTTCAGAGAGGGTCAGAGGAGAGGGGGTCACAACCAAAGTCCGCGTCTGCTTCTTAGTGGGATGGGAAAATACAGAGAGAAACCTTTAAAATATTTTGTTTTCTCTCCAACCAACTTGAACCAGTCTGTCAAAATAGAGCCCAGGGTCCTTGAAGTTCCTTCAGAGCCCAGCTCCCATACAGCCCTCACCCCCGAAGCGGCAATGCTGATTTCGTTGTGCTTAGAGCCCCTTTCTTCTCTGGGTTTTGGCATTTATCAGATGACAAAGGGTCTGCTCGTTTAAAAGCACTTACATTAAATGCTCCTGTGCTCCGCTCTCAGCAAACAGCTCCGGTCTGCACGCCGCAGTTGGGTGAATGGCCCACGATTAAACAGCTGGGCGCAGACGCTGGCCGGGCCGGCAGATAGACCGAGGCTTGCTTTCACTCTGAGCGTCCCCAAGGGCTTCCCGTACAATAGTCTGCAGGCTCTCTCTGCCGAAAGTGACAATACGAGTCATCAGGGTGGTGGTGTGGCGCAGACAGCTTGTGTGTGGGGGGGGGCCTGAGGCCCCGGCTCTGCCCAGCGGCCCAGGGATGGAGCTGATGGAGGGGGCTCGCTCCAGCCCTGGGTCATCACTAACTTTGCCTCTCTCAGCCTCAGTTTCCCCACCTGTCCAGTGACTAACCGTCAGGCCTCTGGTCGGAGAGATGACATAAGAGGTGGGAGAGGAGACGGGCGTCGGCCCGGGAGGTCAGGCGTGTTCCAGGCTGGCAGCTGGAGGGGGTGAGGCGCGCACCCCCCCCCACAGGCGTGCCTGCATCCAGCTCGGACCGCCCAGGAGCCCCTCGCGGGCAGGGGTGGCAGCGCCCGGTGTCTCCCTGGCCGGCGCTCGCTCACGCACCGGACGGGGCCTAAGCACCCGCCTGCCGCCCCCCCCAACCCCGCGCCCCGGCACCACCGTCCTAGCCCAGCCCCCGAGGGCCCTTTACCGTGTCCCCCCGTTGTGTTGCAGTTCCCCCTGTCAGCACGGAGGCACCTGCGTGGATGATGAGGGCCGGGCCTCCCATGCCTCCTGCCTGTGCCCCCCTGGCTTCTCAGGCAATTTCTGCGAGATCGTGGCCAACAGCTGCACCCCGAACCCGTGCGAGAACCAAGGCATCTGCACCGACATTGGGGGCGACTTCCGCTGCCGATGCCCCGCCGGCTTCGTGGACAAGACCTGCAGCCGCCCCGTGAGCAACTGCGCCTCCGACCCGTGCCTCAACGGGGGCACCTGCCTGCAGCACACCCAGGTGAGGTACGAGTGTCTGTGCAAGCCCGAGTTCACGGGCCCCCTCTGTGGCCGGAAGCGCGCCCCGAGCCCCCAGCAGGTCACCCGTCTGCCCAGCGGGTACGGGCTGACCTACCGCCTGACCCCCGGGGTGCACGAGTTGCCAGTGCCCCAGCCCGAGCACCGCATCCTGAAGGTGTCCATGAAGGAGCTCAACAAGAGCACTCCCCTCCTCTCCGAGGGCCAGGCCATCTGCTTCACCATCCTGGGCGTGCTGACCAGTCTGGTGGTGCTGGGCACCATGGGCATCGTCTTCCTCAACAAGTGCGAGGCCTGGGTGTCCAACCTACGCTACAGCCGCATGTTGCGTCAGAAGAAGAACCTGCTGCTGCATTACAACAGCGGGGAGGACCTGGCGGTCAACATCATCTTCCCCGAGAAGATCGACATGGCCACCTTCAGCAAGGAGGCCAGCGAAGACGACATCTAAGCGGCGCCCCTGCCGGCCCCTCTCTGTTCTCGGGGTCCCGCAGAGCTCACTACGTGCGGTCTGTTCTCCTCTTTGTGGTGGAATTTGCTCTATTTTGTGTCGAATCTGGTGAACCCTATGCTTACCTCTATTACCTTTGTGTTGCTCTGTGACAAAGTGCCCGAAGCATCCTCTTGCTCTCTCTTAATGCATGATCGAAGAATAATAATAAGAATTTCATCTTTAAACAAGTAAAAGAAATAAGTATGTTATTCTAAACTCTAAACGTAAAATCAAAAAGACCAAAAAAAAACAAGGCAACAGAACCGGGACTCGGTGCCGACATCCCTCTCCGAGGGGTCTCGGCCACGGTCCTCGTGAAACCGTTACGAGTGCTGTGCATGACCACCCACTGTGAAAAAGGCTAAAATCTCTTTCGTTCGTTAATCCTCACACGCCACATCCAACGCGCACTCACATCAAGTTCAAACACCGCAAACTTTAGATCTTTCAGATTGATTTGAGATTTTGCGGAGTGCAGCGGCCGTGTGTCAGGCAGAGAGAGCCCCGGGTTGGCTGCTGGGGGGCCGGGACCTCGTCCCAGCCCTGCCACTAACTCGCTGTGTGATCCTTGGCGAGCCCCCGTCCCCACCCCGGGCCCACCTCTTCCCCCCTCGAGGGAGGGGCTGGAATGCAGTGACCATCAAAGTTCTCTCTGACTCTAAAACTCTGAATGAGGAACGAAAGGGTATGAACCAAAACAGTTCCTGACCCTAAAAATTAGGATCTGATGAAGACAGAAGTCTCATCCCAGATCCACAGGTTTTGGCCTATCCTGGATGCACACTTGACATATTGAGATCGATCCTAACTGCATTTCTCAAAGTGGGGAGCCTCCTGGCCCGCTTTCGGTTTGGAAGCAATTGGCCCCCTTTGAGTCACAAAGTGCAGTCTGGAGTTGCCACTTGGGCAGCCCCCAGCCACCCCCAAATCCCCAGCACTTTACCTGCCTCCTACCCTGTAGATTAGAGATGTCCCTTGAAATTTAAATGCCCCTTGAACCACAAGTGCCCCCTGGCGAAATCTGAGCAGCAACACAGCCCTCACCAAGGTTTCCACAGGGTTTAGTGGGAAATTGTCGCTCGTGGGGTGTCTCCTAGTTCTGTGGTCAAAGGTCCCAGACCTTGGTCTACACAGCTATGGATTTAATTTGTGTTGCTGAGTTAATAACTCTCAGATCCCGAAAGACCTAGCCAGCTTCTGAATTATAAATTTGAATTTTTTTTAAAAAGAGCATCTATCTTTTTTGCGAAAATAGAAAGAAATGGGACAGAGGTCTGTTTGGCTTTCCAGCTCTTAAGGGTTGGGCAGCTAAACAGCCCTTGGGTACCGGTGAGAAATATTTTGCTTCTTAAATTATTTGGATAGGAAGCTATATTCTTAGCTTTATTGAGTATTACCTGCCGTGTTTACCTTGCTCCAAGTATTTATTTCCAAATCATCATCACCATCTTCCTGGTCATTCAAGTCATCCCCTCACACACAGACATGCGTCACCGTCACCATACAACCATCGACCTCACTACCTTCAGCCACTGACCACTGTCCCCTGTCCCTCGTCATCCTGAGTCAGAGCATGACCGTTCATCTCCTCCAGCTCTCCGTGCCCCATCCAAGCCCCTGTCCCCATCGCTCCCAGTCCCCGAGCCCCTCCCACCCCCACCCCCTTGTTCCTGGTCCTCTGCAGGCAGAGGCCTGTCACCCCTCGAGCCCTCCCCCCCTCCCCCAATGCTCGCCCAAGTCCCTTCCTTACCCGCCTCCGGGCAATTTACCCTCAATCCCAAGACCCTGTCACCTTTGCTGGCCAGCCCCTCCCACCCCAAGCTCCCGTGCCCCTCCCCTTCCTACCCTCACACCCTGTTGTCCCACCCCTGGACTCGGAGAGCGCCCACCCCACGTCCCTCCTACCCCATGTCATTCAGTCATCATCTCATCTCATTTTGAGTTCGTTTTGAGAAATAAAAAATTTAAAAAGACAAAAAAAAAAAAGAACTGTTGGCATGGCCAGGCGGGTGTCTGGCACCCCGCCTGGCCTCTCTCGCGTGAGACCTTGACCGAGTCCGCTAACTGTTCTGATCCAGTTTCCCCAAACACGAAATTCCGAGATTGGCCCAAGTGATTCAATTCTCTGTTCCCCTCTTTCCATCTCCATGCTGTCGAGAACAGCCTGTTCCCCCCACCCCCCCCTGACGACAAGGGAAAGTATCCCACGGTCTGTCAACCCTTGACCCGCTCCCCATCCATTTACCAACTCATCCACCATTCATTCATTTGATCAGGAAGCATTTCCAGCACCTGCTGCGTGCAAGGCAGCGTGCGGGGAGCTGTGCGGCACGCAGGATGAGGGCAGTCTGGGAGGGGGGAGCGGACACACGGTGTCCCCAGCAAGCCAAGCAGTGCAGGTAAAATGCCGTGGGAGCAGGGAGTCCTGAACAGACGCCCTTAAGCCTGACCATCTTACCTTCCCACGTGACAAATTATCTATTACCAGCACCCGACGAGGCCACCCCACCCAAATTCCACAGCGCCCACTCGCACACATCCTGCGAAATCAGAACAGTGTCCGCAGCCTCGACACGGTCCTCACGTAATGCAGAAATGGTCCATTCCATCCTCTGTGGGGTAACCAGATTCTGCTGAGAGTGTCGGGATCTCTGGCTGCCCATCCACACCTCGTGTGTGTTTGGAGTAGTATGTAGTTTACGAAACAAACGGAAAAGCTCAAAGACAGCTGTCGAGGACATGATCACCAATTCGGTCCCAAAATTGAGAGAGGAGGAGGCGTAATGATCTTTTCTGTAACCAAAATATTTCAAAAATGTCAATGACGCTCTTTTTAGCTTTCCCGTTTCCTAAAAACCAGACAAGCAAAAAATTTTGTTTATTGAAAAATAAACAAAACCCAAGGGCTATTGGTGTGTTTCTGTGATCTGTTGTGCGCCGGGCTACCGTTGTCCCTTCCCACTGGTGGCCTTAGCCCCGGGCAAGAGGGGTCAGGGGCCCATGTCTTGGAGGGCGCTGCGGTGGCCCCGGCCCCTCCCACGTGGCCAGGAGACCCCAGGCGAAGGGCTGAGCCCACCCCGCCCCTTCCAGATGCACTCTGGGTGCCTGGAGCACCAGCATTTCCTGCCCTATTGGCCCCACCTCTGCCCTGGGTCTGTTTCCAACAGTGGCTGTGGGTGGGTGGTGTGGAGGGAGCTGGGGCTCCAGGAGGGGAGGGGGGACGGGGCAAGGGGTTCCATGCACGAGCACACCAGAGGCGAGGGTCGGCTCTCCCACCCACCAGGTCCCAGCCCAGAGCTCCCGGGGGTCCCAGAATGCCACGCTGTTCTGGTCCTTCCAGAACTTAGTGAAGGTGGCATCGGATTTTGTTTGGTCGTGAGAGGGACTTGGAGGCTTCCAAACCTTGGCACATCCGTATACGAGCCCCATTTAGACTCCTGACCTGGGCCCTGCACGGGCCGGGAGGGACCTGTCTCTCTGCCAGCCCTGGCCTCGGGCCACAGGCTTGCACACTCGGCTCACTAAAGCCACCCTTTTGAGTCCCCGTGGAGTGCCTGACTCTGCACGTGCCTGCCCACCCACCAGAGAGGGGTCAGCCGGACCCCTCCCCCTGGACACAGGCGCTGCAGCCCAGTCCCTTATCCCTGCTGGCCCAGGAGGCCGCCACGGGGCAGGACCCCCTCCCCCACTTTCTCCCACCCCAGCCTCTCCTCTCCAGGGCTCCCCTCGGCCAGGCCACTGCCACGGCTCACCCAGCAGTCCAGCCGCGCCCGGGTGTCCCTGAGATGCCTCCCTCTTCCGCTCCCACTGCTTCTCCCTTCTGTGCTACTCTGCCCTCAGCTGGTGGGTGGGGGTCCCGTCAAGGCCGGGGACAGACAGGGGGATACTACCCCAGATGTGGGTGCCGTGCTGCAAACTATAAGAAAATAAGGGCGCCTGGGTGGCTCAGATGGTTAAGCGTCTGCCTTCGGCTCAGGTCATGATATCAGGGTCCTGGGATCGAGTCCCGCATCGGGCTCCCTGCTCCTTGGGAGCCTGCTTCTCCGTCTGCCTCTCTCTCTCTCTCTGTCTCTCATGAATAAATAAATAAAATCTTTAAAAAATAAAAAATAAAAAAAATAAAAAAAAAGAAAAGATAACGAGGCTGAGGTAACAAACGTAGAAGCTTCTAAGAAAGGGATGAGTTTGGGCGCCTGAGTGGCTCAGTTGGTTAAGCGACTGCCTTCGGCTCAGGTCATGATCCTGGAGTCCCGGGATCGAGTCCCGCATCGGGCTCCCTGCTCAGTGGGGATCTGCTTCTCCCTCTGACCCTCCCCCCTCTCATGCTCTCTCTATCTCATTCTCTCTCTCAAATAAATAAATAAAAATCTTTAAAAAAAAAAAAAAGGGATGAGTTTTCTAGGAGAATATGTATTAACAAAATGTGGCCAGCAAGAAAAGGCCAATTACCTGGGAGGAGACCCCAAGGTGGGCCAGCTATCTGTTACCTGAGTCGGGGTCCAGAAATTTTGACCCTTTGACAGAATAGGAGGTGCCTGAGCAGAGACACGGCTCCAGAGCAATGAAAAGGAAAAGATGAAGACTTTTCAATTCTTTTTCAAAGCTAGGAGAACCCCAGTGCTCAAACCTGACAAAGGTAACGAAAGAAAAGGAAAGTCACTGTCCTCACTCCCAAATAGAGAGACAATCACCTGCAGTGAAATAACAAAAACAGGCAAATACTAAAAAAAAAAAAAAAAAATCATGACCAAGTAGACCATTTTCTGGGAAAGCAAATATAATTTAATATTAATAAACATATTCATAGGCTGTGAAGCCTGGAAAGACCCAGGAGGGAGGAAACAGTGGCAGATCACAGGTGACCTGGTCTGGAGAAAGCCAGATGGAAGATCCCTAGCTGAAGGATCAGGGTTGAAAGGGGAGTCTGACCTTGGAAACTGGGTGCTGTAGGGGCGGAGGAGTGCAGAGGACCCAAGAAGGGGGAAGGCCCAAACGTGGGGCAGTTGGGGTGAGCACGGGCAACATGCATCAGGAAGGGCTGTGGCTGCGAGGGGTCCCCATGTGGTGCCCCAAGTGCAGAGCCAGCCAAGGAAAATACCAGATGAACTTCAAGTGCAGGAAGAGACGAGCGTGGCCGTGGGCAACAGGTGGATGGATTTTCCTGGAGGACAGTGAGGAGGGGGTGCAGCTGGACAGGGAATGAAGAGAAGATAGGGCCCAGCACGGAGCAGCCTGTTCCATGACAATCCATGGGTGTGGGGCTATCTGCTTAGCCAACCACAGATCCCACCGTGCTTCTGACGTGAGGTTCTGCAGCTTTCTTCCCTTTAGCCACACTCCCACTGCTAAAGATGAAAACATCCGCCCCGCACATCCCGTCCAAGACCCTCGGTAGTCCACAGGAGGGAGGAGGCGAAGACACCAGCCGCCCCCTCACCCCTTGCTGGGTCAGGAGCTCCAGACTTCGGGACTGTTGAGGGCTCTGCTCTGAAGCTTGCATGGCCCCAGACGTTGCTGTGCTGTGACCCGTGAAGACACAAACATAAGAATGGACTAAATTTCAGCCCAAAAAAAAGTCAAAAGAAAAAATATATATGATACCAAGTCAAAGGAATTGGTGCCAGAAGGAATTGGATAACATACATTCCTGAGTTTTTAAAAAAAAATCTAAGCAAACTAGGAAAAAGTGCATATATCCTTAATGTCACAAAGAATGTCTATCTTCGGGGCGCCTGGGTGGCTCAGTCGTTAAGCGTCTGCCTTCGGCTCAGGTCATGATCCCAGGGTCCTGGGGTCGAGTCCCACATCGGGCTCCCTGCTCGGCAGGAGGCCTGCTTCTCCCTCTCCCACTCCCCCTGCTTGTGTTCCCTCTCTTGCTGTGTCTCTCTCTGTCAAATAAATAAATAAAATCTTTAAAAAAAAAAAAAGAATGTCTATCTTCAACAATGTTTAATATCCTAATGATGAAAAAAACCAAGGGCGAGTAAGGCCGTGTGTCATATACAGCAGTGAAGGGCTCTGGCTATAGAGTCAGAGAGGCCTGGCTTTACACGTGGCTCTGTCCCTGAGCCATCTACTACCTCATCTGCAAAGGAGCATGCCTCAGTAGGCTCCGACAAGTAGAACAAAATGCCATAGGCCTGGGCTTAAACGACAGACATTTCTCTCTCACAGTTGTGGGTGGTCGGGTTCTGGTTGAGGGCCCTCTTCCTGGCTTGCGGATGGCCGCCATCTTGCTGTGTCCTTATGAGGAAGAGAGAGAGACAGACAGACAGAACTCACCGTCTCTGCTGGCTTCTTACAAGGGCACTAATCCCATCCTGAGGAGCCTGGTGACCTCCCCGAAGCCCCAACTCCAAGTACCATCACACCGGGGGTTAAGATTCAACATATGAACTCTGTGGGGTGGGGGTGGGGTGGCGCATTCAGTCCACAGCAAGCCGATAAGGAGAGCAATTCCTATCACTGCTGTTCTAGAACTTCTAGCCAATGTAATAGACAAGAAAAACCCAAAAGCATGAGGTCTGACGATTGGAAAGGAGATTAAATGATTATTGAAGATGATATTACTGTCGGCCACAAAAAACTCAAGAGAATGGCCTGAAGAGAACACGGAAGTTAGCAAGATAGCACATGTACCCAACTTATCCAAAAGTCTGTATACCAGTAATATGTCCAAAAAAATATAATGATGTTAAGACCCTGGTGTTGTAAAGATGCTAATTATTCCCCCAAAATAATTTATAAGTTTAATGCTATTTACTGGTATTCGATCACTAGACACTATGGTCCTAAAGTTGATTTGAAAACAATGAGGTGGGAAGAATAACCAAGAGAAGAAATAGTGGAGGGGCAAAACTGCACCATCAGGCATTAAAGCAGAAAGCCATACGAATAAAAATAGCGCAGGACAGACACACAGCACTGGTTTTTGGAAGAAGGGACAGAGAGACAGATGCCTGCATGAATGGCAGCTTGGTAGGAATCTAATCTCCAGCCTCACCTGTTTATTTACAAATGTGGAAACTGAGACAAAAGAATAGCGAGCCTAAAGTCCTCCCTCGAGGACAACTTCGTCCCTCAGGAGACATTTGACAATATGTGGAGCCTTTTTTCGTTGTCAAGACTGGACGGGGGGTGACTGGCCCCGGATGAGTGGTGACTGTCCATGCTGCTTAACCAGCCAACAAAGACGAGACAGCCCTCTCAACAAAGAGTCATTCGGGCCAGATAGAGAAACCCTGGCCCAGGTTGATGGAGCAGGGACGAAACGATTAGGGACCACAGGATATCCCATGGTGGCATCATGCTGAGTGCCTCATGCCCCAGGTCTGCTGAGCTGTAACGGACACACAATGCTGTGCAAGTTTCAGGTGGCCAACGCGACGATGTGATGCACGTATATATTGCAAAATAATTACCACAGTGAGGTTGGTTAACACACCCTTCACTTCCCATAACGACAGTTTTGTTGTTGAGACAACAGTTCAGATCTACTCTCCACGTGACTTTCAAGGGTACAACACAGTATTGTCATCTGTGGTCACCATGCTGCACACTGGTCCCTGGACTTATCCGCTGATAACAGGTAGTTTGTGCCCCTTGACCAACATCTCCCCGTTCCCCCACCCACACCCCTGGTATCACCAACCTACTGTTTCTATGAGTTCAGCTTCTTCAGATTTCATGTGTCAGTGAGATCATATAACCTTTGTCTTTCTCTTACTTCACTTAGACTCGTGCCCTCAAGACTCATCCGTGTTTTCACAAATGACTTCCTTCTTTTTTATGGCTGATTAATACCCCATTGTGAGTGTATTTGTGTGTATGTGTGTATCTATCCATCTATCTCTATATATACATTTTCCTTATCTACCCATCCATCAGTGGACACTTAGGTTCTTTCCATGTTTCTACTATTGTAGATCTGCAATGAACATGGGAGTGCCTATATCTCTTCGAGATAGTGATTTTATTTCCTTTGGATATACGGGGCATACCTCAGAGATATTGCGGGCCTGGTTCCAGACCACCACAATAAGGCAAATGTTGCATTAAACCTGCCAATGTATTTTTCGGTTTTCCACTGCATTTTTTTTAATCATCAAGTCTAATTATGTTTCAGAAAAAATTTGAATGAATAATGTTCTCTGAAAAGATACTGACTGTGTGTGGACTGCAGTTATCTGGCGGGGGGGGGAAGCTGGTAAGTTAAATTGCCCTATTTTCTATTCTGAAAATCAGAAAAAGCCCCAGGTCCTGTCTGATTATAGAGATGCATGTGCCCCAAATGGCTGAGAATAAATACAACAAGAAAGGCAAAAGCTGCAGAGCTGAGGGCATGCAACAGGCTCTAAGAGAAAGTCTCAGAAATACCCAAAGGGGCAACAAGGAACATTTGGCTGGAATCTGAAGTCCTTTTCAGTCATCTTTGTCCTTTGCTCCATGTCTAAGGATGCGCGGGTGAGCTCAATGGAATTGAGATTTCCCTTTTTGTCCATAGGCGCGTTTCTGTGCAGCTCATCCACCTCCTCATCTGTAACTCAGCCTCCCATTGTCTGCAGCTCTCTCAGGTAATCTTCCTGAATGGTGTCAGTTGCTTTTTCATCAAAGCAAGCAAAGGCATTTCTGAGGACATGTTCTAGATCTGCGTCATTTAACTTTTCACCAAACACAGTGAGAAACAGGGTGAAATTTATGGGACATGGAGCCTCATTCTTCATGACGTCCAGATACTCATCAGTTGGCTTTTTCCCCAGGGAGGCAAGTATATCATGCAAATCCTTGTCAAAATGCCAACAGAACTACAACAAACAACCCTAAAATGTGTAGGAGGGGCGCCTGGGTGGCACAGCCAGTTAAGTGTCCAGACTCTTGATTTCTGCTCAGGTCATGATCTCAGGGTTGTGAGATTGAGCCCTGTGTCGAGCTCCGTGCACTGAGGAGGGAGTCTGCTTCTCTCCCTTTTCCGCTCTCTCTGCCCTTCCCCCCCACCACTCTCTCTCGCTCTCTCTCAAAATAAATAAATCTAAAAATAAATAAATAAAATTTGTAGAGACCCACAAAAGACCTCGAATAGCCAAAGCAATCTTGAAAAACAAAACTGGAGGTATCACAATTCCAGACTTCAAGTTACATTACAAAGTGGTAGTAATTAAAACAGTATGGTACTGGCATAAAAATAGACGCATAGCTCAATGGAATAGAACAGAAAACCCAGAAATAAACCCACAATTATATGGTCAATTAATCTTCAACAAAGCAGGAAAGAATACCCAATGAGAAAAAGACAGTCTCTTCAACAAACGGTGTTGGGAAAACTGGACAACCACATGCAAAAGAATGAAACTGGACCATGTTCTTACACCACACACAAAAATAAACTCAAAATGGATTAAAGACCTAAGTGTGAGACCTGAAACCATAAAAATCCATGAAAAGAATGCAGGCAGTAATCTCTCTGACATCAGCTGAAGCAACATTTTTCTAGATATGTCTCCTGAGGCAAGGGAAATAAAAGCCAAAATAAACTACTGGGACTGCAATGAAATAAAAAGCTTCTGCACAGCAAAGGAAACAATCAACAAAACTAAAAAACAACCTACAGAATGGGAAGAGATATTTGCAAATGACATATCCGGTAAAGGGTTAGTAACCAAAATACATAAAGAATGGACACAACTCAACAACCAAAAACCAAATAATCCAATTAAAAATGGGCAGAAGACATGAACAGACATTTGTCCAAAGAAGACATACAGATGGCCAACAGACACATGAAAAGATGCTCAACATCACTCATCATCAGGGAAATGCAAATCAAAACCACAATGAGATATCACCTCACACCTGTCAGAATGGCCAAAATCAGCAACACAGGAAACAACAGGTGTTCGTGAAACAACAGGTGTTCGTGAAACAACAGGTGTTCATGAGGATGTGGAGAAAGGGGAACCCTCTTGCACCATTGGTGGGAAGGCAAACTGGTGTGGCCACTGTGGAAAATAGTATAGAGGTTCCTCAAAAAGTTAAAAGTAGAACTACCCTGTGATCCAGTAATCATACTACTGGCGATTCGCCCCAAAATACAAAAAACCCCCCACTAATTCAAAGGGATACATGTACCCCTAAGCTTATAACAGCATTATTTACAACAGCCAAATTATGGAAGCTGCCCAAATGTCCATGGATAGAAGAATGGATAAAGAAGACGTGGTGTATATACATAATGGAATATTACTCAGACATAAAAAGGAATGAAATCTTGGCATTTGCAACAACATGGATGGAGCTAGAGAGTATAATGCTGAGCGAAATGTCAGTCAGAGAAAGACAAATACCATACGATCTCAGTCGTATGTAGAATTTAAGAAACAAATGAGCAAAGGAAAAAAAAAAAACAGAGAGAGAAACAAACCAAGAAACAGACTCTTAACACTAATGGTCACCAGAGGGGAGAAGAGGGGCCTGGGGGAAATTAGGGGATGGGCGGCATGCTTATTGTGCATTTATCATAATGAAAAAAAAATAAATAAAATGAGGGAGTGAGCACAGCTGATCAGGATGATGACAACATGCAGCTTGCCATCTTTGCAAACAAGCTGGGCATGTCACTCTTCCTGCTTGTCTTCTCTGTCACTATGAGGCCACCAACAATCCCAAGAAGCAGGAATAAAAGTGGTGCTTCCCCCCCACCAAGGGTTGTGGCACATGGTCTGAGGCAAGACGGTAGGTGTGAGGGGCCTTCACACTTCCCTCCGTCCCTCTACCCACAACATACAAAGCAGCTACACTTGGATTTTTCCAGACAATTTTATTTCTTCAAAGTCTTCCTTAACCCTCTGGGACAAGAAGTTGCCACGAGTAGGATCCAGTAGAGTGGCTTTCTTTTCTACTCCCTCCCCCCAATATAAAAATATAGGTATATTTTTTGTGGATCTCCCCCCAAAAGAAATAAAAAATAAAATGATAAAGAAAGAAAAAATAAAATTAAAAAAAAAAAGAAAAGCATAGTGGTGACTAGATTATCCTTAGGACTCTGTATTAACTCTATAATGTTCTTTTTTTGAGAGAGACAGAGAGCACGAGCAGAGGTGGGAGGGGCAGAGGGAAAGGGAGAGGGAATCTTAAGCGGCCTCCATGCTGAGTGCAGAGCCCGACTCGGGGCTTGATCTCACAACCTTGAGATCATGACCTGAGCCGAAATCAAAGAGTTGGACACTCAACTGACTGAGCCACCCAGGTGCCCCTAGAATGTTTTTGGTATTTAAAAAAAAGCATATTTGGGGCGCCTGGGTGGCTCAGTTGGTTAATCGACTGCCTTCGGCTCAGGTCATGATCCTGGAGTCCCGGGATCGAGTCCCGCATCGGGCTCCCTGCTCAGTGGGGATCTGCTTCTCCCTCTGACCCTCCCCCCTCTCATGCTCTCTCTATCTCATTCTCTCTCTCTCTCAAATAAATAAATAAAATCTTTTTAAAAATTTTAAAAAGCATACTTGTCACAGAAGTTTAGTTAACATCTTACGACTGAACATGTATATATGTTGCTTAGATAAATGTAATCACTGTAAACATCTATATGATCTGAGATTTTGTTTTTATTTTGAAATGGGAGCTTTTTTGTTTACAAGTAGTTCATTAAAAACTAAAAACTTTCAGGGGCGCCTGGGTGGCTCAGTTGGTTAAGCGACTGCCTTCGGCTCAGGTCATGATCCTGGAGTTCCTGGATCGAGTCCCGCATCAGGCTCCCTGCTCGGCAGGGAGTCTGCTTCTCCCTCTGACCCTCCTCCCTCTCATGCTCTCTGTCTCTCATTCTGTCTCAAATAAATAAAAACAAACAAACAAACAAAAAACTAAAAACTCTGTGATGGCAAATAAAAACCTTCTGGAAAAAAAGTTATGTTTATACTCTATTGTAGTCTATTAGGTGTATAATAGGATTATGTCTAAAGAAAGCATGTACCTACCTTAATTTAAAAATACCTCATTGCTGGGGCGCCTGGGTGGCTCAGTTGGTTAAGCATCTGCCTTTGGCTCAGGTCATGATCCTGGGGTCCTGGGATCGAGCCCCACGTCGGGCTCCCTGCTCAGTGGGGAGCCCGCTTTTCCCTCTCCCTCTGCTGTTCCCCCTGCTTGTGCTCCCTCTCTCTAAGAAATAAATAAATAAAATCTTTTTAAAAAAAGCCGCATTGCTAACCGCGCTCACGGTCATCCGAGCTCTCGGCCAGGCACGGCCTGTCTGCAGGAGGAGGGTCTGGCCCC
>NC_138377.1:3414276-3530513 GCF_054177405.1 Leptonychotes weddellii | reverse complement strand
CTGGTGCAAGAGGCCAAGGTTTCGGCCTCTCCCGCCTTCCACGCGCCTTCCTCTCTCCGCTGACTCATTTCTAGCTTTGATTTAAGGTGAGAGCCAGGCGGCTCTTCCTTTCACTCGAGCACTTAGAGACCACCGTAGGGTTATTAACTGGCCTAATTCCAATACTGTTGTGTCTCAGGGACCAGGGAGGCTCGAGGAGGGGGGGGGAGAGGAGGGAACGCCTGGGGGGGTGGAGGGCAGTCAGGACACACAGGACATTGATTAAGTTCACGGTCTTCTGTGGGCGTGGTTCGCGGCGGCCGGAAGCAGTTACAACAGGACCATCAGAGATCACTGGTCGCAGATCACTGTAACGGATAAAACAATAAGAAAAACTTGAAATATTGGGAGAATTACCAAAATGTGACACAGAGACACATAGTGAGCAAGTGTGGTTGGACAGCATCTGCAAAGCACGATAGAGCAGAGCGCAGCCAGATGCGGTGTACCTGTATATACCCAGAAGTACCCGTATATACCGGCTGCATCATCTGGTGGTTCCATTTTTCGTTCTTTGAGGAACCTCCTCGCTCATCCGCAGAGGCTGCTCCAAATGACATTCCGGCCGACAACGCACAAGAGCCCCTTTTCTCCACATCCTTGCCAACACCTGTTATCTCTTGTCTTTTTGAGAATACGCGCTAAGTACTTTAAATGCACAATCTCATGCTGTTCTCTCAACAACCTACAAGGGAGATAATATTCTAGTGCCACAGATAATGAAATCGAGGCTCAAAGAAGTGAAAACACACACCCAAGATCATCTGGCTAGAAAGTGGTTGAGTGAAACCCAGCATCCAGATCTGCAAGAGTTTGGGCCACCTTTCTTTCCACTACCTGCTTCTGCCTTCTGGTTTTAAAAAAAAAAACCATTTATTCCCAATTTTCTTGGTATTAGCAATGGTGCTTCACTGGCATTTCTGGGCGACAGATGATCTCAGTGGGCATCATTCCTACAGGTCATCAATAGGAATCCTGAGTAGAATAAGGGTCCATCTTGGGGGGGGGAGGGGTGAAACGGGTGAAGGGGTTAGGAGTGCACTCATTGTGAGGAGCCCTGAGTCATGTACAGAATTGTTGAATCACTATTTGGTACACCTGAAACTAATATAACACTGTGTTAACTATCCTGGAACTTAACCAACTAACTAACTAACTAACTAACTAACTAACTAAATAAATAAAATTAGCCATGCCAAAAAAAAAAAAAAAGAATGACGTTCTCTCCTTTGTCATTTTAGGGTGGAGTTTCTCTGCTTACCTCCTGTACTATCCACTCACCTACTGTGGAATAACTCACAGTACCTCCCCTGGACCCCCGATCCCTGACCCCACTATCTAGTGGAATCAAGATGTCACTTTGCCAAATTGTAGATAAGGATAAGGATTGAATCAAGATCCTTTGCTGCCGCCATTATCAAGCATAACAACACCTAGTGTTATTAATGCTAAGGCACTGCTCTTAGCACTTTATTTTTATCTTATCAGAATTTTCAGGGGTACTGCCCTGGGTACTGCCTCTGAATTAATACTAGTTCTTGAGGGGAGGGCGCCTGGGTGGCTCAGTCAGTTAAGCATCTGACTTCAGCTCAAGTCATGATCTCAATGTCCTGGGATGGAGCCCCGCATCGGGCTCCGTGCTCAGTGGGGAGTCTGCTTCTCCCTCTCCCTTGGCCCCTCCCCCTGCTTATGCTTTCTCTCTCAAATAAATAAATGAAATCTTTAAAAAAAAATTTGTTTAAATACTAGTTCTTGGGGACCCAAAGCATCACTGTGGTCCACCAGTCAGAGTAGGGACTTTTGGAAGTCAAGTTATCAGTGAAATTTTATTCAAGTCTGTCTCATAAAGGGCCCAGTGGTCCCTGAACCCACCTTCTGGTTTTCTCCCAAGTTCTAGGATACATAATTAGAATAGACACACTCAGCAATTGTCAGAATCCCCACACTGATCCTCTGACCCATGGAGTGAGGTCTATTATGGTGGGAAAGGCCAGCTGGAAGTCACTAGCACTGCTTCTATCTATGAAAATAGTACATCCAAAGTAATCTTGCGCTGTTGTTGGATGGATTGCAGAGATCTGTACCAACATCAAGGACTTGAAAGATGCAGGAATAGTGATTCCTCCAATACCCTCTCTCAACTTACCTATTGGGTCTGAGAAGAAACTAGGTCCTGGAGAATGACAGTAAACCATTATAAACTTAATCAGATGGTGGCTCCCATTCGCAGCTGCTTTTCTAGGGCTGGTTTCCTTGCGGAGCAAACCAACATGTTGCCAGACACCTGGTATGCAGTTGTTTAGCTGGTGAATGTGTTTTTTCTCTGTAACTGTTAGTAAAGACCAACAAACCAGTTGCTTTCAGTGTATCAGCTCTCCAGCCATCTTATAATCTTCTTTCTGGGGACTTTGTCTTTCTCTTACCAGGCCGTCATGCTGGTCTATTACATTGATGATATTCCACTGATTGGACCTGGTGAACAAGATGCATTGGTAAAATTTGCATGCCAGAGGGTGGGAAATAAATTCTGCAAGAATTCAGAGGCCATCCACCTCGGTGAAAATTCTAGGAGTTCAGGAATTTGGGGGCATGTTGAAATAGTCTTTCCAAGGCCAAGGACATGTTGCTTCATCTGTTACCTCCTATCTATAGGAAAGAAACAACTTCTAAAGAAATTCTTTGAATTTTGGAGGCAACATATACCTCATTTGGGCATGCTCTTCTGACTTCTTTATTTAGAGTGACTTGAAAATCTGCCAGTTTGAGCTCGGCAACAGGTCCAGGCTGCCTTTCAAGCTGCTCTGCCTCTTGGGCCACATGATCCAGCAAATCCAGTGCTGCTCAAACCCTCAGCAGCAAAGAGGGATGTGGTTCACCACTGTTAGCAGCCCCTCATAGGTGAATCACAGTGAAGACCATTAGAATTCTGGAGCCAATTCCTGCCATCCTCTGTGGATAACTATTTTCCATTTTTTAAAAAAGATTTTATTTATTTAAGAGAGAGAGAGAGTGAGCACAAAGGGAGAGTGAGAAGCAGACCCCCGCTAAGCAGAGAGCCCGACATGGGATTCCATCCCAGTACCCCGGGATCATGACCTGGGCCGAAGGCAGATGTTTAACTGACTGAGCCACCCAGGTGCCCCTAACTATTTTCCATTTGAGAGTACTTGAGAAACAATTTTTGACTTGCTACTGGGCTTTCATTGAGATTGAACTCTTGACTATGGGCCACCAAGTTACCCTGTGATCTGAGCTACCCATTATGGGCTAGGTGTAATCTGACCCATAAAGCCTTAAATTTGGGCATGCACAGCAGTACTCCACCAT
This sequence comes from Leptonychotes weddellii, assembly GCF_054177405.1. NCBI lineage: Eukaryota > Metazoa > Chordata > Mammalia > Carnivora > Phocidae > Leptonychotes > Leptonychotes weddellii. Next base: position 3,527,147 of record NC_138377.1, on the reverse strand, counting down.
CAAAGGGAAGCGGTGTATAGAAGCTCATTTTCAGGCAAGGCATTAAAGCAAAATTAAGTTGCCCGAGGAAGTGACCCAGATAGTCATGGCCCCCGTTCTTTGCTATTATCACCTTCTCTCTATCAATCCGTATTTATGGCCTCATGGGGAGTTCCCATGAACTCCCAGGTAAGTGAGGAAGAAAAATTTCCATGCGGGTTTATAGATAGTTCTCATGATATACAGGTACCATCCAAAAATGGACAGTTACAGTACAAGAGCCCTGCCCTGGGACTGCCCTGAAGACCAGTGATAAAGGGATATCCTACCAATGGGCAGAATTTTGGTTGTTCATTTTGTCTGGAAGAAGAGATGGCCAGAGATACAGGTCTATATTGGTTGATGGGCTCTGGCTAATGGGTTGGGCTCTGGCTAACGGTTTGGCTGGATGGTCAGAGAACTGGAAGGAATACAATTGAAAAATTGGTGACAAGAAGGTCTGAGGAAGAAATAAGTGGGTAGAGCCTTCTAATTCAGTACAGAGTGTGAAGATGTTTGTGTCCCACGTGAATGGTCACCAAGGTCATTGAAGGGTGACCTTGGCGGAGGAAGATTTTATTATCCAGGTAGACAAGATGACCTGTTTGGTAGATACCAGACAGCTTTCTTTCTTGGACACTCTTGTCATTTGTCATAGACATGGGAACCAAGCAGCTGTGTTGGAAGGGATGTAGGTTATGCACGGTCTCATCATTTACTTCTAGTCTCTGAGGCCAATCATCTATAGGCACTGCTGAGTGCCCAATTTGTCGACAGTGGAAACCAACCAGGTCTTGACACAGTTCCATCCCCAGGGGGTCATCCAAATACCTGGAGGCAGATTGATTACACTGAGCCACTCCCCTCAGGGAAGGGGGCAGCTCTTTGTTCTTACTGGAATAGACATTTACCCTGGATATGAATTTGCCTTCCCTGCCCTCAGCACTCCTGCCAAAACGAACATCCATGGATCTACAGAATGCTTCCGTCATTGACACAACAATGATTCTATTAAGCTGGATGTTGAGACTGCCATCTGGCCACTCCAACTCCCCATGGCGCTGAATCAACAAGCAAAGAAGGGGGTTACTGTACTGGCTGGGGTGATTGATGTTGACTATCAAGGAGAAATTAGGTTGCAACTACACGCCGGGGGTAAGGAGGACTGTGTCTGGAATGCAGAAGGTCTCCTTGGTGCTTCATATTACGCCCATGTCCTGTGATCAAAGTCAGTGACAAGCGTTAACAACCCAATGCAGGTAGAACTTCCAGTAGCCCAAACTCTTCATGAATAAATGTCAGGACTATTCTGCAAGGCAAAGAAGTACGACTAGCTGAGATGTTTGCTAAAGGCAAAGAGAATAAGAAATGGGTATTGGAAGAAAGTAATTATAAATACCAGCTACAACTATGTAAACAGCTGCAGAAATGATGACTGTAATAATTATGAATATTTAGTCCTTATTTTGTATATTCAAAATATATTTTACATATAATTTGGGAACTATATTTTGAATATATATGTATATACATGCCAAAATTTTATTCCTCTGATTCTCTCCTCTCCTTACCATCTAGCATAAGATGTGGCAATAATAGTTAACGTTCTATTTTAGTATTTTGGCCACAGGATTTAAAAGGAGTGTGGACATGGGGCGCCTGGGTGATGCCGTCAGTTAAGTGTCTGACTCTTGGTTTTGGCTCAGGTCATGATCTCAGGGTCATGAGATCGAGCCCAGCATCAGGCTCCCCGCTCAGCATGGAGTCTGCTTGGGACACTCTCTCCCTCTGCCACCCCCTCACCCCCCTGCTCTCTCTGTCTCTAAAATAAATCAATTAATCTTAAAAAAAAAAAAAAAAAAAAGGAGTGTGGATGCTCCTTCAGTCCCCGAGACCTGGCCAGGTGGATGTGTTTGGTTTGGTGGCGGAGGATCTAGGACTCTGCTGGACACTCATACCACCAGCTTTGGAGGCCACAGGATTACCCTGGGCCTCCTTGTCCTTGTGAGGCTCAGGCTTGCTCTTGGTCTCCCCCACTTCACATTGACCTTACCCTCCCAACTGTCTGTGTTCTTCCAGCTCCAGCATCAGAGGAGCTTACCAGCCCCCAATGTTGTGCAAGGTCAAATCCCTGCAACAAATTTCTCTCTGACCCCCTCCCCGACTAGTTCAATCTCTCTGACTGAACTCCGGTGGGCACAGCTCCCAACCGCTGGCTCTCGGCTGCTGTGTGACCCAAGCCTGCGATGTGCATGGGCATCAGGGAAGACTGCTACAACAAAACATGTGTGAAAGGGACCGTCTGCATTCATTTAGGCAATGCATCCTAGGCACCTGGAAGCACAGTGCCCAGCGCTGGTACTGAGCAGGGATCCCACTCAATCGTGGTCCGAAGTTGTTTCCAGCTCAGGCCCTTGTAAACACCACACCATCAGCAGAGGTGATTGTCAAAGTCGCAGAGGTCACGGTCTTGTGCAATCATGATTTTAGACAGGCGTGTCCAGAAAGGTTTAACCATCCATTCAAAGAACTGTTGCCCTCCTTTTTTGCACCTGTCCTCCAGGCTTTCATTTGGTTTTGGTTTTTTGGCCACTGTCTTCTCCCTCCCCACGGCCAGGAGGATGGAGAGGAAGGAATTGGTTCATAAATGCTAGTCTTATTTACGTACGATTGACTCAAGACAGTGCAGTGTCAGCTGTTGTAGGTTGGGTGCCCCCTGGAAGTCTACTCGAAGTGGAGATTTGTGTACCAGAGATTTGTGGAGAAATGTCCTCAAGATCAACAACTCTGCAGGGGGCAAGGAACCAGGAGTCGACAGTGGGCTAGGTCGGGTTGTCCTGTAGTTGCAAAGTCCTCAGGCAATCGTGTGTGGACCTTCAGCACCTTTCAGAGCTGTCCTGCATTGGGGGAAGGGGGCCAGACCTTTATACATCTGTATTGACCAGTTGCTGGATGTGGATTGCCCCAGAGAGGGGGCTTTGACCTTGGGCAAGGAGGTTCTCTTCAGCCAAGGGCACTGGGAGATGAGAGGGGCGGGGACTCCGCTGAGAGCTGTCAGTTCCTGACATGCCCAGCAGCTGGGGAAATGGACATTTCAGCCCCAAATGGTATCTAATACAGTGCAGCCCCGGGGCCACTTGATACCACTTGCTTCACATAACAATTTCTGAGAGTAACTCCTCCAGGATTCTAAGAGCCTCTTTTCCTGGGAAACCTCCCAAGAGGAACATCGGTGAGGATGAACCTACTGCCCTGTGGATACAGCTGACTTTGAGGCCACAACAGATACTCATTGTCTCCCACTTCTCTGACCCACTCAAGGCTTCTCTCATCCCTATATAGTTCCTGTAATGGTCTAGGTGGCTTACAGGGAGGGAGACCAGACCCTCACCTTGCTTGCCTTGTCCTACTCAGGCCATGCTTGCTGCACCTGCCCATTTACCAGCGAACTGGACAAAGAGGTGCCCAGGCATAACCCGGGTGCCAGGTATATTTCTTCCTGTTCCTGTCATTTAATTGAAACCCCATCTCCTCCTGCCAGAATGGTGACTCTTCCTTGTCTCCTGGGCTCTTTGCATGAAGAGCCTAAAACGACCGGCCAGTTTAACGGGAGAAGCGATGAGCGGAGGGCCTCAGCAGAGCTCACCTCTACAAAAGCAGTGATAACATTGGACAATATTGTCAAAACCGACCATCTCAGAGCTCTGGAAATTAACCAAAGGCACATAACAAATTGAAGGACATTTATCCAAGAAAAAGTACTAAACCTTTGTTGACAATGATGGGATTTGTGCCATTCCAACATGAGGCTGCTCCCATCTCCTTCTGCCCAAACTGACGTGGCCGCCTGCAGACCAGCAGTCTTGTTGCTGCTGGAGAGTGTTGATCTAATTTGGAGCTCCAGAGAAAAGCCCCTTGTCCAGGGGCGCCGTCAAAAGCAATTGCCATCTCTCTGGCAAACAATCAAGGAAGGCCAATATCATGGCTGCCCGAGGCTGTAATACTGATTTGGGAAAGCAACAGACTCACCAAAAATTTAGAAGAGAGATCTGAGGAATGGGATAGCTATAGGATATAGCTTTGATAAAGGCCTTGCAAATTCCCAGGGATCTGGAAGGCGTGCACATGTGTGTGTTCAGGGAAGATGGGAGAGGGCCTGGTTCGCTAGCCCTCCCCCTGGCTGACCATGGGGCCCTGCACAAGCAGGAAGCAAAAGGACTTTGAACCTGTGCCTCACCACACTGAAGGGTGAAATCTTACTGGCTTGGGGTGTTTAAGCAAAACCTTGACCAGTTGCTGGCTGACTCCTAAGCTATCGTTACCCAGGGTCAGCTTCTAGAAAGCTGGGTGTAACAATGGAGCCAAGAATTTTAAAAAGCATAGATGCTAGTGTTTACATCCTGGAGAGGGAGATAGACTCTAAGTAATCCATCCAGGGAAGTCACTAAACAAACCAATAAATGCAGCAATAACCCCTAGAGGAGGCAAATCAGAATCCAGATTTGTTCTGTTATCCAGAATGCCCACTTTCCAACAGAAATTGTGACACACAAAGAAACAGAACTGTGTCACCTCACACAGGAAAGAGGCAGTCTCTAGAAACCATCTCTGAGGAATCCTAGGTTCCTAGGTACTGGGCTTGGTGGACAAAGACTCAAAATCATATTCAAAGATCTACAGGAAATTGATTTTAAAGAGTTAAAGAAAAGTATGATAACATTGACTCATCAGCTAGAGAACACCAAGACAGAAATGCAAAGCAAAACACAAACCAAATACAAATTCTGGAGCTGAAAAGTATAAGAACTGAAATGAAAACTTCATGGGAGGGGTTCAATGGCAGGTGTGAGCTGGAAGAAGACTCAGCAAATCTGAAGATAAAGCAACAGAAAGCCATCTGGCCTAAAGAGCAGAAAGAAAAAAGAATGAGTAAAATGAACAGAACTTCAGAGATCTCCTGAGAACCTCAGCAAAAGGCATGGCAATCTTTTTTGAAGAAATAATCACTGAAATTTTCCCCAATTTGATTTTAAAGGCCCATCAGTATATTGCATACAATAAGCTCAACAAACTCTAGTAGAATAAACAACACAATCCACACCTGGACACATCACAAAGATTGCGGCTATAATACATATCATCACAGACAAAGTCTTGAGACTGACAGCAACAAAATGATCCATCATGTACAAGAAAACCACAGTCAGATTCTTTTTAGAAACAGTGGAGGTCAGGGGCGCCTGGGTGGCTCAGTTGGGTAAGCATCTGCCTTGGCTCAGGTCATGACCCCAGGGTCCTGGGATCGAGCCCCAAATCGGGCTCCCTGCTTCTCCCTCTGTCCCTCCCCCCACTTGTGCTCTCTCTCTCTCAAATAAATAAATAAAATCTTAAAAAAAAAAAAAAGAAACAGTGGAGGCCAGAAGGCAGTAGGATGACACAGTCAAGGTGTTGAAAGCAAAAACAGCCAAGAATTTTATATCTAGCACAATTATCCTTCAAACATGAAGGCAAAATAAAGACATTCCCAAATAAGCGAAGACTGAAGAATTTATTACCAGAAGTCCTGACTCCCAGAAAATACTAAAGGAGGTCCTTTAGGATAAAAAGACATGATACCAGATGGTAATTTGAATCTGCATGAAGAAATAAGGAGCACCTATAAAGGTCATCATGTAGATACATACAAAAGATATTATGAGTGTATTTTATTCTTTCCTTAATTGACATAAAACACAAGTTATGAAATGATAATTACAAAACTGTGTTGTTGGGCTTTAATATATAGTGACGTAATTTATAGGGCAATATTAGCACTGAGTGGAGGGGAGGAAAGGAGATCTATTGGAGCAAAGTTTCTGTATGCTATGGGAATTGATTTAGTATTAATCCTAAATAGATTGTTGTAATAGATGTACATTGTAGGGGAGACTGGGTGGTTGAGCATCTGCCTTCAGCTCAGGTCATGATCCCAGTGTTCTGGGATCAAGCCCCACGTCAGGCTCCCTGTTCAGCGGGGAGTCTGCTTCTCCCTCTACCCCTCCCCCTGCTCACGCTCTCTCTCAAATAAATAAATAAAATCTTTTAAAAAAAAGATGTACATTGTAATCCCAGAAGTACCACTAGGAAAACGATTTTTAAAATATAGTTAAAAGAGCGGTACCTGGCTGGCTCAGTTGGTAGAGCATGCAACTCTTGATCTCAGAGTCATGAATTCCAGCCCCACGTTGGATGTAGAGATTGCTTAAGAATAAAATCTTTAAAAAAATAAAATAGGGGTGCCTGGGTGGCTCAGTTGGTTAAGCATCTGCCTTCAGCTCGGGTCATGGTCTCAGGGTCCTGGGATCGAGCTCTGCATCGGGCTCCCTGCTCAGCAAGAAGCCTGCTTCTCCCTCTCCCTCTGCCTGCCTCCCTGCCTGTCTGCCTACTTGTGATCTCTCTCTCTCTGTCAAATAAAAAAATAAAATCTTAAAAAAAAACTATAGAAAATTAAAATAAAATAAAATATAGTTAAAAGAAAGGAATGATAATAGTACGCTAGAAGATATCTATTTAACATAAAAGAATGAAGTAACAGAAGAACAAAATAGATAGGAGACATATAGAAAACAGCAAAATGGCAGAACCATACCAATAACTACATTCCACATGAATAAACACTCAAAAAGCCAAGATTGTCAGGCTATAAAAACGAAAACAGAAACACAACCAGGATCCAACTTCATGCTTTCAACAATAGGTAGACACTTTAGCTCCAAAGATACAAATAGGTTGAAGGCAAAAATATAGAAAAAATACACCAAGAAAACTATAAGAAAATTGGGGTGGCTATATATATATTTTAAAATTTTATGTTATTTTATTTAAATTCCATCAACATATAGTATATTATTAGTTTCAGAGGTAGAGTTAGTGATTCATCAGTATTATATAATACCCAGTGCTCATTACATCACAGGCCCTCCTTAATGTCCATCACCTAGTTACCCTATCCCCCACCCCCCTTCCCCTCCAGCAACCCTCAGTTTGTTTCCTATGCTTAAGAGTCTCTTATGGCTTGTTTCCCTCTTTGATTTTGTCTTATTTTATTTTGGGGGTAGCTATATTAATATCAGAAAAATAGACCTTTAAGGCAAAAAAAGTTATTACAAACAAAGAAGGGACATTTTATAATGATGAAAGTATCGATTATTCGAGAGGACAGAACAATCCTAGTCCTTTATGTGCTTCTGAACAGAGTTTCCAAATACACGAAATGCAAGCCAAGATGGATGCAAAAGGGACAGGTGAGGCCCACTTGCAGCGGGAGGCTCCAGCACCCCTTCCAATAATCAAGAGAAGCAGACAGAAGGTCAGCAAGGACATAGATGCCCCTCAGCAACCGGGCGGCACATGCTCTTCTCAAGTGCACAAGGCATATTCTCTCAGATAGACCGTCTTCTAGGCCACAACACATGTCACAGTGAATTTTTAAAAACTGACATCATACAAAGTATGTTCTCCAATTACAACAAAATTAAATTAGAAAACAACAGAAGGAACTTTGGGAAATACAAAGAATTTTGAACTGAATGAAAACAAAACCACAACCTATCCAAATCTGCTGGATGCCGTTAAAGAACAGACAGCTTTTAAATGCCCATGTGAGGAAAAAAAAAAGATCTCGGATCATCGATCTGATCTTCTGACCCAAGAAGCTAGAACAGGAGGCGCCTGGGTGGCCCAGTCGTTAAGCGTCTGCCTTTGGCTCAGGTCATGATCTCAGGGTCCTGGGATCGAGTCCTGCATTGGGTTCCCTGCTCAGTGGGGAGCTTGCTTCTCTCTCTCCCTCTGCCCCTGCTCGTGCTCTCTCTCTCTCTCTCAAGTAAATAAAATCCTAAAAAAAAAAAGGAAGAAGAAGCTGGAACAGGAATCGTGACCCAAACCCAAGGTAAGCAGAAAGAAAGAAAGAGTGAAGATTGGAATGGACATAAAAGTTGCAGAGAAGGGACAAACAGTAGAGGAAACCTATGAAAACAGAAGTCGGTTCTACAAAAAAGACCAACAAAAGAGACAAGTCTGGCTCCCTTGGTCCAGAAAACGGGAGCAAAAGCACAGATCACCAAAATCACTGCTGACAGAGGAACGTAACGTCTGACCCCACAGAGTGTACAGCGATTATAAGGGATATTACCAACAGCTCTCTGCCAAGCAGTCAGGCAACTGAGAAAGTGGATGCATTCCTAAAACAAAACAAAACAAAAGCCACAAATCACCAAAGTTCACTGTAGAAAAAAAAATAGAAAATCTGAATATGCCTATAATAAGAAAAAAGTTGATTAGTAATTTAAAGTCTTCCCACAAAGAAAATTTCCGGGCCAGATAGCCTCACTGGTGAATTCTACCAAACATTTATTTATTTTTTTTAAAGATTTTATTTATTTATCTGAGAGAGAGACAGAGAAAGAGAGCGGCAGAGTGACCTGAGGAGGGGCAGAGGGAGAGAGAGAATCTGCAGTAGACTCCACGCTGAGTGCAGAGCCTGACGGGGGGCTCGATCTCATGACCCAGAGATCATGACCTGACCCGAAACCAAGAATTGGACGCTTAAGCAACTGAGCCATCCAGGCGCCCCTCTACCAAATATTTAAAGAAAAAAATAACATCAGGGGCGCCTGGGTGGCTCAGTCGTTAAGCGTCTGCCTTCTGCTCAGGTCATGATCCCAGGGTCCTGGGATCGAGTACTGCGTCGGGCTCCCTGCTCGGTGGGAAGCCTGCTTCTCCCTCTCCCACTCCCCCTGCTGTGTTCCTGCTCTCGCTATCTCTCTCTCTGTCAAATAAATAAATAAAATCTAAAAAAAAAAAAGAAAAAAATAACATCAGAGGTGTGTGGCTAGCTCAGTTGGAGTAGTGTGCAACTCTTGGTCTAGGGGTCTAGGGGTCATGAGTTCGAGCCCCACACGATTACTTAAAAATAAAATCTTAAAAAAGAAGAAGAAGAAATAACATCAATATTCCATGCACTCTTCCAGAAAATAGAACGGGGAGGCATGTTCTCAACACATTTTTTTAGCTCAGTATTACCTTGGTACCAAAGCCAGACAGAGACGTCACAAGAAAATAAAATTACAGACCAATATCCCTCATGATTATAGGTGCAAACATCCTCAGCAAAATATTAGGGAAGTGAATTCAGCAACATATAAAACAGATTACACACCATGACCAAGTAAGATTTATCTCAAGAATGCAAGGCTGGATTAGCATCCAAAACTCAATTAATGTAATGCACCAAATTAATAGAATAAGGCACAAAATCCACATGACTATCTCAATAAGATACAGAAAAAGCATTCAGCAAAATCCAACATGCATTCATGATAAACGAACCAACAAAATAGATGGGAACCTCATCAGCCTGATAAAGGGCATCCGCCCAAATCTTATACCTAAGGTCACACTTAATAGTGACAAGATGGATACTTTCTCCCTAAGATCAGCAACAAGGCAGATTCTCACTCCTGCCATTTCTTTTTTTTTTTTTTTAAAGATTTTATTTATTTATTTGAGACAGAGAGAATGAGAGAGAGAGCACATGAGAGGGGGGAGGGTCAGAGGGAGAAGCAGGCTCCCTGCCGAGCAGGGAGCCCGATGCGGGACTCGATCCAGGGACTCCAGGATCATGACCTGAGCCGTAGGCAGTCGCTTAACCAACTGAGCCACCCAGGCGCCCTCACTCCTGCCATTTCTACTGGGCATGTGTGCCGGAAGTCTTGGGCAGTGCAACCAGATATAATAAAGAAACAGAAGACATCCAGGTTGGAACAGAGGAAGTAAAACTGTCTTTATTCCAGATGACATGTCCTTCTATGCGGACAGCCTAAAGGACTCCACCAAAATTCTATTATAATTAATAAAAAAAATTCAGCAAGGATGTAGGATACAAGATCAACATACAAAAATCAATTGCATTTCTATATACTGGCAGTGAACAACCTGAAAATGAAATTAAGAAAAACAATTCTGCTCAGTAGCATCAAAAAGAATAAAATACTTAGGAATACATTTCATATAAGGAGAGCAAGACCTGTACACTGAAAACTACAAAACATTGCTGAGAGAAATGAAAGAATATCTGAATAAATGGAGACATTTCGTGTTCACGGATTAGAAGATCAATAGGGCGCCTGGGTGGCTCAGTTGGTTAAGCAACTGCCTTCGGCTCAGGTCATGATCCTGGAGTCCCTGGATCGAGTCCCGCATCGGGCTCCCTGGCTTGTGCCTCTGACCCTCCCCCCTCTCATGTGCTCTCTGTCTCTCTCATTCTCTCTGTCTCAAATAAATAAATAAAATCTTTAAAAAAAAAAAAAAAGAAGATCAATATTGCTCAGATGGCAATTCTCCCCCAAATTGATCTGTAGAGTCCACACCATCCTTATCAAAATCCCAGCAGGTTTTTTCACAGAAATTGACAAGCTGATCTTAAAATTTATACGGGGATGAGAAAAAAAAAAAAAACAACAACAGAAAAGCAAAACCAGTTCGGGTAAAAAAAAAAAAAGGGGGAATGTCATGGGAGGACTTTCACTTTCTAATTCTGAAACTTACTTGAAAGCTTTGGTGATTGAGACAGTGTTAAACCAGTGTAAGAAAGACACAGGGGGGCGCCTGGGTGGCTCAGTTGGTTGGGCGACTGCCTTCGGCTCAGGTCATGATCCCGGAGTCCCTGGATCGAGTCCCGCATCCGGCTCCCTGCTCGGCGGGGAGTCTGCTTCTCCCTCTGACCCTCCCCCACTCATGTTCTTGCTCGCTCTCTCTCTCTCTCATTCTCGCTCTCTCAAAAATAAATAAATAAATCTTTAAAAAAAAAAAAAGAAAGACACAGGGACCAATGGAACAGAATCGAGAGCCCAGCGACTAGTCCTCGAGTTTATAGTCAATTCATTTTTGGTAAAAATGCCAAGTCCATTCAATGGGGGAAGGATCAGCTTTCAACCAAGGATGCTGGACTGTTGGATAGCCACGCACAGAAAGATGGACCTAGATCTTCACACCGCATACGAAAATTAACTCAAGATGGACCATAGACCTAAAGCTATAAAAACTTGGGGTGCCTGGCTGGCTCAGTCAGAAGAGAGTGCGACTCTTGATCTCAGGGTCGTGAGTTCGAGCCCCATGTTGTGTGTAGAGATGACCTAAAAAAAAAATCTCAAAGCTGTAAAAACTTTAGGCGGACACGTGGTAGAAAATCTTGATAACCTTGCATTAGGCAAAGGTTTTCTAGATTCAATATCACAAGTGCAATCTACAAAAGAAACAATTGATACATTGAACCTCATCATAATTAAAAATGTGTACACTTCAGAAAACATCATTAGGAAAATGAAAAGACAAGCCATAGACTGGGAGAAAATATTTGCAAATCATAGATCCAATAAAAGGACTTGTATCCAGAATATAGAGAGAACTCAACAAGAAGACAAACATCCAATTTAAAAATGCGCAGAAGATTTGAATAGACGTTTCACCAGAGGAGATAAACAAATGGCTAATAAGCACTTGAAAAGATGCTCAACATCATTAGTCATTAGGGAAATGCAAATTAAAAGCACAATAAGATAGCACTTCACACACACTAGAATGGCTATAATTAAAAAGATAGACAATAACAAATGTTAGTCAGATCGAGGAGAAATGGGCCCCCTCATACACGGCTGGTAGAAATACAAAATGGTGCAGCTACTTTGGAAAGTGGCGTATCATTTTCTGAAAAAGTTAAACATAAATTTGCTAAATGACCCAACAACTCCACTCCTAGGTATTTAGGCAAGGGAAATAAAGAGACAAGTCCACACAAAACTTGCACTAATGCAAGGTTCACACCAGCTTAATTTCTGGTTAGCCAAAGAGTGGGCACAACCCTGTGTCCCTTAACTGGTGAATGGCTGAACAAAACGTGGCCAATCTCTGCCACAGAATGCCACTGATCGAGAAGAGGGACCGGCATGCTGCTGCACGCTACCACGTGGAGGAACTTCGACAATGTGTCAGACAAAGGAGGCCAGACACAGAAGGCCACGTGTTGTAGGATTTCATTCATGTGACGTGTCCAGAAAAGGTAAATCTATTGAGACGGAAGGTAGATGGGCAAATTTACCGAAGATCATTGACTCGCGTGCTAAAAATGGTGAATTGTAATGACGCGATGAAGCTGTTATGATCAAGTTTCTTGGGATTCTTTCTGCGTCCCCGGAAGAAGGCTCCCCTTTTGAGAGCCAGGATGGCGGTAATCACAGCACACAGAGTTGCAGGAATGGGCCACCAGTTCTCCAAAGGGGGCCACAGGGAGTGATTATGAGCAGGGCATTCGTAATCCCGTGCTGGGTTCCTGGATCCATATATTTTCCCCAGTGGGGGCAGGATGCCCTACAATGGTCATGCACTGAGGGCCTGTCCGTCCTGGAGGATAGCATCCCTCCCTTACAGGGGACCACCTTCAGGCTAGCATCTCAGCTGTGCTTTCCACAAGCCAGTCCACCACCTGCATCCAGCAGCTTTTGGAGCCGGTGGACTCTGTGGCCACGTCCACTCTACCATACCTCCTTTGTTGGGATTTCATGTGGGCTCTTGTGTTGGCAGATCAAACGCCCGATAAACCTTCAGATGGGGTGAAGGGGGACGGGCCTGGCTGAGACTTTGTGGCCAGGAAAGGCAAACTTCTTCCTGGGCATGTTTTAATTTTCTGGGTTGACTTGGATGTTGGTTTTGATTGAGAATTAACATTTAAACTGGTGAACCGTAAGCAAAGGAGACTGTTCACCACATGGGTGGGCCTCATCTAATCAGTTGAAGTGCCGTCCTGAACAAAATGATCAGCTTCCTGGAGCAAGAGGATATCCTCCAGCAGACTGACTTCCATCTCCATCTGCTCCATTGTGTCCTTGGACTGGAACTGCCCCGTCAGATCTTCTAGGTCCAAGCCTGCCAAATACTGCCATCAGCACGTGAGCCCATCCTATATAATAAACCCCGTTCTGCGTATATACATACCCTATTGGGTCTGTCTCTCTGGAGAACGCTAATATGATAGGTGTGTCAGTTCCAACCAAGATGAGTCGCTGCCTTTCCAGGGTCTATGCAGTCGATTTGCCGCTAAGTGGCTGATGATCTTTGCAAAGGATGCGCTGTATCAGGAGGAGCTCGGCATTGGTTCTGTTGCCAGCAGGTTGGACCTTTAGCCACGGTCAGTGGGAGGCCATGCTGCTGGGCCCATGGCTACTCTGGTCACGCTCCCCAGCCACACCAGGGGGGCTGACAACAGAGACTGGCTGACATCAGCTGGTCTAGTCACCTTGTGTCCTTGGGGATGCATTGCTTCTTCTCTTGTGGATGCTCCTGGGGGGGTGTCCTCCTGCACCCCAGAGGTCTTCCCACATCATGCCCTGGCTGAAGCCAGCCCACGTGACTCTTTCTCAGCCGTCCTTCTTGCTGGTCTCTAATCCTCCCTCTCCAGGTCCCCGAGACCCATCAAACCACTTGCCAGGGCTCAAGGATCCGCATGTATTCTAACCTTGAGCCTCTGTGTTTTCCATACAAAGCGGATGACAGCAGCCACTGCCTGAAGCTCTGTCCATTGGGAGGATTGCCCCCTCCCACTTCTTGAAGTAACAGACCGTGGGAAAGTCATACAAGGCTGTGTTAGCTTCCACCTGGCGTGCACTCTCTCTTCTGGGACACTTGCTTTGGAGCCCTGAGCCATCACGTACGAAATCCAACCCCACCCCCCCCCACCGCCGCCGCGCCCCTGGGTGCTTCTTTGTGGGAGAAACCACGTGGAGAGATGCATCCAGATAGAGATGCCCAAGGAACACCAGCTGTTCTAGCTCCCGGATGCCAGGAGTGTGAGGGAGGGAGCCTGCCAGTGGTCCCAGCCCCAGTCCCAACCCTGACGCACCAGCTCTGCCTGGGTTGAGAATTCAAACTTTCGGAGCTCGGCCAGCCTTATAATTAAGTCCTGGGCCTGATCCTTAGCTCTTTCTGCCCTTCAGCTGCAAGAGATGAGAGTCTCTAATTCATAGGGTGCTAAGGAGACCCTCTGGTTATCTTAATTAGCCTTTAATTGGTGATTAACCACCCTCAGCCTTTGCTTGTCTTCCTCCAATGCTTCAGTTGCCCCCAGCAACTGCCATCCAATTCCAGAGCCGGTAGGATGACTCTCTGGTTCTCCTCAAATACCTGATGCGCCGTACTCTCCCGGGGGTTCCTTTCTGCTGGTCTTAATTGCACCTCTACCTCCTGCCAGTGGCTATCAATGCTCCCCAATCACCAGTGATAGAGTCCTCACTGCCAGCCATCTGGTGGCTGAGCCAGCTCCAAAATCCCATTCCAGAGACACTTGGACCACATTAGGTACCATCTGCTGCAGGTTGGCTTCCCTGACGTGCAGGCTCTGAGATGAAGACTTGCAGGCAGGAAGTCTGTTAGGGGAGACGCCTTGGGACCAGCCCACCAGGAGCGGCTGCAGGAAGCAGAAGCGGGAGAGTCACAGCACAGAGGTCCGTGGCCCTGGGAGGGCTCGTCAGAGTTGTCCCACTTAGGGAAAGGACGCCAAGCCTTTCTATCCCCGTACCCTCTGGTCATTCCATAGGGGCTGCCCCTGCCCGGTGAAGAGGTGTGACCTTGGGAGAGGCAGGCCTTTTTGGATGAAGGCAAGCCCCAGAGAGGACTCGGGGGGCAGCTGTGTGCCACCCACCCCAGGCAGCTGGGGGACGAGTGCCCCAGTGCTGGGGTGGTGGAGAGTGAATGTGGGCACCTCTATCAATGGTGAGCTTTCTCTAGGCATGTGATACTGGGTTCACACCCAAGTTTGGACCCTCCGATAGAGACCTGAGGTGCGTTTGGGTAACTTCCTGGAAATCCAAGAAGAAACAATGATAAGATCACCATCTTGGTAATCAATCTAATCAGTCTTCATGGGCTTGATGTGCCTTGCTCTGAAAGATTTGTTTGCAGTGCTAAAGTCTGTGACTGTGTTTAAAGTGGGGGAAAAATAAAAGTACCCCATATCGAGGGGTACCTAAGGCAGAAAGAAAAAGGATTCTTTTTTTTTTTCTTTTTTTAGAGAGAGGGAGAGTGAGAAAGAGGGTGAGGGGCAGAGGGAGAGGGAGAGAGAGAATCTTAAGCAGGCTCCATGCCCAGCAGGGAGCCCGATGAGGGGCTCGATCTCACCAACCACAGCCGAAATCAAGAGTCAGACGCTTAGCCTACTGAGCCACCCAGGTGCTCCAGGTGCGTTCTTTTTAAAAATAACAGTGTACATATTGCATTTATCAAACTCTATATTCATTCGTTTATTAGCCAAATTTGTAAGCACCTACATGTACCAGATATTGTACTTTGAGTTAAAGATATGCTTTCCAGGGCCGCCTGGCTGGCTCAGTCAGAAGAGTGTGAGACTCTTGATCTCAGGGTTGTGTTTGAGCTCCACATTGGGTGTAGAGATTACTTAAAAATAAAACCTTAAGGGGCGCCTGGGTGGCTCAGTTGTTAAGCGGCTGCTCAGGTCATGATCCCAGGGTCCTGGGATCGAGCCCCGCATCGGGCTCCCTGCTCGGCGGGAAGCCTGCTTCTCCTTCTCCTACTCCCCCTGCTTGTGTTCCCTCTCTCGCTGTGTCTCTCTCTGTCAAATAAATAAATAAAATCTTAAAAAAAAATAAAACCTTAAAAAATATATCTATATATAATATATGCTTCCTAGAGGGTTGTTTTGACAGCCTGACATCCTTGCTTTGGGGAACCATTCAGTAAGGTCTTGGTGGGGCCATCACCACTGATTCCTGTTCCTTGTCCACCTGGACAATCACTAGGCTGCATGTCCTAAGCTTGTGTTGATAAACAGAAGCAGGGAGAAAACAGCCCCTTTCCCTGGCATTGTTAACCTGGTATATATGAGCATAGGGCTCCTAGAGGGGTGTCTGTAGTAGGGGAGAAAAATGGGGGGAAGCAATAGAGAAGCAGAGATGAGAAGGAAGGAGTGGGGAGAGAAAGAGAGAGAAGAAATAGTGTTTGAGCCTCTAGATTTCACAACTCTACAAATTCTTAAATTTTCTTAAGCTAGTTTGAGTTGTATTTTTTAATTAATTGATTTATTTTTTTAATTTATTTTTATTTAAATTCAATTAACATGTAATGTATTATTGGTTTCAGAGGTAGAACCCAGTGATTCATCAGTCTTATATAACACCCAGCGCTCATCACATCACGTGCCCTCCTTAATGTCCATCCCCCTGTTACCCTATCCCCCCACCCCCCTCCCCTCCAGCAACCCTCAGTTTTTTTCCTATGCTTAAGAGTCTCTTATGGTTTGTCTCCCTCTCTGATTTCATCTTGTTTTACTTTTTCCTCTCTTCCGCTATGATCCTTGGTTTTGTTTCTTAAATTCCACATATCAGTGAGATCATACGGTAATTGTCTTTCTCGGATTGACTTATTTTGCTTAGCGTAACACCCTCTAGTTGCATCCATCGAGTCGTATTTCTCGTGCCCACAATCTGAACGGTCCTGACAAGAATCTCACGTAAGGGTCCGCCGCTGGCCCCCGCCGCTGGCCCCACGCATGGCACACACTTCCCAGTGGACCAAGAGCTCCAGGCACAGGTCACCCTCTCCCTGTGGGGAGGGATGATAGGATGGTTGTCTCCTTCTACAGATGAAGACACAGGCTTTGTGAGATTTTTAAACATGGGATGGATGGAAGACGTGTTGTAAACTGAACAAGACTGTTCATGGGGGACCTTTTATTGCTACTGCTAGTGAATCATTAATGCCACCCGCAGAACTGGACACATTCTGTGCCCTTGGCTCTTTAGGAGCGTGGCATCAGACGCTCCTCACAGGCAGGGGCTGTGTCTTCCATTGTCCAGAGTCTGGGAGTCCAGCACAGAGGCGACACGAAACAGGTGCTCAAGCCGAGCATGCGGGCTGCCTGCAGCGGTGGGGGGGACGCCGTCACTGGCCTAGGCAGCCGGCGGCCCAGCAGTGTCCCCCAATGGGCAGACGTGGACATAGGGAGGAGGGTACCACGTGCTAAGGCAGCAGCTGGGGGACCAGGGTGGACCCAGGGCTGCCTCCAATACACTGTGTCATCGTGAGCCTGTCCCTCCACTGTCCTGGCCTTTCTTTCTCCCCCTGGAAGATGGGGAGGTACAGACAATGATGCTGGTCCCGTCCAGAGCCCCTGGGCTCTCACTACCTCCGAGGGCGCTGACCAGAAGGCTTCCCGCCGCACTCTGCTGGACACGTTTTCTGGCTGTCGGGGAGTGTAGGAGAGGCCAGAAGGGCTGGGGCATGAATGCCCCCAGAGGAGCGTCTAGTAGCGGGTAACGGGGGCAGGTGGGATGGACCGAGCCCCGCTTGCCCCATCAGCTCCCTTCCTTCCCTCTCCCACAGACCCACTCCCTACAGGTGCCTCCTGGAACGGCTTCTCAAACAAGCCGGCTGTACTCCTTATGCAAGGTGAGGGCAGGCTGTCTTGTCTCTGCGGTTTGTAATGTTGAGGACCCTTGCATTTACTCTTGAAGGAAACCCGCCGAAGTAAAGGGAAGGGGGATTGGCCCTCGAGCACAGAGGAGCCAGGAATGGCCAAAACGACAGCATTCATTCACCTGTTACCAGATGCCTTCCTTCTCAGAGTCTCTGGGGAGCACCTGTCCTGGATACTCAAACCCCGCATCCCCATCTCTTTCTGTCCGAAGCACTTCTGTTTTCCTTTGGGGGGAACCCTCCCCTCTGCGAGTCCCTGAGGTTTGGGTGGCAGAGTCTCTCCGCTTGTCCCTTAGCAGCTCTGGGCACAGGTCCCTCTAGCTGGGCCAAGCCCCTCAGGCAACAGCCCGAAAACGCGTCCGGCAGAGTCATAGTGCGTGACTGACACTCAGCCACGGTTCGTCCCTCCTTTCTTCCCTTCAAGTTTTTTGTTTTGTTTTGTTTTGTGGGCCCCTCGGTGGCGCCCCCTCTTCTGGGACTCGCGAACGCTTTCTGCCTGGCGCACCTGTCACATCTCAGGCTCTGCCCGTCATGCCAGGCGCGTGTCCCTCCCCTTGAGAAGGCGGCCGCGGCCGTGGGAGCTAACGAAGCCCCCTGCGCTCCCAGCCCCTCGCCACTTCCTCTCCCTGTTGCCAGTAACAAGCGCGAGATGCTCTGTTCGTGTCTGAAGAAAATGATTCCGTCTTTACATCCAGGCTTTTAAAATTGCTCAGGGCACTCCTGCTCAGACGCCCTCGAGTAAGGGGGGCGGGGAGTTAGCGAAATGTGGAATAATTTGAAGAAATTAGACCTAGTTTGTCCAAGATTAAGGATAGCTCTTAATTAAGTGGCCCAATCTTTCTTGCTGGGGGGAAAAAAAATCACTTCAGCCCTTAATTTTCTTAAGCATCCCTGTAAGAACGTATGTGCAAAGGCTTCTGGGGGTGTTTATTAGGTTGTTTTATTTTAATCACCCACGGCTGGGCTTGCCAGGAGAAATTGCAGACATTTCACTGAATTCTCAATCAGCCACTTTCAAGATCTCACCCAGAACCTTCTCCGGAAGTCCACCAGATTCTCCAGCAGGGAGGAAATTTCCATTCCCCTCCGTGCCTTTGGACAGGCTACGCCCAGGCAGCCCCAGGGTGGGGGTCCAGGACTCTCGCTGGCTGGACCCTCAGCTCGGGCTTCTCGCCACCTCCTCTCCCCTCTCCCCTGCCCCTCCCAGTGTATCCTGCCTCAGAGGGAGAGCAGGTTTCAGAGAACAGAACCCTCATGTTGGCCCCAGCCCCACTGTGCTGTGTGCAGGAACTATCAGGGTCCCCAGGCCACACCCTGGTGATTCACGAGGGGTGGAGAGATGGGCAGGGATGCCATAGCACCTGGGGCTGGGCAACCGCAGGAAGCACACACGCACGTGCGCACGCACACACGCACGCGCGCGCGCGCGCGCACACACACACACACACGCCCTTCCCGTCATAAAGGGCCCAGGGCCCAGCGATGCCCGCTGCCTCCACCAGGACCCCATGGCCCCACAGTGTGTCTTTGCCCTCCAGCTCCCTGAGAGAGTGGGAACAGGACAGGCCAGGGGCTCAAGAGGGAGCTGAGAGCAGAAAGAGGGGAAGAACATTCTAGAAGCTCCCCAAGAAAGGAACAGGAAGGAGGCTCTGAGAGTGGCCGTAGGGTCGGGGCAGGCATCTCTGAGGAGGTGGCAGGTTCACGGACAGGAGGACGGCAGGAGGTAGCAACAGGTGAAGGCCGAGCTGGCTGGGTGGGAAGCGCCAATGGGAAAGGCCCAGGGAGCTCGGCGATGGGACCCTGGAGGTGAGACGGGGCTGAGGGTGCAGCGTCTCACCAGCCGTCAGGACTTGAGATTTTGTTCCCGGGGTTTTAAGCAGGGGACCGCTGTGCCCTGACTGATGGTCTCCAGGGGCGGGCTGACAGCAGCTCGCCTGCAGGGCTGTGGCGGGGTCCCCGTGCAGGGGCTGTGCGAAACTGCATGCTGGGGTGGGGGGCGCAGCAGATCCAGGAGGCTGACCCCAACGCTGGGGAGGTGGGACGAAGTGTTCGGGGACGGACGAGGGTGTGTGGGTGGGTGGGTGCGTTTGGAGGTTCCCAGAGTCCTGGCGGAAGGCAGGATCCCACTCAGGGGGTTCAGACTGGAGGACGAATGATTCACGAGGGGTGGAGAGATGGGCAGGGATGCCATAGCACCTGGGGCTGGGCAACCGCAGGAAGCACACACGCACGTGCGCACGCGCGCGCGCACAGACGCGCGCGCACACGCACACATGCACGCGCGCGCGCGCGCGCACACACACACACACGCCCTTCCCGTCATAAAGGGCCCAGGGCCCAGCGATGCCCGCTGCCTCCACCAGGAACCCAGGCCGAGCAGAGGCAGGAGCCCGGCCAGCAGGGGAGGGGGCGTCCCGCAAACGGCGAGCCCGCCGCTTCCTCTCCTCCGACAGGCTCTCGGCAGCGCCGGCCCGCAGACCAATGGCCTCTGCCAGGGCGTAAATGAACCCGCCGGCGCGTCCCGCTGCGGGAGGAATGTCTGCGTGAGCCCCGGGGCCGCCCCGCTGACTTAGGCCCCGGGCTCCGGCCCCCACCACCGCCCCCGACCCTCCCTGGTAGACTGCCCCGCTCGGGTTCACCCCCTCCCTCCTTCTCCGGCTCTGGCCCTGCGGGCCCCGGAACGTGCCTGGGGACGGGGGCTGCCCCTTCCTGTCCCTTCGCACACCTTCCTAAGCTGTCCCTGTCCTAACGGATTCCTCAAGTGGGCGTCCGCTCCCCGCGGGACCCCAACTGCGGCAGCTGTTTCATGAGGCGGGTGCCCGGCTGCTCCTGTGGGAGGGGATGGCAGTCCTGGGCAGGGGACCAGGGCGTGGCCTGGGGACCCTGATAGTTCCTGCACACAGCACAGTGGGGCTGGGGCCAACATGAGGGTTCTGTTCTCTGAAACCTGCTCTCCCTCTGAGGCAGGATACACTGGGAGGGGCAGGGGAGAGGGGAGAGGAGGTGGCGAGAAGCCCGTGCTGTGGGGAGGGGGTCCCAGGGTCCACGGAGGAGAGCACCCTTCCAGGAGGAGTGAGGAAACAGGGCAGGGAGGGTCCCAGGCTGCTGAGCCAGGCCAGGTCTGTGTCTGGCCTCTAGGCCAGCCCCCCCACCCGGTCCCCCCACTGTCAATCTTCTTTGAAAGGCCCTGGGATTCGGTTTACCCATTCAAACCACTCACCCGCCCTCCCACCCCTGGCCTGACTCTGGGGCCCCCAGGATGTGGCAGACTAGCCAGCCCCTCTGCCAAGGCCATCTGGGCCCGGTTAGGCCTGCAGCCTGGGGCCAGAGGTGCCCTGGCCAGGAGAGGGTCCCAGTGGGGGGTGTGGGGGTGCCCCACAGCTCCTGGGACGTCCGGGCCGGGCCTCCACATGATGGCAGCATGCACGCACTGAAGCCCGCCTGAAGCCCGCTGGGCTGCCTGCTCTGGGCCGGGACCCAGCACCGCCCTCGGCTCTCTGGCCCTGCTCCCCGCTCTCTGAGGCAGCGACTGCTGAGATATCATCCCCAGGGCTGTCTGGGATTCGAATCACACCCCCCCTTCGCTGGGCTCCCCCTGGGCCCACCAGCACCTCTTGGGGCCCCAGGCCCCTCCTGTGTGGCTCATCCACAGGGAGGGCACCCCCCCAAGGGGGGCGCGGGAGGCACGGGATTGGGGGGGTCTTTGGAACCTTGCACAGGCTCAGCCGGGGCCCTCCCTGCACTGCCCAGAGCCTCCCCAGCTCCTGGCTGGACTGACCTCCCCCTCCCGAGGCCAGACCCAACCTTTGGGCCCTGGTCATGCTGCCCAATGAATAGACGTTTCCCTGAGAAGGGTTGCTTGCTGTACACAGGAGAGCCTCCATCCAGGAAAAAAGGATGGGTCCACCTGCAGGGCTGATGGGAAGGAGATCCCCACTTGGAAGGTGAAATCCAGCCAGGCTGGGCTCCCTGGGGCCCTCCTAGAGCAGCCCAGCCACCGAGCAGGGTCCCACTGTCTTGCCCCACCCTGCTTCTCTCGCTCCCTTCTGCCTCCTTGCTTCCCACCAGCTTGGGCATCTCCTCCTGGCTCCGGGGACAAATTACTGCTTTGTTTTTCTGCCTTTACATATGTGCCGTCAGCCCCTCTCCTCCCCTGTGAGCATGTCCACACCCTGTGGGCCCCACACCAAGGTCAGAACCTTCTGCAGCCTTAGTTAGCCAGGATGGCCCCCCAGCACAGGGAGACCGTGACTTGACCCCAGAGCCTGCTGGTGCCGTGACAGCAGCAAGGAGGGAGGTCCGGGGCCTCTGCAGGCTCCTTTCCCAGAACAGACAGGGGCGGGGGTTTGGGGGGTGGGTGGTCACCAGGCACAGTCTCATCCCTCCACAGCACGGCTCTTGATCTGGGGTGATTTTGCCCCGGGGGACTTCGGGCAGCGTCTACTAACATTTTTGATTGTCACAACCCAGTGCCACTGGCACGTGGTGGGCAGAGGCCTGGGATGCTGCCGAATATCCCACACTGCACAGGGCAGCCTCCACGGCACGGGCTGATCCAGCCCCAAACGTCAGCAGTCACGAGGTTGGGAAACGCTGCCGTCTGGATCTAGAAAGTGGGGCTCAGAGAGGGGTGTCCAGGGTCTTCCTGGACATGCTGACAGTCCTTGGTGCAAGGATCACTCCTGTACTCTGAGCCCCTTTCTCTTTAGGACGCATTGTCAAGAACCAAGGGCGTGTCCCCGTGTGGCCAAATGGGACAAAAGGCCTCCTTCCCAGCTCGAGGCCTTTAGTGGACGGACCCTCGTTCCCTGCCTGTTCTTCTGCTGAGCCTAGGGCAGGGCCAGTGAACGAGGTGTGCAGACCCCTGGGTCCCCCATTCCTGGGCAGCTCCTACAACCTCTCTGGGCTCAGTTTCCCTCTCTATAAAAATAGGTGGCTGGGGTCAAGGCCCTGGAGCTGGGTCCCTGCCAGTCCTGATATCCAGCCTATAATTATCGATGTCAGCATGAGTGGAGGCAATTCATCAAGCCTGGGCCAACATGGGCACTGACATCAGCCCCCAGCCACGGCAGCCATGTGGTCTGTTGATCCAGGGGCCCCCGCAGGAATGAGCCCCATGAGCGTCACCTGCCCTATTGATAACTACCAAGCATACACAAGACGCTAGGAATGTTTAAATGATCAGGTCCGTCCTGTTCCAGAAGATGCCGTACATATATCAAGGCTATTTTAGGGTACCAGCAGGGCCCAGAAGGAGGAGGGCAAGGGGCTCTTTGCCGATCTGGTTACAGCCATGTGCGGGGACAGCAAATGCCACATTTCTGTCCAGTGATCTAACGGGAAGAGTTGCAGAGGGCATGACTTCCATACAAAGACCTCTCAGCAGGCCCAGGTCAGGGATGGAGGGAGGAAGCAGGGTGGCAAAGGACAGGGGGACACCTGAGCCCTTCGGAGCTGGTCTGTGGTTTTCCCTGGAGCTGAGTGTACCCCTCCATACCCACAGCAGCCCCTAGGGGCTTAGACTTGGGGGGAAGAGGGGGATAGGACCTCTCCTTCGGGCATTCCAAGGGACAGGCTGCCTTACGCACACAACCTGCTTTCTGGCCAGGCCTCAGTACCCGCCTCTCTGTGGCTTGGTGGGCAAAGCAGGGACACTTCAACCCTCTGGTGGGCTTTGTGAGAAGATCTCATGAGAATATTTGCGTGGGACGTCCGAGGGCCCCCTCCAGGGGTTCTGGCTATGGTGTGTGCTCCTTGGAGCCATCTCCCACCCCCCCGGGGTCCTTCTCCCTGCATCTGCCCACCCTCTCTCCCAGCCTGATTTCGGGTTTCCTGCAGACTCTGTAGGGAAGGCTGGAGGGGGAGGCAGCATTAAGAACTTGTTGCTCCTTCAATTGGGATCTGTGGGGCTCCACTGATGACCGGGGATAATGCTTCGGAGGCCCCTGTGTCCGTGCACTGTGCCCAGCTCACGGCTGCCCAGCAGCCGCTCTCCCAGACCAGCGGTTCGGGATGCCTGGGTCTTCTCTCTGGCCCTGGGTCCTTCCCACTCTGCAATGTGATCATGCCAAATTGCTCATTTTCCTCTCACCATGCAGGGTCCAGCAGGGGGTGGGACAAGGGCGAGGCCGTGCAGGTCTGTCCCCTCCTGTGCTGCGGACAGGTCACACTATTCACGCAGCCCTGAGGGTGAGCGGCGTGCGGGAGGCATTCACTATCCCATAAAGCCCCAGGACTCTGTGCGACCCCACCCTGCTCTCGTGGGCTTGATCTCTCCACCCCCCCAGGACCCCCTCAATCTTTTTCTTTGCCTCCGGAGGACTTTTGGTCCCCCCGAAGTTTCCCTTTGGCTTTCCTACCGTGTCCCCTGTGTGGGCAGGGGCGTGGGGAGGAACGGGAGGGTTGGCCGCCGAGTCTATTTTCCACCCTGGAGATGCAATCACTTAGGGAAGCAGCCCAGAACGAGGTCACCAGTCCCCATCACGAAGGCTGTGTGCCTCCCTTTTCCACCCAGAGACATAGTCGAGGCTGGCTTTCATCTATTTTAATTTGGTTGACAGACATCAGACCTAAAACAGATCTGCAGTTGGAAGGGGAAAATTCCTCAATGTTTTAATTTGCTCCGTCCGCCTCGAGCCAAAGAGGCCATGGGCTTACTTTTTCCACCGCCTGCCCCCCTGGAAGGGAGCGTGTGCTCAAGGCGGATACAGAACACCGCCTGTTCTCGGAGGCCCCTGGAATGGCTTGGCTCAGCGCGTAAAAAAAGATCCTGACATTCTCTGTCCTCTTGACTCTTCCCAAAGTAGCATCTCTCGGGCAGTATTACCTTGTAAGGCAGCTGAGAGGCGTGCACCAATGAGTGTGCGGTCGGATCACGGAGGACGGGGACAGGGACAGTCATTAACGGCCCGGGGATTATCTCTGGCTCTCGGAGCGTTTGGGAGCCAGGAGGAATGAGGCCAGGGCACCAAGGGAGGGAGAGGTGTTGGTGTGTTTTTCAGATGCCAGAACTATAATTAAGGGGTGGGAAGGTCCACGCTAGCCACGGCTGCAGAAGGATCGTGAAACCCAATAGCCCCCAGAGCCTGGGTTTGGAAAGGCCCATGGCACTTGCTTTGAAGCCTATTTTGGAATTGAGCACATTTATCACGGGTGGCATGTGGCCATCTCTCGGTGCCCAAAGTAGCTCTTGCTGTCTTCCACGCACCTGTTCTTGGGCCACCTCAAAAGACTTGGAGGTCCTTTCCAGAGAGCCCTGCGCGCATGCGTGTGGGGGGGGGTCTTGTCTGAACAGAGGGCTTTCCAAGGGCATGGGCCTGGGGTGAAGAGAAAACGTCCAGAAGAGAGCTGACCAGGGTGGCAAATACTTTTGTTCCCATCGGTCCCAGTGTGAGGGGAGGGGGACGTCCTTGGCCCTGGCCGTGGGTTTCAATGCGGCCTCCCGTGGGGCACACTTCCAACGCCATCGAATCTGGGTCAGAGGTGTGTGGAGGCTCGCTCCTTCTCTCTACCTCTGTGTCCATTGGCCACTTGTCATCACTAAAAAGGGAAGAAAAACGAAACTCCAAACTGGGCCCTGTCTTTTCTCTGCTTGCGTGAATGGCCACGCTTCCTTCCCTGGGGCTGGTTGACCGCGGCCCGGGGCCTTGAAACACCGGGAGTCAGGCCTTCCGCCTCTTCCCTCCATCTCCGACCACATCCTCTGAGACAAACGATTCCTGGAGAATCCCACACAGACAGACTCGGCTGTGGCCAAGCTATGTGGTCATGCTGTTGCCCCAGGCGTTGGCCAAAATCCTTTCTTAGAAAGCCACGGGCTTGGTGTTCCCCTGGTGCGAGGGGGCAGCCCCGCCCCGCAGGGCCGCAGCGCAACTGCCTTCCCAGCTGCTGGGGGGGCAGGGAAAGGGGGTCCCGGCGTCCCCACCGGGATGGCCGCAGCAGGAACCAAGCCCAGGGGGTTGCTCGCCTTTAAATGACCCCGCTTTAACTCAACAGATGAGAGCACCAGAGCCAAGTTTGGATAAGGCCTGATTCTGCCCACGGGTCTCCATGTTGCCCGCCGGGGCAGGCAAAGGCACGAACTTGCAAAGTCTCGGCTTAATTCCTGGCGCTCTGAAGTCCGCCTCCTTCCTGAGGGTGGTGGTTACTGTGCTAATCAGCTAGGCCGCAACGGCAATTAGACATGACCGCGTGGGGAGCCGCGCCAGCCCAGTGTCACCGTGGGCCGCCCGGGCAGGCTCACCGGGCACCAGGCACTCCCGAGCGTGCTCGGACCGTGCCGAGTCGCGGAATGTGTGCCTAGAGGCCAGACCTGCACCCCACCCCCGTTGCTTCCCAGTGCAGGGGTCCTAGGCACCGAGCCCCATCCTCGCTGTGCCACCAATGGAGGGATGAGGCTCCCCGATTCCAAAATGTTTCCTCCCCAGGAACCCGGAGCCTCGGGCAGGGGATTGGAACCTGCGGCGCGGACGCTGAGAAGCTGTTTTAGGCTGGCACCTTGGCCTTCTTTCTCTCGAACTTTCGCCTCGGCTGGGCAAGCACCCCCGCCTTGCAGGCCTGCTCCGGGGCTGAAGGCTTGCTCTGAACCATGGCCACCATCTCCACAGCAGCCCAACCCCCATCCTGCCCCCCAAAGGGAGCGGAGGTTCAGCCCCGAAGCCCCCCACCCAGGTCCTCTCTCGGCTTCTCTGGACCACAGCAAGCTTCCACTTTACCGGAGGTGTTTCCGGCAAGAAGACTGCTCGAGCATCTTCCGGGGAGCTGAGACCTCCCCGGGAGCTCACCCACTTCTCCCTGCTCTTCCTCAGGATTCAGAAGTTCCAGCGTCCCCTCCCAGGAAAGGCCTCCTCTGCCCTCAGCCTCAGCCAGACCCCCGGACGGGCCAAATTTTTCGAATGGGTTTTCTCTCCCCTCCCCAGCCCCTCTCTCCCCTTCTTTTCTTCCTTCTTTTTATTGAAGCATAAAATACACACACAAAAGGGCACATAATATAAATGTGTTTTCACAAAACCAACATACCCATGTAATGTAGCCCAGGCCCAGAACACTCCCCACCTCTGGAGCCCTCTCTTCCGCCCCCAGGGGTGACCCCTGTTCCCACGTCTGACACTGTTAAACTCTCAGCTTGGTTTGGCCTGTACATGTTGTGTCTATAAATGAGCTGTGCCCTGTGCTCTCCCATGCACGTATTGGGGGTGGATGTGGAGGCTCATCCCCGGCGCTCAGTGGCATGCCACATGGGACCACCTCCTCCAGTGGCCCCACCAGGCCACAGAACCATGCTGAGCTGGGCCGCTGGGACTGTTCTTGTCCGAACCTCCCGGTACACACTTGTTGTGTGGGTGCATCGCACTGTCCCCCGAAAGGGCTCTCTGGGGACACTCAACTCGTTTTGATGAAGAATTCATCCTGGTTGGGGCACCTGGGTGGCTCAGTCGTTAAGTATCTGCCTTAGGCTCAGGTCGTGATCCCTGGGTCCTGGGATCGAGCCCCACGTCAGGTTCCCTGCTCCGTGAGGAACCTGCTTCTCCCTCTCCTCCCCACTCTTGCTCTGTCTGTCTGTCTCTCACTCTCAAATAAAAAATAAAATCTTAAAAAAAAAAAAAAAAAGATTTCCTCCTGGCTCTGTTGCTGTCTGCACTGGACCCCGAGCTCCGTTGGCTTCCTGGTCTGGGGCCCGGTGCTCCCTGCGGTGCTTGCTGGGGACAGAGCCTGGCAAACTGTAGCCACCCTATTGTCACCATCCTCCC
The DNA here is from genome assembly GCF_054177405.1 of Leptonychotes weddellii. Lineage (NCBI taxonomy): Eukaryota > Metazoa > Chordata > Mammalia > Carnivora > Phocidae > Leptonychotes > Leptonychotes weddellii. The sequence goes on along the minus strand of NC_138377.1, from coordinate 3,499,863 downwards.
CAGTCACAGTGGGTACGTGGCCCCCATTGTACAAAAGGGGAAACTGAGGCTCAGTCCATCTGACCCCAAAGTGGCTCTCACTCTGAACAAACAAGTGAGAAGTCATGAACTCAGGGCAGGCCTAGCCTTGCACGAGAGTCTCGTTCTGAGACCCTGAGAATGAGGGGACTCTTGGTTGGGGTGTGGCCCAGGCCTGGGGGTCCTGGCCCCCGGGCCTCACCTGCAAACCTCAAGGCCGCTGTCCCAATGCCCAGAGCACACGGCCTGGGGGGCTGCTCAGAGGGGCTGGACCGGGGTCTGTCTTCCCTCTCTGCTTCTCTGATTTGCACCTACCCTCCCCGCCCCCCTTGGGAGGCTCGGCAGGGTGGGGCTCCAAGTTCTGCGGAGCTGGAAGGAATAAAGCCAGGGAAGACCGCGTGGAGGTTGGGGGCCAGTAGACACCCCAACATTCACGGCTTCCTTCATTTGTTCACTTGGCTCTGTGCTTGCTTCAGCACTGTGTGGTTCCAGATGTTGCGGGGCTGTGGGGGGCTCAGAAAGAGCCAGAACAAGTTCCAGCCCTTGGAAGGTGCTGAGCCAGCACACGGGGTGCGGTGGCCAGGTTTTTGGGGAAGACAGAGCCACCTGGGCGGAGGCAGAGAACTTGGCGGGGAGCTGGTGCCCAGCGGGGCAGGTAATTTGTAGCAAATTGTATGAAGTATACATAACATAAAATTCACCCTCTTACCCGTGTTTAAGTGCTCAGTTCAGGGGCATCAAGCACATCCACCACCACCATCCATCTCCAGAACTGTTCATCTCCCCAAACCAAAACTCTGCGCCCGTTAAACACCCACTCCCATCCCCCCCCAGTCTACTTTCTGTTGCTACGAGTTGGAGTCCTCTCGGGACCCTGCGTAAGTGGAATCATGCAGGATTTGACCTTTTGTGACTAGCTTCTTTCACTTTGCATAGCGTCTTCAAAGTTCATTCATGTTCCAGCACGTGTCAATTTCATTTCTTTTAAAGACAATAATATCGCGTTATGTGCACCTGTCACATTTTGTGTATCCACTCAGCTACCGACGGACACCGGGGTGCCTTCCGCCTTTCGGCCACTGTGAATGGTGCTGCTGGGAACATGGGTGTGCAAACATGTTTGCCTCCCTGCGTCCAGTGCCTTTGAGTGTATACCCAGACTTGGCATTGCATTTAAACGCACAAGAGCTCATGCCCCGTGTTGGTTGCTTTTCCGAAAACCCCTCTGGGCTGACTCGGAGGATGGGGGATGCTGGAGGCCGTGCCCCCAGGGTGGAGGCTGGGCAGAGGCAAGGGGAAGAGACAATGAGGCCTGAGCCAGGGGGAGGGGGTGTGGAGAAGGATGGGGGGGGTCTTTTTCTGAGCCGCCTGGATAATACACTGGCTGTGGGCAGCATGAGGGGGGAGAGGGAAATGGCCCGATTGCAGCTGGGTGGGCTGAGTGGCTGATAATGACACCATTATCCCAGATGCAGGGTGCGAGGCCTCCCTTGTGGGCAGGGAGGAAGGGGGGAGATAATGAGTTCAATTTGGCCGATTTAATAATTTCTTCCTTCATGAATTCAACAAACATTTCTGGAGGGTCCATTATGTGCTAAGCGCTGTTCTGGACGCCGGCAAACACAGCCGAGGGAGAGCGATTGCTGCCCGCCCCCCCCACCCCCAAGCTGGAGCAGCCGAGTAAACAGACGTTTAAGATTCATTGAAATAAGAGGACAGCCTGCGTGCCTCTCAAGGAGTGGGGGACACACACTTTTCCAAAAAAAGGGAAAGGGAAGTCTAGGGGTTTACTGGGCAGGCAGAGGTGGGGGCATGGAGGCTTGGGAAGGCCACTCGAAGTCCGAAAGGCCTGGGACGGGCCTGGTGGCAACAGAGGGTGTGTGTGACAAAAGAGGGAGAGTAAGGAGGGAGACAGGGGACTGGCAGCTAGGCTGAGAGCTTGCACTTGGCCAAACCAATAGGGAGCCATGGACTGTTCAAGCGAGAACATCATCACTTTGGGCAGGTGCCTGCACTGGGGTCCGGTTAGGGAAGCTTTGTGAATGGGCTGGTGAGGGGGTGGGCCCCTGCCATGGGACAGGAGAGCAGAGGGAAGCAGGGCGGGTGAACCCCCTGGAAACTCTCGGCTCCGTGGTGCAGCTCAGGGTGGGTCCCACCACCTCTGCTTGAAAGATTCAACCAGGCGGCCCCCTTGCAGCCCCTACTGCTCTCTCCAAGGCCTGGGCCCCGTGCAGAAGACAGAGTTCTGATAGGAAGCTGGCTCTGGCCTCCCCACAGGGCTCGTCCACCTCCTGAGGCGCCCTAGTCTTCCCTCTATGCCCAGGACAGAGCAGCGGTGACCGCAGAAAGACCCGTGGGGTCGCTCCGAGTCCAGCAGTAGCTCTGATTTCCGCCCGAGAAGAGGGAGCGACAGAGCAAGGCCCTGGGTGGGGTTGGGCAGCCAGGGTGATGACAGAACACTTACTAAGCTGGGGGTCCATGACCTGGAGGGCGAGGACCCCGGAGGCGGCCGGGTCAGCAGCCCCCCGCGTGTGGGGCTATGCACCTGCTCCGAGTGGGCTGTGACAGTGGCGTGGAGGTGAGCGGGCTCCCTCTGGGCGGCAGAGGATTAGAGCTGATTCAGAGTGGGTCAGGTGCATGGGGGCTTTGTTCAGACCTGTTTGCCTTTTGTCCCCGCCTGCAGAACGCCCAGGCTGCATGATGTCATTTCAGATGCATTAAGCTGGAACAGCTCAAAATTGAATAATTAATTACACTCAGCTTCAGTCGCAGTGACTAATTGATCAGGGGCTGCCAGCAGACACCTGGACGGGATTAGCTGCGCACAATGAGGGCTGCGGGCAGGTGGCACGGCCCCTCTGGACCCCCAGTCCCTGTGTGCGACTTAATTAAGACAGCCTTGATTTCTCTATTCTTGCTGGCGATCTCGGGCAGGCCCCATCCCAGGACCAGGGGCTGCATGTGGGCTGAGCACTGGACGTCGGCGCAAGTGAGCAGCCTGCGGTCTAGGAAGATGCTGGTCTCGGGGGCTCTGACCACCAGTCACCTTCTGTTCTATGCCTGGGTCCAAATCCTCGGTCCGCCCCTGGGCAAGCGCTTCCTCACACAGAGCTTCCTCGTCTGTTAAGCTGAGGCTACTGCTGTCATGCCCAGCACCACACACAAACTTGAGCGCCTGCGGCTCCTTCACTGGGATGGTTGGGACCCTCTGGGGAGCTTGCTCTTGCTCTCACCTCCCCTGTCTGGCCGTACCCGGGGTAGCCGGCATTCCCAGCCCTGTCCCCAAGCCCTGCAGCTCCTTGTTTTCTTCCTACAAAAATCACTGCTTCAAGTTTCTACTCATGGACATTACTGCCTCCTCAGCTGTCCTGTGCCGCCTTCCCGTGACGCAGCAGCATCTGACCGTTTGGGGGCCTGGTTCACGCTCCTGTTCTTGGAAATTCACAGCCCAGTGGCACATCTAGCTTCTGCAAAGGGCAGCATGTACAGTTGGACGGGTTGTACACTGCACAACTCAGACTTTGCCTTGCGCGTGAGCATGCATGTGGGTACGATACATAACTGCGCAATGGGGCAACACTCCTCTCTGTCTGTATCCTTACTGATTCCTGGTCTTCTCAAGTTCAATCACCTCTGTCTCCACGCCCCTTCAGCCCCATTCCCAGAGCCTCACCCCAAGGTCAAACTGGGATGCAGAAATCACAAACTCCACATCCCACCTTCTGCCCTGCTGGTTCCCAGCACACTTGCTGGTCTGGGTGGAGAACCCTCTGTCTCCTGAGCCCTCCACTTCTCTTCATGTCCCCAAGCCCGTTTCCACTCTCCTCAACCCCAGTCCCTCTTGCAGCAACTTCCCCTTGGCCTGCAAGCACGCTGGAGACAGGCCCACCTTTGATGCCAACACCCTGCTTCTGGCCCGCTCTTCTCAGCCTCCTCGCGCGCGCACATGGCCGCATGGTCTCCATTCCGCTTCACACCACACGCCCTGCCCCCGGTGCCTCCTGCTCCCTGCTCCCAACTCTATTCTCATGCCCCATGGCCGATCCAAGGGACGCCTTCATCCCATCTGACACCGGGAACACTGCCACCCACTGGCCTCCTTGCTGGCCCCCTGTCCCCAGTCTCCTTGCTCTCCTGCTGGGCCGCCTCCCTGGCCTCCTGCCTCAGCCTCTCCTCCTGCCCTTTACTCTGCAGTTGTCTGGGCTTCCGTCCTCGGCCTTCATTCTCGCCAAGTGGCCGGCCCAGCCGAGTCAACCGCAACCAGCTGACTTTGTTTCTTGACTGTTCTTTGTCATAATCATATTCTTTCCCCTCTGAAACATGGGGATGTCTCAGGTATGTGGACGGCAGTGTCTTCTGCCCTGCCTTGGGTACAGTGAGGCACTCCCGACATGCCTTCTCTGAGAGAGCTCCTCCTGGCCTTGGCTTCCAGCACATTCCCCAGCCCTGGGGTCCCAGGCCCCAGGGTGCCCCAGAAGCCGGAGCAGGGGCACTGCTGAGCCCCGGTGCCAGAAGCCATGTTCCTTTTCAGGCACCGCACTGGTACCCAAAGTACCTGTCACGCACCTGGTCCCAGCGATGCCCACCACCCCTCCTCTACCCTCAGCCCTGCCTGGGGAGCAGATCATACAGTTTCCCCTCTCTTTTTTGGCAAAAACCAGAGGTGGCTGCATGTGAATTTCTCAAGACAGAAGGAAGAGACCAGTGAGTGTTTCTTCAACTGTATGTCTTTGTCATCATCGGGGGCCCCTTTGGATTGCTGAATGAGAGCTGGGGGCAAGGACCGGCATCCTCTTACCCGCAGACAATGGGGTCCATTATCTTCCTCTGGGGACACTTTCAGAGGCATCTGCCCCGCCATCCACCCACTTCCAGAAAGAAGGGAAGGCCTCAGCCAATCTAAACAGAAGCCATCACTGGACAATGTCCTCCCTGGTGCCTGGCCAAGCCGGCAGGCAGAGGCCCGCTCTGCTCCCACGCCCGTGTCGGGCCCAGTGGGCATGCTGGGGACCCTCTGAGCTGCCCAGTGGCCAGGCCACACGCGGGGTGGGGGGAGCACACTTCCCAACCTGGACACGCGGATGTGGTGGCCGTGGGCTCGTGGCCAGAACCCACAGGGGCGGTAGGGGGCACTTTCCTGGAGCTCTGCTCTTCCCCAAAGGTAAGCGATGTGCTTCTAATCTCTATTTTACAGAAATGGTACCAGCTTGTTGTAACAGATTCAAATACAGAAGAATGTGCCCTCCTCAAAAGTCATCAACTGGTTGCTGTGGCTCCTTCCAAATATTTTTAGGCATATACAGTCATTTAACTAAATATGTACATATGCGCATTTTTTTTAACAGATGGGATCATCCAACCCATACAATTCTTCAACTTGTCTTTGCTCTTGACAACCCGCTCAGTGCTTCCCCAGGCCCGTACACGTCGCTCTGCTTCACTCTGTCTATCAACCGAGCCGCACATAGTATTCCTTAAATGGATGTCACCATGGTTCATCCAGCCATTTCTCTAATGATGGACAAAGAGGTCGCTGAAATTTTTTATAATTACAAATAGTGCTGGGGAAAAAAGAAAAAGTCCCCAAACACCACATCTATCTCAGCAAAACCCCGAGGAAGGGTATTTGAAATGGACTTCTGGAAAGGTTACACGGATCCACACTCAATAATGGCTTGTGATTTTAAAAAATAATATTAAAACTAGTGGGGCTATGGAATGGCACAGAAAGCAAAATTGACATAAATTTCTTAAACTTAGTCTCAACCGCGGAAGGTGGCACTTTGCTTCTTTTGCTGCCATTCTCCCCTGGAGGTTCCCGGCTCCGCGGCCTGATGACTGGGGGGAGGGGGCAGCCGTGACCCCCTGTGGTCTGATGACTGGGGGGGTGGCCGTGACCCCCCATGGTCTGATGACTGGAGGTGGGGCAGCCGTGACTCCCTCGTGGTCTGATGCCCACCCCCCTGCTCCTGTTAGAGGGTCCTGCCCCACCCATCTGCCTTCTCGTTTGTCAACGTTGGGCAGAGCTGACCCTCCCAGGAGGTTGATGGCATTTCTTAAAAGACCCCTTTCAAGCAAGGTAACATGCCTGAGGTTTTGGGAGGTGGGGCCTCTTCAACCAAACTCCATTTCCAAGGGAATGCTGCTAACTGTCGAGAAAGGAGACCAGCACTTTGCCCCATGCTTCCTCCCCTCTGCTGTCCTCACTTGGAGGCCTGTCTTGTGGGGCTCCATGTGGCAGGAAGGGGGTCCACGGCTCTTTCCAAAGCTCCCTGTCTGGTGGGCGTCAGACCCACCAAGGGAGACAGGAAGACGCTTCTGTGTTCTCTAGTTGGCAAACCCCAGGACTGAGCAGGCCCCAGCCCGGGGAGAGGGACGAACTCCCTGGACACATGGGGTGATGTAGCACCATGGGCCCCGTGCCTGGCCACACGGGGCACCCTCTCCGCCCTCTGGCCATCCCCTCCAGAGATGTAAACTGAGGCACTTGACTTCGAGCAAAGGGTCACCAGGCACCCTGCTCTGGACTGCTCTGTTCAGAAGTCAAAGGTCATTCAGACATCTTTGCTGCTAGTCCTGGGCTGGCTAGGGCTGGGGGCCTCCCTGAGTGTGGGTGCGGGCTGGTGGAGGCTTCTGGGCTCCTTGCAGGCACACACATGACCCAGGATGGTCTTCCTCTGGGAAGAAGCTCTTCATTTCCACCTCCTGCCATGAGTGCCTTATGTCCCTGCTTCTGTTTCCTCACCTAGAGAGCAGAGCTGATGGTGCCCATTTCCCTTATCCCAGCACGTGGCTGGAGGCCGGGCTCTGGAGCAGAAGGCCCTGTATCTCATCTTCTAACTGGTTGTCACCCAGACCTGGACAGGTGTCTTGGGGCCTCCTTGTCTCTGCAGCTCCAACACCTCCTCCTGTCCTCCTTTGTAAGGGGATGACCCGGGACTGACCTGAGTTAAAATCCTCATCTAACATCAGACAGGGACTGTCTCGGTCACTAGGGCCATCATCAAACACAAGTCTTTCGCAGACTCTTGCTGAATGGAGGTGCATGGGAGTCCCTCATCGATAGACATGGAAGAAGCATTTTTACTAATTCAGCACGAAGTTGTGAGTGGAGTGGGGAGGGGCACCTTCTCCCTCAGAGTGAACAGCACCCACCCCCTGGGCAAGCCCGGTCCGGCCCCAGGATCCAACTTTCTTATGTATTTATTTAAACCCTGCCTCATTCCGGAGAGAATTTAAGGCCTCAGCATGAATACCATCTTTGTGTGGCCTTCCAGTGCCAAAGGCCGGGAAACCCAAGCCAGGCACGTCTGGAGGTGGGGCCTCCATATGGCCTGAAGGCCTCGGCCAATCACTCTGCTGGCTGCCCCAGCCTGCCTGGGGTGGGGTGGGGGCTCCCACCAGCGCGCATCCTGCTGTCCTTGGTAACCCCCCTCTCTTGTGCGCCCCAAGCCCTCCACCCCCAGCTAGGCTCTCCCACCCTGGAAGAAGCATTTGCCAAGTTCTCTTTATTGGAAGATAAATCGAAATTTTCTGTATACCCTGTCTGGGTAGGTGTGCACAAAGATGGCCCCCAGACCCGGGGGCTCTGAGAGCGGTGGCGGGCGGGAGAAGGGCTTTGGGACACGCCTCCTGCCCCGGCTCCCAGCAAGTGTAGCCCCTGCAGGGAGGTGCAGCCCCCGCCCCACCCAACAAGGGCACAGCGGGTTAGCACAGGGTCCTCCTGCATGGGGAACCTGCCCCGTTTCAGGATGGAGCCCCTGGACCTGGAGCTGCTGTTTCCTCCCAAGTAGTCAAGATGTCCCATGGCCCTGCCATCGGTCAGGGCCCCGAGGGGGGCAGTCAGAAGTGTGAGGAGCACCTGGAGCCGATGGAGCCCAACTCCCTCACATCAGGGGTTGGGTGCACAGCCAGGACTGGGCTGGGTTGAATGCAGAGGGTCCTGCAGGGAAGAGGAGGCCGGGGCCAGAGAGTTGGGTCCACCGGGGACCTCCGAGGGGAGGTGTCAGGACCCCGAATGGGCTGAGCCCAGGGGAGACTCTTATCCCTCACCCCCAGAAGGAGCAGGGGGCTGTGAGCTTGGGGGAAAGGAGGGCTGGGTGGCCTTCCCTTCAACCCTTGGCCTCAAATCTCTGAAACTCTTCGATTTTGAAAGCCGCTGGCCTCCAGGAGAGCCGTGAAGCCTTCCTGGGCTTCCCACGTGACCAAGAAGGCTTCCAGGGGCCCCTGGGACTAGAAGACTCCCCCCACAGGCTCCCTCCAAAATTGCGCCCCCTACAGCTCCTCGGGAGAGAACCCAGAGAAAGCTACAGCAAGCCGAGTTTTCGCAGGCCGCGGCGTGGGCCACTTCTGCCCCAGATGATCACGTGGGCCTAGCGAGGGAAGGCAGCGCTGAAACCAGACTCCAGGCGCGTCCACATTCCAATCCTGCTGCATCCACTCCCCTCAGCGCCTGGTCCTCTTGAGGCGGGGGACATTTGGGTGGTCCCGCCACCTGTCGAAAGCACTCGGATGCCTGTAACCCAAGCAGGGCCTGAAAATAGCTTGGGACATGGCACGCCACATTGGTGCTGCCCTCGGCGCCTGCTAGGAGGTAGCTTTGGTGTAGGATTTGAAAGGTGGGCAAAGCTGAACCCCAGAAGAGAGAAGCTATGGATTTTAGGCAGACACAGGCCTGAGTTCCAAGACTGTGGGTGCAGCCGGTTTCCTGGGGGTCCCGGCACCCTCCTCTGTGGGATGGGGACAGGAGGCTTTCCTCGCGGGGTTGGTTAGAGCACGCGGGACAGCGTGTATTGAGACGGCACGTAGTCGCTTCCTGACAGTGCGGGGTCCCACGGGCCCGGGCCCCTGCCCTGCGGCTCCTACCCCCCGACCCCCTCCTGCCCCACGGCCTGAATCTGAACACAAATGAGGCCTGCTCAGATACTGCAGAATGACACTGTGCGCAAAGAGTCACATTAGGGCAAAATTAGAGCCACCAGGCTTCCCAGATGGAGGATCAACTATTTGGCCAGCTTCGATGGTCTAAAGGAGGCCACCACTTTAGAGAAAGCTTCCGGAGCCATCCAGAGGTTACGGGCCATGAGCAGAAGGTCAGAGAATGTCCCCAGGTCCTGGGCTTTGAGCCACCCGACTTTCTCCAGGGGTAGGGGTTTTCAGGGGAAGACCCTCACCCTCCTACCCTGGCCCCCCAGGGCACGGAAGAGGGTCCTGGGGTGGGCTGAGGAGTGCTGGCAGGGCGGGAGAGAGTCTCCAGTGGTCCTGGCCACATGCTCAATGTGCACGAATTCCTGACACCTAAAATAGCCTGGGACATGGGACACGGCGCCAGGAAGCTCTCGTTCAACATCTCGGCAGCTGGTGGCTTCAGGCTAGGAATAAGGAATCATTATTAGCTGTCTCTATGGCCCTAGAAGGGAAGTACGGGCATTTTGGATTGAGACGGAACTGAGTACAAGGGTCAAATGTGATCATTACGGGCTGTGTGGGCTTGAGCATGCTATTTCTTAGCTCTGTGACTCAGTATCCTCAGCTGGGAGGGGACAGCGAGCTGTCTTGCCCTAGTTCTTGGAAGAATCGGGCGCGACGGGTGCGTGCAGTTTGCCATTAGTAAAAAGCTGTGCGCCCCCCCCCCACCCCGAGGGAGGCCCTGCTGGACCCCCGAGCCTGTCTAAGATGACAAGTGGTGAATCACGAGTCCTGAGCTCCACCAGGACAAGCAGGCGGTTCGGCTCTGCCTTTGTCAGGGGGGAGAGTACAAATCCAACAGAGGACAGCGGCTTGAGGCAGAAATAAATCATAGGCTTCAGAGCGCAGGGGAATTTGTATGCAGCGGAATATGCTGGGTGTCCTGGGTGGATGGAAGAAATTAAGTGATGTCTGTGGGACTTTGGGAACAACAAAGATGGCAAGTTCAGGCACCTGGGAGAAGGGCGAGTCTCAAGGCCCCGCAGACGGAAGGGCAGAGAAAATGAGCAAACGAGAACACGAGGCTCAGGGGACTTGTCCCCAACCCCCCAGGTAACAAGCAGCTGAGGAGAGGGACAGGGCAGGCCTGCCCACGCTCCCCTTGCCTGCCACGGGCTTGGGGACCCGAGGAGTTAGCCCCCCAGAGTCTGCGAGGAAACCCCGCGAGGGAGAAGGGAGGCAGGGTACTGCAGGCGCAGTGTGTCATGTCCCGGGCTATTTTAGGGCCTCTGCTGAGAGCACAGGAATCCAGGCACATAGGTCCAGGGGCCGGGACCACCTGTCAGATCCTTCCCAGCTGAGGGCGGGGGCAGATGATCCAAGGCCGGAAAAAGTCAAGGCCACCTCCACGCCTTCCAGTTTTAGACCTACACGTCTCTAGCTCCCGGGCACAGAGTATCCTGCTGGGGGCTGAACATGACCTATTTAGGATAGACCCTTGCCCCAGTCCCAGGCCAACATCCCTCAATCTTTCATTGGCCATCTCCAATGCCAGGAGGCCACTGTGGCTTTGTTGTACTTTTAAGACCTGGAGGAAGACAGGAAGCTCTTCAGGGTCCCCACTCTGTACAGGCACACGGTAGCGGGCCAGAAATTGGGGCCTGGGGTCCATGACACACCCCCCAGATGCCGCTCGGACGGGGAATTTGGGGGGCGGAGGTTTTGAGCTCCCAAGGGCAGAGAGGAGGACACTCATGGCTGGAACACAGGAAGGCTTCAGGCTGGCCCTTCGATTGGCCTCATGTGTCAGCTGAGGAACTCGGGAACTCTGGCTCTTAATCTGTAAAATGGGGCCAAGAACCCACCCTTACCGGCCTCTTGTGGGGATTAACTGATACCTTGGCAGCTCCCCGACTCGGGCAGTGCAGTCTCCAGGCCGTGTGAGGCCTCAGCCCGCCCCGCCTCAGCCCTGGGCTGGCCCTTCTGTCCCGACAGGCTCCCACCCGGCGAGGGTGGGAGCTTCCAGGCCTCCCCGCGTGGCTCAGCGGCAAGAGGGACCTGGGGAGCCTGGCCCCACTCTGGCCCCTCTTCCAGACCTGGTCCCCAGTCCTGGCTAGCGGGAAAAGAGCAGTTGGTGCAAACCGTCAGGCCAGAAGGCAGAAATACAGTGTGCACTTCAGTCCTTGTCCCCACGGGCCCCTGAGCCACTGAGCTGTTGTGTCCTATACCGTGCAAAGCCTCGCTCAGGCCCGCTCTGGCCCCTCCCATATCCACAACCACGATTTTCCCAATTCTCTTAGCATTTCCACACTCCTTCCATCCGGATTCCTATTTGCTGCCTTCTCGGCAGTTCTGCGGAGCTGGGGTTTGCATGTTTGTGAGCCCCCCACCCCCAAACAGCCCCAGATGTCTGGACAGTTTCTTGGTTTTCTGGAGAAAGTGAGGAGGCTGTTTTCAAACAACATGGGGTTCCCCCATGGGCAGGTTTCCTCCTTCTCATCAGGCTGAATGGAATCTGTCTAGAATGAAAGCCGAGGGGATACAGGGCAGGGTGGGCGCTGGGGAGGTGAGCAGGCGTCTCAGAAATGTTCTGAACTTCCACTTCTGCTCAAGACAGAGTAATGGGGAACAGATTTACTCTCCTGTGTGAAACCACCAAAAACACCAGGCAAAATATACTCAACTAGGGTTCTCCAAGACTCTGGATATCACTGGAAGTTGGCAAGCAGATGAGCTGAGTCCTACGATTGCCCCAGCTTCCTACCTGGGTGGGAGGAGGGGGTCTCCAGGCTGCCGGCAGGGGAAACTGAAGCAGCCCCTGGGGTTCCCTAAGGCCAGGAGGAGGAGCTGAGAGCTGGAACTCTGGAGTTCTCAGGGCTGTGCTGTGAGGGCAGAGAGAGCCCTGAGGGCTACAAAGGTCCCCTCGAGTGTCCAGCAGGGGACTGAGGAGCACCTGCCTGGAAGAAAGCTATCTCAGCTTGGGAAAGCCAATTTGCTCAAATCCAGGAATAAAAAAAATCTTAAACCCTCCGAAAAGATTCGAGGGAACAATCCCAGCACTCGCATAGGGCTGGGGAGACTGTCTGTTTCCACCGACCAGCCTGGAAAAACTCCTATTCTCAGGGTAGTGGGTAGAATTGCCTCAGCAGCGGCAAATCCTTAGGCGTGAACTCATGCCACCTCAGACCTGCCTAGCAAATCATTTCATAAAACCGAGATGCAGAGGATCAGACTGTTTCCAGGTAACTTGACTGAATCCCAGAACAAAGCTCTGAATATTTATGGGAATACAAAGATACACAGCACCCAAACCAGGTGAAGTCCATAACGTCTGGCATCCAATCGAAGTTTCCCAGGATTCAAAGAGGCAGGAATATGTGACCCACAATGAAGGGGGCTAACTAATTAGTCAAAACCGAACTAGAACTTACACAGCTGTTAGGATGAGCAGAAAAAGACATTGAAACAGCTTTAACTGTAGCGCATATGTTCAAAAGGTTAAAGAGAGATGTGATGACACAAAACCAGAATTGAACTTCTAAAGATGAAAATGACAATGTGCGTGATGAAATTGACACTGGGTAAGAATACTGGCAGAGGAAATATTGTCGAATGAAAAAGACAGATGAGCTTGAAGATTTAGTCATAGAAACTATCCAAAATAAAACACACAGAGAAAATAATCCCCCAAATTAAAATAGTATCAATGGGTTGTGGGATGATTTCAAGCAACCTAATATAGAGGTAACTGAAGACTCTAAAATGGGGTGGGGGGAAGCAGGAAAAATATTTGAAGACATCATTGTCAACATTTTTCTGAATTTCGGGGCGCCTGGGTGGCTCAGTCGGTTAAGCGACTGCCTTTGGCTCAGGTCGTGATCCTGGAGTCCCGGGATCGAGTCCCGCATTGGGCCCCCTGCTCGGCGGGGAGCCTGCTTCTCCCTCTGACCCTCCCCCCTCTCATGTGCTCTCTCTCTCTCATTCTGTCTCAAATAAATAAATAAAATCTTTAAAAAAAAATTTTTTTCTGAATTTGATGTAAATCCTCAGATCCAAGGAATTAATGAACCCTAAGCACAAGCACAAGAAGAAAGCTACACCAAAGCACGTCATAATCAAATAGCTCAAAACTAGTAATAAAGAAAAAAAAATCTTTTTTTAAAAGATTTTATTTTTAAGTCATCTCTACCCCCAACACAGGGCTCGAACTCAAAACCCCAAGATCAAGAATTGCATGCTGTATGGACTGAGCCAACCAGGTGCCCCCAAGGAAAAAAAAAATCTTAAACATAGTCGGGGGGGAGGAAACCCATGTAGTACAGAGGAATTAAAAATAAGGATGAATGCAGAGTTCTTATTAGAAACAATTCAAACAAGGAAACAGATCAACAATTTTTAAGATGCTGAAAGGGGAAAAACTGTCCACTTTGAGTATTTTCACTGATAATAACTGGTGAAAATATCTTGCAAGAACAAAGGGGGAATAAAGCCTTCTTGAGATACACAAAAGCTGCAAGAGTTCATGACCAACAGATCTGCACCTCAAGAAATGTCCAAATCCTTCAGGCATAAGGAAAATGGTATTAGACAGAAATATGGATCTATGTCAATGAAAGAATACCAAAAATGGTAATTCTGTAGGTAAATGGTCAAAATTGTCTTGTATTCTTTCAATTTCTTTAAAAGAGGATTGACAGGGGCGCCTGGGTGGCTCGGTCGTTGGGCGTCTGCCTTCGGCTCGGGTCATGATCCCAGAGTCCTGGGATCGAGCCCCACATCGGGCTCCCTGCTCAGCGGGAAGTCTGCTTCTCCCTCTCCCGCTGCCCCTGCTTGTGCTCCCTCTCTCACTGTGTCTCTCTCTGTCAAATAAATAAATAAAATCTTAAAAAAAAAAAAAAGAGGATTGACAGTTAAAGTATGAACAATTATTGTAGGTTTTGTAATATATGTAAAAGTAAAGTTTATGACAACAGCACGGAGGTTGGAGTGGGGAAAATGGAAGTTGAGTTTGTAAGGTTCTTGTGCTATATGTGAAGTGGTACATACTAGAAGGTGAACTGTGGTAAATTAATGGGGAATACTACAAACGCTGCATAATGACTAAAATAACAAAACTAAGAATAAGAGCTGGTAAGTCCACAGAGGAGATAAACTGGAATAATAAAAGTAACAGTCGCAAGAATGCAGAAAAAAAGAACAAAGAACGGGGATTGAATAGAGAGCAAATAGTAAGATGATAGGCTTAAACTTAAGTAAAATTGATAATCATAGTAAATGTCAGTGGTCTAAAGCGTTAATAGGCGAGCAGAACTGCTGTTGCTTGTAACAAACGCACCTAAGTATAAAGACACACCCAGGGGAAAAGGCAAAAGGGTAGGAAAAGATATCCCGTGCTAACACTAATCGGAAGAAAGGGCAGGTGTCTCTGTCAATGTCAGACAAGTAGATTTCAGAGCGAGGAATACCACGAGGGCTAGAAACAAGTTCATTTTATAATGATAACAGAGTCATTAATCAAGAGGACATAACGATCCTGAACACTTTCTTCTAATCACAGAGCTTCAAAATACATAAAACAAAGACTAAGAGAAGCACAAGGAGGAATAGCTGCATCCGCGATTATAGTTGGAAACATGAATAGCCCCCTTTCAGTAACTGATGGCACAGAAAATCAGCATGGATATAGCTGACTCGAACAGCGCGGTCAGCCAACTTGACATGACTGACATTTATAGAACACTCCACCCAGCAACTGCAGAATCCACGTTCCTTTCAAGTGTGCCTGGAGCATTTACAAAGATAGATCATAACCTGGCCCGTCAAACAAGTATCAGTAGATTTAAAAGGATTCAAGTCATACAAAGTATATTCTCTGACCACAGAGGAATTAAATGAGGAATCAATAACAGAAAGAGGTCTGGGTGGGGGGGGGGGGGGGGATTCCCAAGCACTTGGAAACTAAATAACACGCTTCTAATTAACTCATGAGTCAAAGAGAAATTAAAAAGGGAGAGTAACAAGTACTTTGAATTGAGTGAAAATGAAAATACAACGTATCAGAATTGCTGGATGTCTTTCCAGCTGTAGTAAGGCAGACATTTATAGCACCAAATGCCCCAGGGTTAGAAAGAGGAAGGATCTCAGATCGATGACCTCCACTTCCAAATTAATAAATTAGAAAAGGAACAGCCAATTAAACTCACAGTAAACAGAAGAAAGGAAATAATTAAGATCAAAACAGAAATCGGTGAACTATAAAACAGAAAAATGATAGAGAAAATCAATGAAACCAAAAGCTTGATTCTTTGGAAGATCAATAAAATTGATAAACCTCTAGCCGGGCTGACTAGGAAAAAAAGAGAGAAAATCGGGAAAATCAATATCAGCAATGAGAGAGGAGACAACACTGCATAGTTATCGCTATTAATAGGATAATAAGGGAATACTGTGAACAACTCTATGCCTATAAATTCTGCAATTTGTATGATGTGGAAAAATTCTTTGTAAAAAGCAAACTATGAAAGCTCACTCGAAAACAAAAACAAAAACAAAACCCAGATACTCTCAATAGCTGTAAACGCATTCAGGAAATTTAATCTGTAGCTAAAAACTTTCCCTCAGAGGCAACTTCAGCCCAGATGACTTCACCAGTCAAAGACTGAATGTTTTCCCCCTGAGAACAGTAACAAGACAAAGATGTCTGTTTTCACCATTTATATTTAACATTGCACTGGAGGTCTTAGTCTCTGCTAGCCTCTCTATTTCAAAATATAAATAAGTAAATAAAAAATAAAAGGCATTCAGATTGGAAAGAAAGAAGTAAAACTGTATTTGTGGATTTGTGATGATCATCTTTGTCGGAAATCTCATGGAATCCAGTACAATAAAGCCCCCAGAATTAATAGGTTAGTTTAGCAAGATTGCAGATTAAAAGATCAATATGAGAAATTGTTTTCCTATACACTAACAACAAATAATCATAAATTGAAATGAAAATGCCACTTACAATAACATCAAAATATATTCTTACAGATAAATCTGACAAAAGATGTGAAAGGTCTGTATAAAGAAAACTACAAAACTGTTGAGAGAAATTAGAGATATAAATAAATGGAGAGCTACGCCTTGTCCACAGGTTGGAAGACTCGGTGTTGGTAAGATGTTGTTCTTCCCAAATTAATCAATATATCAACACAATCTCAGTCAAAATCTCAGCAGGATTTTTTAAAAAAGTAATTGATAAATTCATTCTAAACAAATTCAAAGGGGCACCTGGCTGGCTCCGTCCATGGAGCATGAAATTCTTGATCTCGGAGTGGTGGGTTCGAGCCCCACGTTGGGTGTAGAGATTACTTAAATAAATAAAGCCTTTAAAAAAATAAATACAAAAGGGGCGCCTGGGTGGCTCTGTCGTTAAGCGTCTGCCTTCGGCTCAGGTCATGATCCCAGCGTCCTGGGATCGAGCCCCACATCGGGCTCCCTGCTCTGCAGGAGGCCTGCTTCTCCCTCTCCCACTCCCTCTGCTTGTGTTCCCTCTCTCGCTGTCTCTTTCTCTGTCAAATAAATAATAAAAAAAAATTAATACAAAATAAATGGATTTGAAAATTCATATGGTAATTGAAAAGACTTAGCCAAAGCAACTCTGGAAAACAAAACTAGCACTTCCTGAATTCAAGGCCCATCATAAAGCTATAGTAAGTACAACAGTGTGGCATGGTGAAAAGAGAAACAAAATAGATCAAGGGAACAGACTAGAGAATCCAGAGACAGATCACAGATCATATATGGAGTCCTGATTTTTGACAAAAGCACAAAGGCAAGTCAGGGAAGAAAGGATGGTCTTGGGGCACCTGGCTGGCTCAGTTGGTGGAGCATGGGACTCTTGATCTCGGCGTTGTGGGTTTGAGCCCCACATTGGGTGTAGAGATCACTTATCTTTTTTTAAAAAGATTTTATTTATTTATTTGAGAGAGAGAATGAGCAAGGGGAGCGGCAGAGGGACAGGGAGAAGCCGACTCCTCGCTGAGCTGGGAGCCCGATGCGGGACTCTATCCAGGACACTGGGATCATAACCTGCACCGAAGGCAGACGCTCAACCAACTGAGCCACCCAGGTGCCCCTAAAAGCATAAAATCCTTTTTTAAAAAATGGCAAAAGTTATAAAGACTGGCCATATCAAGTGTGAGTGAGAAACTGGAAGGGCAGTGCATGGCAGACAGGAATGGAAAATGGCATAAATGCTGTAGAGAAGAGTTTGGCAGTTTTTCCAAAAATGAAGGACATCCACCACAGCTATTCCACTCCTGCGTACGCATCACCACGAGAAAGGAAAGCATACTTCCACGCAAAGATTTGCACATGAATGTTCACAGTGGCTTTCTCTGTAATAGCCCCACACGGGAAACAATTCAAACTGTCCATCAGTGGGTAAACAGAGAGACAAATAATGATGCCTCCCTCTAATGGGATACCATTCGGTGACAAAGAGAGAAGGGACTGTCCACAGAGGCCACAACGTGGATGAGTCTCAAAACACTGATGGCGGGGCGCCTGGGTGGCTCAGTCGTTAAGCGTCTGCCTTCGACTCGGGTCATGATCCCAGGGTCCTGGGATCGAGTCCCATATCGGGCTCCCTGCTCCGCAGGAAGCCTGCTTCTCCCTCTCCTACTCCCCCTGCTTGTGTTCCTGCTCTCACTATGTCTCTCTCTGTCAAATAAATAAATAAATAAATCTTAAAAAAAAAAAAAAAAAAACCCACTGATGGTGAGGAGAGAAGCAAGAGTCTGGAATACACACCATGTGATGCCATCTTTAAAAACCCGTGCAAACGAATCTGTCCAGACAGAAAGCAGGTCAGTGGTTGCCCAGGAGGACAGTGGAAGGAGGAGGTACAAAGGGGAATGAGCGGACTTTGGGGTGATGGATATGTTCGCTATCTTGGCTGTCCTAATGGTTTCACGGTTGTATACAAGTTAAAACTTTTCACTTTGGGGGCGCCTGGGTGGCTCAGTCGGTTAAGTGGCTGCCTTCAGCTCAGGTCATGATCCCAGGGCCCTGGGATGGAGTCCCACATCGGGCTCCCTGCTCGGTGGGGAATGAATCTACTTCTCCCTCTCCCTCTACCCCTCCCCTTGCTCATGCTCTTGCCCTCTCTTGCTCTCTTGCTCTCTCTCTCTCAAATAAATAAATAAAATCTTAAAAAAAACTCACACTTTTCACTTTGTACAATTTAAATAGGTATACCTCAACAAAGTAAAAAATATACTGCTGCAAAATCTCATCCTCGTGGATGACAGGGATGGAGTTAAACGGGCTTTCGGTGAGAAAGAAACTTCTGGAGAGATAGACCCAGAGGGCTTTCCTTGCCGTCGGTCATTAGATGGCAGGACTGGGAACTCTGGTCGCTTCCATGTGCTGGGCCTTGCCCAGAGGGAATGTAGCTGGCTAAGTGTGGGTTCACAGAGAACGGATACTCCCTCTGCAGCAGTATCTCAGGAGTGGGGGGCTCTCAGGGTGACCAAGAGAGGCTCAGGATGCGGCCAGTGCAAGGGTTATAGGACACAGAAGTTCCCAGAAAAACGAACAGGTAACTACATACACACACCTTTTTATCCCATCACTCTTAGATTTAATTTTGCTTGAAAATGCTCTGAATGGCTTACAGGGCACCTGTCCCCAGAGAACCAGGCGGCAGACGGGGTCTCCATGGGAGGGGGAGACTTCTGGATCATCCTGACGCTGGCTGTAAGGCTATCCCCTGGACAAATGACAACACAGAGGAAGAGTGCTGGTTCCAGAACTCCCTTTCTCCCCCAGGCATAGACCAGTAAATACGGTCACCATGGGTACTTAGAACTGGAGCCTTCTACTTTCCAGCTCTTTGCACTTTTTTCTCACAAACCTCTCTACTGTCCACCTTTCTCAGGGAGACAGGATGAGGTATGTTTGTCAACTGTACATTAAAAATCTCCATGGGAGATGATTCCATCCAGGCCTTGTCCCCAGCACGCTGCTCGGGGGGCGGTAGCCTCAACACAGGATGGTCCGCATCCTCTGAACGTGTTGGCAAAGGACTGGGGAAGCCCCTGACCAGGCAAGAAATGAAACGGCATGGGGAGGAGATGCACCTCCAGTAAGACCGGGCGGTGTGCCCAAGCTGCTGGGCCCCAGCTCTGTCCCTTGACGGTCCCTGGGCTGCTCTGGGGCACCCTCTCCGCCGACACCCTGCTGCTGGGGGCTCTTCTTCGGACACCTGCCTCAGGGCCTGCACCTAGAAAGTCCCCAACAAGTGTTTCCTCCCTCATCTCCTTTTACCCTCAGAGGACATTGGGCCAGTGATGTCTGTGGGTCACATCACCATGTAGCAACAGGGATTGCATTCCTGTGCCCAGTCCCTGCTGCCCGGGGCCAACCCTGACTCCTGGGTGCTACCCCGACCTAAGTGTTCCATTTGAGAAGCAGACATGTCTAGATCTCTGTGCCTGAAGAAGAAGGTCAGAAAGAGGTCCCCAGTGTCAACGTTGTGGCGCTCTGTGGTTCTGGGTCCTGGCAAAGCATTTCCCCATTCGGGGCAGTTTACCCAGGGCCTGGCACAGAGCCAGCGCTGGGCCGTGCTTTGGGAAGCCTGCCTTCCCTTCCCCCTTCTGCCCTCCTTACCCTCAAGCCCCTTTTGGGGTGTTGCTGGTCTCCTGGACCACTGGGGATCACTGTGTAGGGAGGTGATGTGATCAGGGCATTTGGCACAGCCCGCACCCCCACCCCGTCCTCCGCCCCCCGCCCCCCCCCAAGTCCCACCTGGGGTAGCAGCCACTTGGGCTCCTGCAGAGACACCTCGGCAGGGAAATGAAAATGTTCTCAGGCCCTGACGAACCTCCTCCCTGGGGTTGGGGCAGACACCTGGCCAAGGAGAAAGCAATGGAGCTGGAAGTCAGCCCCCCAGTCCCTGTGTCTTTGCTTAGCAGAGTGGTTTGCACTTAACACAGCTGCCTCTCATTTCCTCCTCTGTTAAAAGGGAATCTGCAAACCAGCCCCCTGGACGTTATGCAGCAGAAGTTGACACCCTGGGGACCATCCCATTTAGTCCCAGACCTAGGAAGGCCCATCAAGTACTCCTGCCTCTCTCTGCATTTCTAGAGGGAGTAGGCAGGGAGGGAGGGCCTGGAAACTTGCTTCAGGAGGAAGTTTCTGTCTCCCAGAGTCAGCCATGTCCCTTCTCTCTCCTGCATTTTGGAGTTCACCCTCCACCCCAAGCTCTCGAAGGATGAGGGCCTCCACAACACAGAGGAGTTCCCAGTTTGCCAGCGTCCTCTCTGGCCACGAGGAAACCCCTGCCCCAGAAACTGAGCATGCCCCTGACCCTCCAGTGGTGTTAGGGGGCTCTAGGGAGAAGAGGGACTTCCCTCCAAGACCACCGTCCCATGCACGTCACACCTGGAGACCCCACTGGCCCAGAACCCCCCTCAGGAAGCAGGCTGGGGGCAGTGTTCAGAAGGGGAGTAAGAAATCACACTTCACATGGTCACACACCACTGCGTTCTTTGGCTCTGTGTTGTGTGGGCTTCTTTTTTTTTTTTTTTTTCAACAAGAAACAAGAATTATTCCTGTAATTGTCTTAAAGGTTAAAATATTATGACAGTTCCCTGATTGGACTGTTGGGAGAATTAAATGAGATGATACTCCAGGGAATGTCAGGACTGCTTTCGGGAGCTTTCAAGACTGTGCAGGAGAAAGGACAGCCCTTCTGCCACCAGGCTCCTTTGCCTCAGTTGTCCGTGGGGAGCTGTTTGGTCCCTGAAGCTTGTCACTCATCACATCCTGGCTCCTGGCATCTTCTACATGACAGATTCCCTTACGGCTTCTCCAGGGAGGCCTTGCATCCTAACGGCACATTTTCGTCTTTGGGTGGAAACCTCAGTCATAAAGGACTGTGGGGGTGGGATCCTGACTAGAAGAGTCCATCTCTCCTGCCCTGCCATGCTCCCACTCTTGGCTCCCTTCCCCAACCAGGGCCTGCACCCTTAACCCTCGGCCTCGACGTCATGGGTGAGGGCTCCTCACCACTGCCCACCCCAGTCTGTCTCCAGGGTCCTGTGCTAGGGCGTTCTGTGCCCCCAAGTCTGCCTTCTCACCTAGGGCCGTCACAAGCCTGGGACCCAACCTTCGTGCCGTCAGTGAGGGAGGTCAAGCACCTTCGCTTTTCTGGTTTAGGCAATCATAACATTGGAGAACAGAAAACACACCTCGAGGGACTGTGGTGAGGATTCAGTTAGAGAAATGCCAAGTAAAGACCCCTGAGATCCCAGGAAATTGAAGAGTTGGCAGCAACCAGACGCCTGGGCTCCCAGAGGAGCTCTCCTCACCGCGGAGTTGGAGGACTTGCGGCTCCTTCCAGGCCCCAGGAGACAGTGCGGAGCCTGCCGGGCTCTGCAGCTTATCGATCGCAGGCCCCTCTCCCAACCGGGGCAAGGGGTGGTGGCTCAGCCAGGAGGTGGGAAGGAGCAAAACGCCCCCAGGGGAAGGTGGTGTTGGGTGCTCGAGGCTGTTCCTTTAAGAGAGGAAGTAATCACCAGCACTCACGAGCTTCCCACAAACAGAAGGCGGGTCTTCCTTGCCCCTACCTGGTGGTGCTAGTTAGCAGACATCAGAGGATGGGGGTTGGGAGGGTGGGGGAAGGAGGATGGGGGTTGGGAGGGTGGGGGAGGGAGAATGGGGGTTGGGAGGCGGAGGGAGGACTGGAGACCTGAGGGGCACTGAAGACTGGGGAATACTTACCCTTTGAGCAGAGATTGGGTCTAGATGCTCAAATGCATGGTGGGGCTGCCTGGTGACACTGGGGATGAAATGCACGGAAAGCCCTAGACCCCCATTCGGTGACTTCGGTCATTGGGAGATTGCGAAGTGAGACACACTGGTGGCGTCCAGGTTTGCTGGGTCCCGGTCCCGTGATGCGCTGGCTTCCCTGGTCACCAGCTGCGCTTGCCCAGCTCACTGTCTGGCATGGGTTGCCCCGCCGTCGTTCCTGGTGCTGCAGTCAGCTGGCTCCCCATCCCTAGCTGTGCTCTGGTACCCACACATTCTCAAGGTCCACCGGGGGCTCTGGGACCTCGAACCGCCGTGTGCCACGCTTTGGGGCATGGGAATCCCACACCCTCTACAAGCGCTCGTGTTGACATCCTGACCTGTGCCTTGTGTATTTGCCACAAGGCGGGAGGGAGAGAAGTGTGTGTGTGGGGGGGACACAGACATTCCTGCAGGCCTTTGCCCTGAAACTGTCGCCAGGGAGTTCTCTATGACCGCCCCCCCCCCGGCCCCCGCCCCGTGCCTGAGATGGACCGGTTTGGGTTCTACAAAGCTGGAGACTAGAATATCCGTTCCTAGATCTGTTGTGTTAAGTAAATGCTATGGTTCAGGAGAGCATCATACATTGTAAGGGTTTGCAGGAACCCGACCCCCTGTAGGGCCCCCCACATCTCTGATACAGTATGGGGTGTAGGGAGGGATACCATGCTGCCCTCCCCTCAGATATGAGGAAAGGATACTTTAGCCAGATTTAGCCAGTGTTACTCCAAAAATCTGCAGACCCACTCTGCGGAGCCCCATCAGGGAGAGCGTAAGATGACTTTGTGTGCCCCCCCAGGCTCCACTGTGAGTGGCTGCACTTGGTAAGTTCCAATCTTAAAGTGCCCCTTTAAGGCTGTCTGGAGAGACTCTGCTCCTTTAAGAAGAGAGGGCCCACTGAGTTGGAAAAGACCACCTGCTGAAAGAAATTCCTACGGCCCTCCTGCTGCTTTGTAAATGGCTCTGTCCGCTGGAGGCCAGAGTACTGGGACTAGCAAAGCGCTCCCAAGGAAAGAGAACCGACCCACCCCTGGGTCCAAGAGAGCACAATTCTCCTTTTTCAGCCCTGGTTACTGTAAAATTGAGCTTTGGGAATCCTGACAAGGTTTGGCACCTGCAGGATTCCCCCAAGACCCCCAAGAGTGCTGAACCCAGTGCAGGGTCAGGCTGCGGGTGGCTAGGAAGTGAAGAGATTGTCATGCCCCAGGTCCGAAACAGGGATTGCAGAGTTCGTCAGCCTATGAGCGGCAACTTCCCTTGGGCTGTGGTTCACCAGTGGCCCGCGGTCCAGCGGCAGCCAGCACCGTAATCCTGCACAAATGCTGAGGTTCACCGCAATTCCTCTGGTCTCCCTGCCCCACCCCTACCAGATTGTGGTTTGTGCCGCAATTCACCATGATCTGCCAGGTTTCACTGGTGTTTGCTCAAACCTTGATACTTGGAGTGGTGTGTGACCATTGCTCATGTCCAAGGGACTTGTTTCCAGCTGCTCCCACCTGGAGTGATGGAACAAGAATAGTGGCAACTGCAAAGACTCTCTGGGACAACTTTGGTAAATTTCATCCTTAGGGCAGCTCCTTAAAGCCCGTTTGGGATGCCCTGTTCCTTTAATTAAAGGAAACTCAAAAGCCAACCGAGTTCCGGAGGTGGCTCTATACTCCCCTTACTGTTTTGCAAATGACTTTCTCTGCCTGAGGCGAGTCTGCCCTGAAAACGGGTCCTGTATCCCTCTCCTCTTTGAGTCCGGTGTCCAAAGAATTGGGTTTGGGGTCTCTGGGGGAGACTTCGCACCTGAAGCATCTTTCCAAGACTATTATCTACCCCTTTGGGCAAAGAGAGCATGATCTGCTACTGGTTGGGGTCCGCCAGGTGCCCATGGTCCCCCAGGTGCCGCGGTCCGCCAGTTGCCCGCGGTGTGAAAGTTACCCGTGGCCCATCAGT
Source organism: Leptonychotes weddellii (assembly GCF_054177405.1). Lineage (NCBI taxonomy): Eukaryota > Metazoa > Chordata > Mammalia > Carnivora > Phocidae > Leptonychotes > Leptonychotes weddellii. The sequence goes on along the minus strand of NC_138377.1, from coordinate 3,476,160 downwards.
TCTCTGTGGTCTGCCAGTTGCCTGTGGTCCCCCAATTGCCTGCAGTCCCTCAGATACCCCCACGGTCCGCCAATAACCCATGGTCCCCCAGTTGCCCGCGTGGCCCACCAGTAGCCTGTGGTCCCCCAGTTGCCCGCGGTCCACCCGTAGCCCGTGGTCCGTCAGTTGCCCACGGTTCCCCAGTTGCCCGCAGTCTCCCAGTTGCCTGTGGTCCCTCAGTTGCCCACAGTCCGCCCATAGCCCGTGGCCTGTCAGTTGCCCGCAGTTCCCCAGTTGCCCGCGGTTCCCCAGGCGCCCGTGGTCCGTCAGTTGCCTGCGGTCCGAGCCCGTAGCCCGTGGCCCATCAGTTGCCTGTGGTTCCCCAATTGCCTGCAGGGTCCGCCAGTAGCCCGTGGTCCCCCAGTTGCTCGCGGTCCTACAGTTGCCTGTGGTCTGCTCGTAGCCCGCGGTCCGTCAGTTGCCCGCCGTCCCCCAGTTGCCCGCGGTCCGTCAGTTATCTGTGTGGTCCACCCGTAGCCCATGGTCCCCCAGTTGCCCGCGGTCCCTCAGTTGCCCACGGTCCCTCAGTTATCGGCGTGGTCCGCCAGTAGCCCGTGGTCCCCCAGTTGCCCACGGTCCCTCAGTTGCCCGTGGTCTGCCTGTAGCCCATGGCCCATCAGTTGCCTGCGGTCCCCCAGTTGCCCGCAGTCCCTCAGTTACCCGTGGTCCCTCAGTTGCCCGTGGTCTGCCGGTAGCCTGTGGTCCCCCAGTTGTCTGCAGCCTGCCAGTTGCCTGAGGTCCTCCGGTTGCCCACGGTCCCCCAGTTGCCTGAGGTCCGGTAGTTGCCCGTGGCCCGTCAGTTGCCTTCATTGGTCCGCGGTCCGCCGGTTGCCTGCGGTCCTCTGTGCATCACCCTGCAGTACCATGATTACCACACCAGATCTGCCCTGACCCCCTCCCTTCCCGTCCCTTCTTTGCTTGGAGGCGGTTCTCTGCAGCACAGTTCACCGTGATTCACTACCATTCACCCTGGCTTGTGACTTTATGGGTCTCAGCAATTCTCAGTCTGCAGGATCTCACTGTGAGGTATCTGCACGTAATCATGCCAATCTCAGTGGTCCTTGGGCAACTTTGTGCACTGAGGATTTGCTGAAATTCTGCAGTGGCAATTGCTCCAGACCCTCATCCTAACTTAGGAAAACTATTCAGATCCTGTTCTCCTGCTGAGAGCCCATCTGAAACCCCAATCCTCTTCCACTATGGTTTGTGTGGTTCTGGCACCAGCCCGGTTACTGAGAGGAGCCAGTTTGGGATTCTCCAAAACCGGAGGGCAGAAGACCCATTTCCTAGCATTGTGGTAATGAGTAAATGAAATGAGTGACATGGTATAGTTACTGAAAACACCATGAATTGTGAGCGTGGCAGAATCAACCCCCTCGGGAACCACAAAATCCTTGATGCGCAGGTGGGGTGCGGGTGGCCACACTAGGTTCTCCCCACATCTGGGGAGGTTAGTGTAACCAGAAGGGCTTTGCCTGCACTGCTTCTGAACGTCTTGTGTCTGCTCTGTGGCTCTCCAGTGCCGAGTCCACGCCGAGATGGACCCCGTAAATTTCATCCTTGGACTTATTCCTTACCACCTGCCTGGGTCACCCCGTTCCTTTCAGAAGAAAAAGACAGGCTAGAATTGAAAAGGCCAACTCATCTCCCAAGCTCCAGGGGTGGAGCTGCCCACCCCCCACCCCCGCCTGGGGGCTGGCCAGATCTGCCCCGAGAATGAGATCTGTGGCACCCTTCCTTTTGAGGCTGGGGATCTGAGTTATTGAGTTTGGGGATCTGAGTCGTTTTGGCACCTGTAGCTCTACCCTTTGAGCACAGCCGTGCTGTGCTGAGGGTGGGCATCTGGGCAGCATGGGAGCCAGCGTGATATTCATGTCTCAGACTCAAATTAGGAATTGCCAAGAGTTTGTGGGCCTGTAAGAGGAGCCTGCACTTGCCAGGACGGGGTCCGCCAGTTGCCCGCGGTTCACCAGCTGCCCGCAGTCGGCCGCCACACCATGATCCTGCAGCGCCGTAACTGGCCACAGAAGTCTGCCCTGACCCCCCACTTCCTGGCCCTTCTTTGCCTAGATGCATTTCTCTGCAGCACAGTTCAACTGTGATTCACCACAATTCGCCACGGTTTGTGATTTCATGGATCTCCACGATTCTCAGTTCCGCGGGTTATCTACGGTCCTCGGGCAACTTTGTGCACAGTCTGTAGTATTTGCCGAAAGGCTGCAGCAAAATAGCTCCAGGCCCTTGTTTTTCACCTCCCCCCCATCTGAAGCTCTGCATTTCAAGAGGAATTGATACTTGACTCTTAGTCGACCCTCCCCCAAGCCTCTTGGTTACCAGTGAATTATTAGCCCTCGGTGGGGGATGGTGGAGCCAGATAGGGGCGCAGCCTCGTCTCCCTTTCCCCGGGCAGATTTCAGCCCCCTGGGCTGTCCGAGCAGAGGTGGTGGAGTCCTGGGGGTCCTGCCAGTGCTTACATACAATGCCAAACTGGGTCTCGTACTCACGGGCACAGCTGGAACTGTGTCGTGGGTTGTAACCAGCTCACGCTCACCCAAACACATATGAGCATGCACATCCACATGTGTGTGCACACACGCATGCACGTGCACACACACACGCACGTGCACACACAAGCTTCTGTCTGGCACTCCTCCATCTCCATGAGACGGACCTGGACTATTTCTTAGACCCAAAGGTGCAGGGACTCAAGCCATGTGTTCCTTGAGGAGTAGCAATTCTTGGTCCCCAGCACTGGGCAGAGCCCAGGGTTGTGCTTTTCCAGAAGGGAAGACAATAGCTGTCAGGAGACAGAAGAGGCAGCAAGGGAGAAGACTGGTGCTCACTGGGAAGACTGTCAGTGCCCCCCCTGAAATGCCCATGTCCTTGGATGAGGTTTTCGTGACAACCGTGTCTCTTTCAGTGGACGAGTCACTCCTTGAAGAATTCTCTGTCCCTGACTTTTCCCACTCCCTGGGCTCTCTGCTCTCTCAGTCTGGCCTGGTGTGAGGTGCAGGAAGTGCCCCAGTTCGTCCTGAGGGGTGCCCTTTTCCTTTTGACTTTTGACCATTGACACTGACCTGTTGCCAGGGATACCAAGTTCCATTCTGCGGGACCCAGCCAAGTGGGCCCTCACCATCCCATGCAAATCCCGGGCCCCAGGCACTGGGTTCCTTGTCCCCCGACATCTCCTCAAGCCTGCTCCTTGGCTGGGGCAGTGAGGAGAAGGGCCTGGCTCCCACAAACTGGCCCTCATCTTGGTGCCCGCCAGATCAGAGTTGGGGAATACGGACAAGTCTCTGGGCTTCTGGGAACTTCGGCTGAGGCATCTGGAAAAGGGAAGAATGGAAGCTTTGATGGGTAGGATTTGGGAATAAAAACAAGAATTCAACAGTATCTCGTGATCCATGAAGTCATGATAAATTATAAGGGGGAAGCCTGAACTGCTTCCCCAGGAACCCCCAAAGAACCCTCACAGCCCCTTCCAGGTGTTGGATCAGGTGCCAGCCCCTTCCCAGGCTCTAGGAGGCCCCAAGGGCTCCTTCTCCCAGCCAGGGGTGGGGGCTGGTGCCACTGAGTCCAGGAAGTGGATGGAAATGCACTCCCTCGGTGGGGGGTGGGGGAGTCTTTGGTCCCCGGGCTGCTCCCAGCTGGGGTTGTTCTGTCCCTTTAAGAAAGGAAAGAACTCCAGCACTGCAGTTTTCAGGCCCCCATCCAGGTCCTGCTAGTTTGCAAATGACTGTGTCTGCATTGGGGGAGGGGGGAGGGTGAAGGCTGCCCATCCCCCCACCTTTGCTCTGTCCCGAGGACAGAGAAATTGGCTTTAGGGTCTGAGAGTCTCAGAGAAGGCTAGACACCTGGGGCTTCACCCCGAGAGTGAGCGCCGAAGCCTCTCGGGCACTTCTTGCGGGCCACACTTCTCCTCCAAGCAAATGGACAGGGAATTTTGGGACACGCAAATGTGTGACGGGGCTATGTGGTGGCCTTGAAAATAGGATAGTTTGAATGCTGTAGGCTCCAAATCAGCAAACTGGAACCATCGGTGGGCCTGCGAGGGGCCAGGTCTCTCACTTGGCGGGCGCACCGTGGTTTGCCTCATGTGGCTGTGCTGTGGCTCGTCAGGACTCACATCGCCGCCCGCAGGGCCCGGGGTGGCGGTGTGCGGGCACCTGCTGCCCTCGCTGTGGGGCCTTTGTGTCCAAGGGCAGGGCTCGCTCAGATCCGCAGCACTGGGGAGCGCTGGAGTAGCGGGGCTGGGGTTCTCCGTGCTTCCCGGCGACCGCCTGTGGCGAGCCCGCACCCCATCGCCTCTCGGTCAAGGACGCGGGCCACGTCCCGCCCCTCCTGGTAGTTGCTGAAGAGCTGGGTGGGAGCTGCTGCAAGTCTTTCTCTCTGGGCAGGAAAACCCAGATCTCTCGTGGAGGGCCAGACCAAAACGATTTCTGGGCAAAGTTTCCGACCTCGCCCTGCCCCCCTCCCTGGCCAAGTTGAGGGGGGGGGTGTACGGGCCTTATCACATCTGCAGGGGGAGAGATCAGTAACTCCCAGATCGCAAAACTGTGCCCATGGGATGCTCCGGCCTCCTCGGGGTTCTCCATCACCCACGTGGCCCGAGAACTCAATTCAACGTCCTCATCTTTTGAGTGTTCCCTGCCCTCCCGGGGAGGGGGGGCAGGGGAATCGGGAGAAATGTGAATGCAACGCAGCAGGGGGAGGAAGTGCTTCCTGGCATACACCCCAAGTCTGCTTCTCACTGGCTGTAGCTCTGTGCCTCAGTTTCCTTATATATAATCGGGCGCGATAGAGCACTTGGCTCTCTGGTGAAGACAAAACGAGCTAATACGAGGCACAGAGGAAGCGCAGATGAGCATGGTGGTCGGTTTGCCGACCAGACACCACCACTCTCTGCACCTTCGCACACTTGCTCAGTCCTTTGTGTGGGGACCAAGTCTGGAGGAAGTGGCCAGGCTGAGGCTCACATGCCGACAAATGTCTGGTCTGCACGGCCAGAATGCCTGCCAGAGAAGTTGTGCCCGTGTCTACCGCAGACACAGTATAAAGCTGGTGAGGGGAGCTGTTGGGGGGGCGGTGGCCGTGGCATTTTTAAAAAAAGATGTTATTTATTTATTTGAGAGAGAGACTGAGGGAGAGAGAGACAGCATGAGCAGGGGGAGCAGCAGAGAGAGGGAGAAGCAGGCTCCCCGCTGAACAGGGACCTGATGTGGGGCTCAATCCCAGGACCCCTGGATCATGACCTGAGCTGAAGGCAGACGCTTCACCAACTGAGCCACCCAGGAGCCCCCGGTCGTGGCATTTTTATGGTAAGTCTTCCAACAGTTGAATACAAGAACGTAGATTTTAAAAAACAAACAAACAAAAATCCTGCAGGGACATTTTGATAGGGTCCAAATCAAATGTTACCTTTTTGTGCTTTCTGTAGACCCCGAGTCTTCTGGGCCACCACCCCTTGCCGCAGGTTGGGGGTGAGGGGTGCCAGATAGTCACAAGCTGAACTTGGCCAAGTGAGGAAATAAAGCAAAGCCAGCCTCAGCGCGCGGTCTCGCTGGGAGCAAGTGAATCTTGGCGCTGAGTTGGGAGGGACGAGACAGGCTTTTTTTCACTTTATTTAGAGGGAACATGGGTTCATGTGTGAAATCCCGATCTAGGGGAACACAGCTCTGCCTCTGTGCTCTGCTCAGCACGGACTTCTAGAGCTGCCAGGTGGCCCGATCCTGGATCCCTGGCTCGGAGATCCCGCCCCAGCCTGCCAGGAGGGCAGCCTTTGGGGGTGAGGCCATCTTGATTTGATTCGGGGGCTCCCTGAGCAGCCGTTAAAGTCCTTCACATCTTGCTTCTGCCTCACATTGCCTTCCACTGAGGTTGGAAATGCAGGCACAGCATTGCCTTTAACATATGGAAACGTGATGATGACTTCTGCCAAGTGCCCAGCCCCCCTACCCCGAGCCCCGCAGTGGGGCTGGGGGCTGGAGTGTCCCTGACCCGGCTGGCTGCCTGCCATGGGACCTGCGTCCTGTCCTCTGCTCCACCACAGACCCTCGCACATTTCTTGGGCAGGAGGGGCACAGCGGCCCCCCTCTTTTGGGCTGCTTTCCTGGACCCCCAAATCCTGCTCTTAGTTCATAGAACGTGCAAGGACCCCAGGGAGGCCTGGAGTGACCAGGGGCTGCCTCCTGTGTCTCTTTTCCTTGGTGCTTAGACAGTCTCCTGTTAGGGTGTGTGACCCCCACTTCTCCCAGCCCACGTCACGTGCACAGGGACAGCATACGCACCAGGTTCCTGAACACCTGTTTCGTCTTCTGCCCTGTTCACTGGGGGGAGGGGGTGGTGTCTCTTTTGAGCCTCTGTCCTCCAGACAGAATCCTGGGACAGGGCAGAGAGCAGCCTTCAGGTTCCGTGTGGATACAGCCTTCCTCTACAGAAACCTCGCCCAGAGAGAGGCTTTGGGGTGGGCTTGCCACTGAGCGCCTGGTTGCCTTGACCCTCTGCCCCCTCCCCTCCTCTTCCCTTCTTCACCTCTTACCCCCACCCTCAACTCGGCTTCCTTTCTAGCCTGGTGGGGGAGGACAGCTTATATACAGTCCCCCCCCACCCCCACCCCCGGCCACTTCCGGACCCCCGTCAGCCCGGCTCCACTCAGGTTTCTCCAAATGAGGGCCCTCTTGGGGCTGCAGAAAGCAGTCATGAGTGCGGGCCCGGGTCTGCGCGGGCTGTTCAGGGCGTGTGTGAGGGCCCCGTGCGAGCCCCCAGCGCGGGGGCCGGGAGATACACTGAAGCCTTTCAGGGACAGCTCGGGTTGGGCAGCCAGACAGTTTTGCTTGGATCTCTGGGGCGGCCACGTGGCCATACATTCAACGCTCCGAGATGTCTGTGCCCTGAGCCAGCCAGAAAAGTGACTTACAGCTGAAAGCAGGGTTTGAACGGCTTCTGCTGTGGGGAGGCCCCTCAGAGTAAACAGTAAGAATTTCTGGGAAATGTACATAAGGCCAGACTGTTGGGAAAGACGTGGGCCCAGAATTCCTGATCCTCAGCCCCGGGCGAGGGGTGCCAGCTTTTCATGGTCATCCCAGCCCCCACTCAGCTCCCTCTTCGACTTAAGTGACAGTTCTCTATTTGCCGAATCCTCCTCCCAGGGAGGGCAGAATGGCTCACTCATCTTGGGGCCTGGGCTGCGCACACCGTCTCCCTGAGATCCAAGCTGAGGCAGCCAGAGACCTGGCACATAGTAGGTGTGCAGCCCAGCGCCCCTGAGCTTCAACTGGCCTGGCCGAGGGCTTGGCCCATCGCTTGTCATTTTATCCCTAGCAGCTAAGACAGTGCCAGCCCTAGGCACCCAGTGTTTCTTTTCTTTTTTTTAAAAAAGATTTTATTTATTTATTAGACAGAGAGAGAGAGCACGAGCAGGGGGAGCGGCAGAGGGAGAGGGAGAAGCAGGCTCCCTGTGGAGCAAGGAGCCCGATGCGGGACCCGATCCCAGGACCCTGGGATCATGACCTGAGCCGAAGGCAGACGCCCAACCGACTGAGCCACCCAGGCGCCCCAACACCCAGTGTTTCTTGAACTGAATGAAGGAATGCAGAAATATCTGGAATTGTCTTTCAAAGTTGATAAAAACTCAGCTAAAGAGGCCAAAACCTCGGCTGGCATGTTTTGGGGGCAGCCCGTTTTGAGAGTGCCGGCCTGGCCCCTCGGCCCACTGTGTCACCTACTAGGTGACTGGCTCCCGGGGCCTCCACCACCCCAGCTGGGGACTTTGACCCCCAGGGTCCCTCCAGAGAATGTGGAAGCCTTTTTGTGTTTCACAGTCTGTTAGTCCGTCTTATTCTATGTTCAGAGCAAACCTGTGGCCTGAGTATTGATTTTCATATTTTTGCAGAGGGAAAAACTGGAGGCTCCGTGGGGTGAAGTGGGCAGGACCCTCCTCAAAGGGCCAAGGGGTCCCGAGGCCTTCCCAAAGCCTTCCACCCCCAACAGTTCACAAAGGCCGAGGTGTCTTTAGGTTGGGAGCCAGAGGGAGCAAGCAGGCCTTTGAAAGGCGGCCTTTGTTTGCTTTTCTTTATCATCAAAAGTGCAAGGGCAGCTCCGTTTACCTAAAGGCAGGCGCCTTTAAGCTCATCCTTTCTGCAAACACCTAAAGGGTATGTTGAACATTTGAGCCCTGTCTCAGAGGGCAAAGCGTTTGCAGAGCATAAGCCTGAGCAAGTTGGTGGATGGGGGCGAGACACTGAGGCCCGCCGTGACCTGCGGAGTTCTGAAAGGACCTTGAGCGCCCAGCCGTCACCCCCAGCACCCCTGGTGGTGCGGTTACCCCAATGGGGGGGGTGAACGAAGCTTTTTGGTGGGTTGCGGCTGCAAGATGTGTGTGCATGCTGGCTCTAGAAAGGGCACGAAGCAGGCGCTTGCATGGACGGCGCCTCCTCGCCCTCAGAAATTGTGCCCCTGCCCCTCCTGGATTGCCAGGACCGAGAAGCTCACGACTTTCCTCTGCCAGGCCCAGAGCTGTTCCTCCTCAGCTGAGGGGAGGCTGGGGCAAAGACTCTGTTCTCTGCATCCCTCTGAAGAGGGTGGCCTTGCTAGATCTGCTCCCCCCGCCCGGGGCAGTGCAGCTGTGTGGGTGGGGGGGTGGGAGGACACTACCCCAGTGACTGAGCATCTCCCCAAGCCCTGCACCGAGGGCTTCCTGTGTACGGCCTCATTCAGCCTTCTTAACAAGGTGCTCGCTGAGAGGCAGATACCATTATTATCCCCATTTTACAGATGAGGAAACTGAGACACAGAGCGGCCTAAGACGCCCTCAGAGCCAAGCAGCTAGTGAGGGGTGGTATCAGAGTTTAAACCCGGGTTCGAGGTCGGAGCCTGCATTCTTGCCCACCTGGCCTCACCTCCTCCTTGCCAAATGTCCACACCTGTCGTGTCCTACCAGGTCTAGGAGGACAGCAGGGAAGAGAGGGAGGAGGAGGAGGACCACGTGTCCTGGGAATATTTTTTATCTGAAAGATCCCTTTTCCCCCTGAGCTTGCCAACTGCATCTCAGATCCCAGACTTGGAGAGGGGAGGTCGTACCAAAGAAGACAGTTGGCCCTTGGTGGTGCTGGGGATGGGGGGTACTGGGCCAGGTGGCCGTGGTCGAGTGGCCGGCCAGGTCTACAGAGAGCCCACAGGGCCCAGCAAAGAGGCTGCAAGTGGGGAGGCTTCTTTCTCCTTTCTTTCTGGTCGCTCATGGGGACTGGCAAAGCCCAGCCCCCAAACAGTGGGGTTCAGCAGCCGTGTTCTCAGGCATTTTGGAGAGAATGGTGTTCAAGGCCGTCCTACCCACATGAGAAAGGCAACTGCATGTCTGGGGCAGGCCCACACAGTGCACAGAGCACAGATCTTTTGCTCATTGACCTAGCAGTTTTTCTGAATTTACTTTTTTTTTTAATTAAATTAAATTAAATTTTATTATTATTATTTTTAAAGGAGATAGAAGTCTCTGAACACGCCACAAGGGAGTGGCAGGCAGGACAGCAAGGGAGAGACTGTCTGCCTTACTTTTTTTTTTTTTAATTACAAAATAAATTTATGCTTCCTATAAAATAAAGGCGAACAACAACAAAACATCTTTTTGCACACTCTTCGTGTCCTATAGCTGGAGACACACGGTGACTACGGCACTCATTTTATTCTCCTCATTTAATCTTACTACCAAAAGGAGGCATTTTATTCCCATTCTACAGATCATGAAAATAAGGCCCAGGAGGCTGAGCAACCAAGCCAAGACCACACGGGGAGCAAGTAGACTTGCACCAGAGGTCTGATCGCAGGGCCCAAACCCTCAACCACCAGGTGAGACTGGTCCACCAGAGGGCTGAGAAAGAAGGCCGGCAGGGGGGCGTTGTCCTCACAGGGCTGTCACCCCCAGCCTCTCATTTGCAGCACAGCTTCTGAGCTGTTCTCTCCCGTGGGAGTCATGTGCATGTCCTTCTTCTGGCTTTTTGGTGAAAGCCAAGGGGCTGGGGGTTCCCCTGTTTGCCGACGCCCTTCCCGGGTGCATAGACCGTGACACGGACATCCTAGGGTCCACAAGGGAGGACTGTGTGCCCCTGGGACCCCTGCCTCTTTGTGCAGAGGGCCCCTAATTGCCCCGTCTCCTGGACGCCCTTGACTCTCCACCAGTGAGCCGGTGGCTTCTGGGTGAGGCTGAGACAGATATCACCAGGCTTGGCCCAGAGAGGCCGGCTGTGCTCTCTGGAAGGATGGAGACCTTGAATGTTTAAATTGAAAGCGTGCCCAGAATTGGCCCCCTTCCCTTTGCCGTTAAGAAGACAGGTCTTGCTGTAGTCATCACTGAAATCTAGTACAAATGTCTTCTCTTGGAGCCTCTTGGGTGGGGTGGCAGTTTTTCAACTGTCAGCGATCTTTTAGTTTAAAAAAAAAAAAAGCAAACTTTCCAGTCCTGTTCTACCTGGAATACATTTTCTTCTGGTGGGGGGGGGGCCCTCCCCCAGGCCTCAGCAGTTATGTCAACAGAGTAAAGCCAGCCCCCTCCCTAGCCTCCGGCAGTTGAATGAAGTAGTTCTTTGCTCCACCGAAGGAAATATTTCCATGGAGTTGGGCCAAGAAAACCCCTTGCTTGAATCCGGGGGCTGGCCCACACCCAAAGCCAGGGGTGCCGGGTGGGGGCGGGTCGGGTCGACGTGGCCACCTTTTCCTCGTGTCAGGATGTGACTTCCAAAATCCAACCCATGGCGGTGTTCTGCTCCGCCAAGATCCCATTCTTGGCCTGCCTCATCCCCTGCTAAATGGATTTCTTTAGGCCCCTCCTGTAGGAATGAAACCAGTGAAGTTCGCTCTGTTTTGCTGCTACCAGCTCAGAATTTGCTCCCCTCTGGTGCAGGTTCCAGAGAGCTCTTCCAGAAGTTGGGTGTGGCTGTGGGGCTCCCCCAGCCCTTCTGTGCCCACCCCCCCACACACCATTCTTGGAAGCCTCCGTCCGGGGACTGTGCCTGAACTACTTAGGAGGGGAATCCTGAGTCTCTTGGTTTGTATTTATTTCAGAAAAACATTTCATACTTGAGGTCTCTAAGGAGGAGGCTCAAATGGTCAGTCATCTTGCACTGCTGCATTTTTTAAAAAAATGCACATTATAAAAGCAATACATGTAGTAGAGACATGCATAAAAGTAGAAGAAAAATCACCCTAAATCTATTCACCCAGAACAACTAATGTTTTTTTGGGGGGGGCCTTTGGGGGTAATTTTGGCCTATCACCTTCCCATTCTTTTTCATTGGCTCTAGTCATGGAAAGTATTGGTAAAGAACAGTGTCTACCCTCTCTCCCGCATACCGCAAACCCCCAGAGCCAAACACATACACACGCTGCCTTGAAGCCCAGCAGTCTACCGGGAAGGAAGCTTTATCCTTGGCCTTTTGCAAAAGGCGCTGACTTTTATTTGTCTTTTAATATCTACGCTTTGACAAACTCCTCCACGCAAAGGTTGAGGCTGTACCCAGAAACTCAGGTTTCAGGGAAGCGGGACCTTCCTGATATTGGTGTCCTGGGTAGGAGAGGTCCAGAAGTTCAGACGCAGCTGCGGTGTACAGCTCCCCACTTCCCAACCCTAGAATGACGACCTCCGGCAGAGACCCCCGAGCATCCAGATCACAGGGAATGTGGGTATGAATTGTGTTTGGATAATAAATAAGTAACAAGCGAGCCCCTCGTACAAGTCCTTAAATGCGAAAGAGGTCAGACTTTATTTTGAAGGCAAACTCAAGTTCCAGAGAGGGGCGCCTGGCTGGTGCTGTTGGAAGAGCATGCGACTCTCGATCTCAGGGTTGTGAGTTCAAGTCCCACGTTGGGTGTAGAACCTACTTTAAACTTCCTAAGGGGATGTTAGCATCAGAGCAACAGGTTGGTGTGCATTCTAGGAGAGCCACTGTCAATTCCGGGACCCCAGAAGATGGGACTATTCTTTGATCATTTCCCCCAAATCCTTGATAGCTTGAGGTCCAATCTTTCACCTTATAGGAGGCAGAGAGGCTGTTCCTGACAGTGCCCAGGCATCTCTACCCCAAAATAACTTCATGGGAAGGCCTTCTGAATACCCTGCTGCTTCTCTGACTTTGGCTGAGGTCTACGGAGCAGGGGTGGGGGGGTGGGGGGGATGCTGGGGGTTCAGAGATGTGTGATTTCGGGGCATTGGATTTGTCAGAGGCTGGCTTTGGAACTAGCGATTAGGAAGGTACAGTCTCACTGTAGCCACTTGTGGGAAGTGTGGAAGGGGCCTCGAGAGATTTCTGGGGAATATTACCATTTTAGGGGTACCCGGAAGACTGGGAAAATCTGCTTAGAGGAGCAGCCACTCAGGGGATGCTATTTTGTAAAAGCTTGCAGTGTGGTTTTTAAGAAGAGAGTGCATTTACCCATGGCTGGGAGATTGATATAGGAGGACCTTGTCTTCATTTCCTGGCCAAATCTTAGGACATTTGTACACTTGCCCACAAGTATGTACATGTGGATAGGAGACTGCTCACACAGCTTTTGAGGGTTCCCAAGTATGAATTAAAAAAAGAAGAAAAATGTGTGCTTTGAATTAGATCTATGTGAAAAAAAAAAAAAAAAGGCAACAGGCTAAGCCATGCGTCTGGGACACTGGCTCTCCTCCAGGGCCCTTCAAGAGAGCTGGGTTTCAGCATGTACAGAAAGAAAACGAGTCATTTCTCAAACCTGGATTTCCTTGTCTGTTTGGCCCTATTGATATCAATCTGAGCCCTCAAATGTCCTTTTTTGAGCAAGGAAAGCACGCACGACATTGCTCAGATTGAGAAACAGTTTGGATCCAAATATTACCATAGATTTGGCTCTTTCAAGTTATTTCTTCCATTGCTTTGGAGCAATAAATATTTAAGAAGTTAGGTTCTGAGCTCCAGAAAAGCCAACAAAAACATTTAAACATATGGATATCTTTTTTTATTGTGGTTAAAACCATGCTCAGTAGAGATTAGTTTACAGCAGTGTTTTCTTTCTCTCTTTGCTTTTTTTTTTTCTATCTTTTTCTTTCTTTCTTTCTTTCTTTTAGGAAGCCAGAAGGATAAACATGTTGCCATGGTGTTCTGTTTAAAATAAAATACAATGGAAAGAAAAGCAGAATGATGAAGTAACCACATGGACTGCAGGATACACCTGATACTAATTACTGTCATGCAGAATGTTCTGGAAGACATTTGACTCGCCTGATGTATACATTCAAATCAAGCAAAGCAGGACTGGAAGGCTCCTTGGGGACCATCTTGTCCAACTCTTTCCTTTTTCCAGATGAGGAAATAGGGGCCCAGGGAGAGGCCTGGACCTCAGCCTCCCAGTTAGGAGGGAGCAGAGCGGGGATCCACCCCCCCGCCCCGGCTTTTGTCGGAAACACATAATTTCCAGGGTCCTTTACCTTGGCCTGTCAGTAAGACCCTGAAAAAGAGGAGTGGGCTTTACCATTAAACTCTTGAGCACAGGGCTTTGGAGCCAGGGAGACCAGAAAAAAAGCAGAGAGGCTGATTGCACTAGGAGGCCCAACTTTCCTCCTGGGCGCCAGGCCCTGAGAAGAGATGCGCATGGATGTCTGGAGTTTCTCCTTCCTGGGCCTCCCGGGGGCACCCAACCAAGGCCTGGGGCTCCTCCCAGAGCATCAACTCATGTCCTTTTGGGGCTGCCGGGCTGACGCCAAGAGGCACCATCTCTAGGACAGCCTCCAGGGGCCCAGAATGCGTGGCTACTGACGCTCTCTGGTGGCCGCCTGGGCTCCCACGCAGGCCTCCCACGCGTGGGGGGCGAGCGGGAGCCCCCGTGACAATGCGCACCCCTCGCCTCTGGCCCCGAGAGGCTAGCAACCGGGCCTGCCGGCGTCTGATTGGCTGCGCAGGCCTGACGACAGGGGCTCCTGAACCCTGATTGGTCCCGGCCCGCTCCGGCTGTTTCCTAGCTATTAATACTGAGGCTAATAAACGTTCTCCTGTTGACAAGGATGCTCGGAGCCATGATTTTTTGAAGCTTTCTTGACGTCTGCACCTGGTGCAGGCCTTTCTGTCTCGCTAGTCATGATGGGAGACTCTAGTCTCTGGGGCTCCTTGCGTGCTCCCCAGGCTGTAAATTGAGTGTTCTCCCCACCCACATTATTTGACACTTTAGGGTGGCTCCCCGCCATGCCCCCCAAAGCCCACTCTATCTCCATCTCCTCAGCAGCACAACTGCTCACCTATAAACGAGCCCCCCGCCCAAGGCTCGGTGTCTCTCGTGACCTGGTGGTCCACTTTCACCTCCCTACCACCACCCGTGGGCTTACAAATAGCTCTGTTCCTTCTTTTCAGCCCCAGAGTCTCCTGCCTGTGTGAAAGCCCCCTCGCAGGATCGCTGGGCATGGTGGGGGGGTGGGGGGAGAGGGGAGGCTCGATCGGAAGCTGCTTTGAAACTTCCCCCCCTCCAAGTAGTGCGGGGAGAGCTGTTCTAACTTGATAGTCCCCGCAGGGCCCCTCTGCCTTTCCCCTTTGGGACCCATCACTCATTCTCACCCCTCTTCTGTCACTAGGCGCTTCATCCTTGCCCTCCCGGCTGCCACCCACCTGTCACCCTAAGATAGATCCTTAGTCCCTTTCAACAGCATTTTGACCTTTTCGAGAGGACATTTGATTGACGGCCCTGCCCGCTTTGCCACTCAGTGCCCGGCAGAGCTGCCGAAGGCACCACCTGTTACGGATTAAATCTCATGTGCCAAGTCCCGGAGCACGAGGCCGTGCAGCTCTGCTCTGCCCCAACATGTGTCGCTGCCTGTTTCCCCGGGGCGGTCCGGGGAGGGGGAGGGCTTTTCAAAGTGTCTGTGTGGGGGAAATCACCTCAATTTTGGGGGGTACCCCATGCATCTCCACGTGGGACACGGTCCTCCTCGAAAAGTACTTTCCCTAGAGGGACACGGCTCATGTCTAAGTTATTATTAGGACCCCGGGTGGGGAGGGGTACCCCCTTGTGAACATGTAGGAAACAGACCCCCTGGCAGAGGAAGGGACGTTGCAAGGTTCTCGTGCACAGGTTGTAAGCGGCAAAAGCCCGGGACTCAAAACCCGTTTTTTTTCTGACTCGGAGATGCAATGCTGCGCGGAGGCTTCCATGTCAAAGATAACCAATCAGAAATGGACGGGTGGGCTAAAAGGGGGTGACAGCCGCTGACTTACATTTGGGTACTGGTTATCTTGCTCGGGGCGTGTTTTTTTTTTTTTTTTCCGGGACAATAAGCAGAAAGCATCATTTTCTTTCCCTAAGCCGCATCCTCTGGTAGAGGTTCCGAAATAGTCAGGTGTGGGATCTGCTGCCCCCAGCGCCCCAGCTTTACCCTCGGCCCGCCTGAGGAAAACCATCCCTGGTTCCGTTCTCCCAGCAAATTGTGCGGACAGATCGCCCCGCTCGGCGAGCGGGTCTCGCGTAGGGAAAAAGCACCAGCGAACACAGGGTGTTGGTCATGGCGGCGAGGGGCACTGCGGCAGATTTTTTTCCTCCCTTCTTTGCTGCAATCTGGGTGCGGCTAGAGCAATTTGTCATAGAATCTGGGGGGCTCATTTTTCCGGCCAATCACTTTTGGAGAAATGAGCGCATTGCAGCAGAATGCGCTGACGTCAGAGACCACCCCTTCTGCGCCTCCATATAAACCCCACCCAGCCAGCCCCTAGCGCAGACGGCGGAGAGCTGAGATGGAGCGCGCCTTGGCCCGCTGGCCTTGGCCGCAGCTCCTCGGGAATAAGCGGGGCGCCCACGCGAGAATCTCCCCACCTGGTGAGTGGTTGGCCATCCTTGCCTGAAAGGATGTGCAAATCGAAGACGACACCCCTTCGAGGTTGGGCTCTGTCCTCCTGGACATGCCGATGACTGACGCCGGGGACCTTCTCTCGAAGGCGGCCACCTCGCCTGGTCCCCGAGTGTCGGCGATGAAATTCTGTCAGGCAGGAAGATCTCGAGGCACATTTTCCTGGGGTGTGTGTGGGGGAATCAGGGCCCTTTTCTTGTCCAGTCCTTACTTGAGGGTAGGCTGGGTGGTAGGGGCTTAAATGAAGACCAGGGGGAGGAATCCGATCAGGTCCCTGTCAGAATCCCGTGTACCGCAGTCACTGGGGTCCAAAACCCTGATTTTCTGTCCTCGAAGCCACCTTTAAAATCACGGTTGGTGGGAGATATGGCGGCGGGTGCATTTTGCATGCCCCACGAGTTGGGGGGGGGAAGGCACCTAAAAAGAAGAGTCTCCCAGGTAGATTTCCCCCCTAATTTTTGGCTAGGTTCTTGGTGGCCCGTAGGCGTGAGGAGTACAGGTTCCCGACCGCAAGGGATTGCGAATCCAAATACACGGGTTTAGTGCAGAGCAGACTCCAGGCAAAATTTAGAGTAAAATTGCTAACTGCTATCATCTGGTTGCCCCCGATCAGTCACTTTAATAGTGGAGAGATATGGCGCCCAAGTGCAGATCCATCAGAAGCCCCCTAGGATCAGTTCCGTAGAGAAGGGCGGCTGGGGGGAGGGTCAAGTCATTGGGGGCACTTGCAGAATAGAAGCAGGGGGGTGGGTTGGGGTGGAGAGAAGGCCATGTCCTTGGGGCTAGGGGAGGCTAATCAAGAGGGAAGAGAGAAATACGGAAAAGGGGGCGTGTTGGGGGTTGTCCAGGCGCTGGGAGTTGGGAATTGGGGGTCGGGGGTCTTTTTAGCATCGCGTGATGGTCGCTAGAAGATTCTGACATGTTGCGGGCTCTTGACTTTTGATAAAGTCGTCTTTTGCCATTTCCTTTGTCCCTGTCAAGCCCCCCCACGCCGCCCCCTCCCCACTCTGGGCCGGCGGGCTGGGGGGGGGGGGCGCGAGCGGGTTGCTACGTGGCAGGTTTCTGGAAAGTTCTCTTGCTGGCCGCCAGAGGGCGCCGGTGGCACTGCGGAATTTTGGGGGGCGGGGTGGCGAGGGGAGGTGGCCTTTGTTCTTCTGCTGGAGGGGGTCGAGCGCGGGATTTACTGGAGAATTCTGGATTCATTTACCTGAGGGGGAAATGTTTTAAGATCCGGGGCTTCACTGGGGAGCGGCTGGAGCATTCACGCTGGGCAGAGATGCGGTGATTCGCACTGGCTGTGTGACTTAGGGTGTCGTGGAAGAGCGTGGACGCAGATTAGTTTATCTTAGTCGGTTTTGGTTTTGGGGGGGGTCTTAGGAAGGTGTGGCTCATTTGAGCAGGATGAAGGGGTCGTAAAATTGTTCATTAGGTGTCATCGTGCGAGGTCTTAAAATTCTTGTTGTGGCCAAGAAGGGAGATGAGATTGCGCGGTGGGAGGGGGTGGGGGGTCGATGGTGCTCTGGATGATTTTAGGTGGTTTTGGCTGACTTTATATTATTTTTTAGCGATACTGTTTTGTATCATGTGTCCAGAGACCACACAAATGAGTGAAAACAGTGTATCGAGAACTGGGCCTTTATAATTTTAATTAATTTATGTTTAAGTGGACTTACCGAAGGTCACAGCCAAGATTTCTGTGTTTTTACTTATTAAAAGTGGAATCGTGTTCTGGAAAGATCCTATGGAGAGTGCCTTCTTGATAGCCTTATGTGTCTCTCTGATGCAGGGTGACCCCCATAGTTGGGGTGCTGAAGGGCCCTTGGACATGTTTTGGGGGGCGCTGCTCGATGTCCACAGGTGGATTCTGGCATGCGATGGCGGGTGTGGTGTTTCGGGGACATAGCGGCCCTGCGCGATGTGCTGTTGTGGGCTGTGGCCTCCCCGCAACCCAGCCTGAGACCTGTTGCGCGTCCCCCCGCCCATTCTATGCCAGCTGTGCCCCTGGCAGCTGCGGGCCAGGCGCTGCGGGGGCGCGCGCGCGCACGCCGCAGGTGGCTGTGCTTCTGAGTCCTTGGGTGCTGGCCGCGCGCCCCCTAGCGGTCTGTGTCTGCAAATGGTCCTTGGCCCGCTAGGCCTGGCTTCAGGTTGCGCATGCGCACACAGCTGACACTTGTGCCCTGTCAATCAAGTCTTCCTTACCCCCTCCCACTTCTCTCCCTCCTCCCCTTTTCAGCTCTTTCCTTTCTGCCCCTCCCATTTCTCCTCTTCCCCCTCCCCTTTCGTTTTCCTCATCCCTCTTTTCCCCTCCCCTTCCTCTCTCCCCTTCCCTCCTCCCTCCTCCCCCTCCCCTTCCTCTTCCTTCCATGCCCCTCCCTCTTCCCTCCTAACTCCTCCCTCCTCCTACCCCCTCTTTCCCACAGCTCCCTCCCTCTCTCTCTGACTGCCCCCTCCCTCTCTCTGCTGTTCCTGTGCTGACCGTTAGAGGTCATCAAGATGGTTTCTAATCCGGCCCCCTTCCCATGCCATAGGGTCTCTTCAGGGATGACATCATCCGTTCACCTCCTTGTCTTCAAGGACCACCTCTCGATGCCACGCTGCTGCCAAGGTGCTTGCTGCTCACCTCCACCTGATGGTACCTCAGTCCCTCTTTGTGGCAGTGTATAACCCAACCTGACGGGCAGAATCCCCACCCCTGCCACCCTCTTTGCACCACCCCCAGACCCATTAGCAATGAAAAGACCATTTTAAATATTAACTAATTAGTTTTAGTTGTAATTAGTTGATTTAAATTTTAATTACTACCTAGACTTGGGCTTTTAAGTGGGTCCTCTAACCTTTGATCAATTGCAGAGGACACTAGGAGCTCCGACCCCTGGATGGCACCCGCATACAAAGCAGCCACTGGCAGAGAGCCCCCGGGACGAGGATGATGGAGGATGAAGAGGACCACATCCGACCAGCCAGCTCTCCCTCTTGGCTGAATGCTTAAACCATTGCCCTAGTGAGGGGGCATTGGTCATTAACCCCTGGCCTTTGCTATGCTTATGCCTTGATGCTGTGAATACTTTCCTCGAAGTCTCTGCTTGTGTTCATGTGCCAGCGACCTGGAGTGTTTCCCTCCCCAAGGAGTTGTCAGTCTCTCTCCGACGACAACCCTGTTGTTGCCTGTCTGATGTCCTGAACAGAAGGATCCCTTTGGGAACTTCTCAGGAGGGGGACCTGGGCCAAGGGCTCCACCAGCATCTCACTGGCAATTCCAAGGCCCAGGGTGGGCTTCTGGAATGAGCATGAGCCCTGGACGCCATGCTACCGAACTGCCAAGGGCATCCCCACCTCTTCTCAGATCTCCCTGTTCTTTCTGGGGAACGGGGACAAGAAGAGCAGCCTCCCAGGGTTGTTGTGAGTATTGAATGAGATAAAACTGCCTCAGGCAGTGCTGGGCGTAGAGTTGGTGGTCAGCAAATGTCTGGTGAAAAAAGTCTGGTAGGTCAGTCCCTTCCCACCCCTGTCACTCTCGTCTCATGCTTCTCGTTTATTCTCCCGCAGCGCTCCAGGCAGCCCCTGTCTGCGGGGCTCTCCTTGAAGCAGGTAGGGGTCCACCAAGATGGGTGTTGGGCTGACCTGAGTAGGAACATGAATCTTGCATGTGGTCATTTCCAGAGCACTTTCTATGTTCTACGAGTGTCTTATTTCCATGTTGTGCATACCTATGCACGAAGCAGCCTCATTTACAGATGAGAATGGGTTCGACATTGATTTGGAGGAATTTTAAAAGGGTCGGGGGTGGCGGGGGAAAGAGGACTTAGGAGAAGCAAGTGCCCCCTCCCATGGCACAGGACACATTCACATTCACAGCAGGGACACTGAGGCTGGAGGAGTGTAAGTGTTTTGTCACATTGTTGGCAAGAGAAGAGGTCCGAGTTGGACCCTGGGTGCCCTTGTGGTTGCCCCTCACCACCCCCCCGGCCCAGAGTTCTACTAAGAGCCTTTTGATTTCCAATCAGGCATTTGACAGTGGGATAGCCTCTTTGAAATCCCAGCTGTCTAGTGTGGTCTCAGGGGCCTGGGTGGCCCCAGTTCTGGTGCCATGTGCTGGTTCCACCTTTCAATGATGGTGTGACCTTAAACAAGTCACTTAACTTCTCCAAGCCCCAGTCCCTTTCATGCGCTAAATGGGGATTTAAAAAAAAAGAAGAAGAAGAAGAAAAAAGCACCCGCATTTATGTACCCCACGGGGCGCTTTTGAAGACCAAATGATGTAACCACTATGAAAGTGCTTTGTAAATCGCTGTGGAAATTGCTAGATACTTAACTCCCGGGGTTAGCGCCTCATGGTGCACATGCCCAACCCCATTCTCCCTCGGTAATAATGGCACCCAGTAGGTGCTGTGTGTGTTTGCGCTCAATAAATAAATTCCAGAGTAAATAAAAGCAGAATTAATTCAACAAACATTTTCTGGAACGCCGACAATATGCCCAGCACTCCAGGCCTGGTATGTGATCCAAAGATGATGAAAACAGTCTCCTGGAAGCTAATTGGGGTCCTCATTCGACCCGCACTTTCTTTCGTCCCCTTTTAAGCCAACCAGTTTTGTCCGGACAAGACAAAAACAACTCCGGCCGCTATAGAGAAGCCCAGCTCGATGGAGACAATAGCTCCTGGGCATCTGAAAGGGGCTGATTGGATTATGTGGCAAATAGAAGGTGGAAGGGTGACTTGGAAGGTGACAAATGAAGTGGGCGGAGAGCTGCTTTGAGTTAATCCAGGCTATTAGGAGGGAACCTTTTGTCTTCCAGGGGCTGGCAGGAGCTTTTACCACTGGTTTTTACATCCTTAATGTAAGGACGCATAATTTATGGTCAGTGAAAATCCAGGCCCCGGTGAGGTTTGAGTGGGCCGTACAATTGAGCGTCCTGCTACCAGTGAGTAATTACAGTGAACATTTATGTCTCCCTTTGCAGTCCGCAAAGGCCTTTTGCAACCGTGGATTCATTTGAACCTCACAACTCCCTGTCCCGACCCCGGGGCTGGCCTGCCACCTCCAAAGGGAATAGAGGCCATCAAGGTGTTCTTCCGACTGGGGTCCCACGGCACATTTGCCACCCCCGTCCCCTCTTGGGTAGTGAAGGAAGAGGTGTCCACTGCGCTGGCCCCTCTTGTCTCAGACCTACCTGTCCCTCCCGCCACCAGTTCTTCCCTCTCAATTCCTAACTTTGCTCTCTCCACAGCAGGGAGCCTCCCAGGGCCCCCCCACCCCGACCCCCTTTCCAGCCACTACAGCCTGTCTCTTTCCTTTTCGCAGCCAAGCTTCTCGAAAGGCCTGTCTACACTTGCTGTCTTCCTTCCTCACCTCCAATTTCCTCTTCAACCCACTGCTTCCTGACTTGTTCTGCTCCGTCGAACGACCCTACCTCAGGTAATGACTTTTCTGTCGCTTAACTCTGGACACGTTTCCGGCTCACGGACACGCGGACACATGGACACATTTTCATTCTTGGCCCTCACAGGGCTTTCGGCTCTGGTTCCCTCCTGTTGACATATACTCCCCAGATGCTTCACAGAATCACCTGCTCCTGGCTTCCCTCATTCTTAGTTTCTCCTAGGAACTGGAGTATCCACAGCTTCTCCTGTCTGGGAGCCTGCCTCTTACCGTCTTACCATCTTGCCAGGTTTGAGGCCTGGCTGAACCACCTGGTGTTGAGGCCTTGGGGTTAGTCAGGTTTTCCAAGCCATGTTTTTCTCAGTTCTGGAATAGGGTTACTAATCTTTACCTGGCAGGTCAGGTGGGATGTGTTGCAGGTAAGAACCAGACACTAGTTGAGGGACTTGAAATAAGGTCAATAAAATGTTCATGAGAAAACCGGAGTCCCCATCAGCTTTTCTGGCAGGTTAAGTTCCCACGGGGAGAACCAAAGAGGGAAGAAAAACATGGGGGGCGGCGGTGGGGGAAGAGTAGCAGAGAAAGAAAAAGAAAAAAAAAAAAAACAGTAAGAAAAGACACTAGAGGCCCCAAAAAGTGGGGAAGCGAGACTTAGAAAATATTGAAATCTACCAAAAACCCATCCAGAGAAAGGTTTCCTCTTGGGTCGGGTCCGGCTAAAAGAAAGTAAACAGGAAAAAGGTTTTAAATTGATTATCCCAGTGACAAATCCCAGGAAGCTTTCAAATCAAATTGCCCCATTTTGAGTTTTTAACTCCTTCTATCAAGTTTAACCTCTTTACCTCCTGCATCCTGGTTAAACCCTCCCCAGCCCCCCTTGCTGGTGATTAAGTCCCGAAGGTACACGCAGCCTTTCAGCGGATGAATGGCCCACAGAAAGCGCCCTCCCCCTCCCCCCCCCCAGCTGTGGTTTTCAGTTTTATTCCACTTTCCGCCCTTTCCCCTTAATGAACACAGGGCTAATCTTGGGCCTTGTCAAGGAAGAGGCTGCAGACGTTAATGAGGTAGCTGCTGGATTCCAATATTCGTCTCATAAGGAGCCCTTCTTTGTCTGTGAAGGAAAAACACACTGATTATCATAATGAGGTGAACTGGCGTCCGCAGGCGGGGGCGACCAGTGCTTAGGCCACACTTCTAATTCTGGGGCTGGAGCCTGGGTTTCATTTGCTCCTCATTTAAGTCTTTGCCTCTGTCCCAGTGAGGGGTCCATTGAGTGGGGTTGAAAGTTGAAGGCCGCTTTGGGAAGCCTGCCGCAGATAGGGCTGCTTTGCAGAAAGTTCCTTTGTTCGACTGTACTACACACAGATGTCGCAGTGGTCCAGGCGCTCCATGCCTCCTGGATTCAGTCTCCAAAAAGCCCGGGAATGGGCGTGCGCGTTTCCTACTAGAGCACGCACCTGACCTATTTCAGGACTCACTGATCATTAAAAACTTAATCATCTACCTGGAGAACCCATGGAATTATCCCAAGGCCAGCACCCATGGAATGCCCCATCCCGGTCAAGAAACAGATGGATATTGGTGCCCCAGAGGCCCCCCCCCCGCCCCCCCAACAGAACTGCAAGGTTTGCGGTTCACATTTGGCTCCGACATACTGCTGAGCGTTGAGTGTCAGAAGCCCAGCGATTTGTCGGGATCACTCGCCAAGTGCACAGAGGGGACTACTCCGATCTGGCATCAGAACCCATAGTCCCTGCTTTTACCGGTTTCTTATCTCCCTCCCCCATATGCCCTTTGCCCCAGTGGAATTGCCCCCCCACCCCAAGCTTCTGTCCTGATCTTTGGATGCCCCAGAGCCCATCGATATCTTTAGAGCAGGTAGCCCCCCAAGTCTGAAACCTGCCCTTCTGTGTCCCAAGTTCTGGGTTTTTCTCACCCCAAGGCCGATCAATCAAGATTAGATCACTCCCAGTTAATCAACAGACTCTAGCCAGACCTTCAGCCAAATGGAAAATGGTGGGAGAAGGGAGGAGGCCCACAAGTTCTCTGTTGGTTAAAGGTACTCTGGCATCATGGCTCAGAGTTAAGCTTGCTCTTTTCAAATCTGCAAACCCAGCTTGTCAGGCACCTTAACCATGTCAAAGGATGTCCAGGTGACCCAGATGTTGCCTGGGTGAGGGGACTGGTAAGGATGAGCACCTCTGAAGTTAGGGATCCCACCAAAGCCTACCCCACTCTGTAGTTATTGGAGAGTAACATGATAGAGCAGTTCCTGGTGTTTCTAAATGAGAGGACTTAATTTTAAATAGGAAAAAGTTAACCACAGACCTTTTCTCCGATAAACAGTAATTAAAATACAGGCCCCCAAGTCATTAATATGCCAGCATCTAAGAACCTGGGAAGGCCGTGGAAGGCATTGGTTGGCCAGGATCTTGGGGGTTTTGTACTCATTCCGTTGTGTACCCATTCACCCCGAGTGCCTGGCATTGACAAAAATCCTCTCCCCCAACTCTGCTCCTGCTTGGGTTTCTGGAAACTAGGCAGTCTTCTTAGGCTTTTCTGAGGCTACCAGCAGAGGGGTCTGAGCTAATTGCTCCCTTGAGTATAGGGGTGGCCTGTTGTCACTTGCCCCCTTGTTTCTACCGCATCCCTTCTATGCCTGGGAAGGACATCGCTCTCTTCTGCCTGTGCACACAGGAACCCCCTGCTCCCCACACTTTCCAGCCCAGGGGTCCAGCCTGGCTTCCTGCGTGAGCCCCCTGGCTCCCAGAACCCACTGGTCTCAACATCCTTCATTAAATCAATCTTGGAGGCTCTGGATAGTTCTAGGAAGAGGTGGCTTCACCAGGTGGAAAAGCAGAGAATGCGTGAGGCCAGGAGATGCCCCCACCCCACAATTCTGAGTTTCTGTTTTTCTGCTTTTACTGCCCACCTCTGTTCTCCACCCCCTTCTTCCTCCCCTCCTTTCATCACCATTTCCTGATTTGGTCCTCTGGGGGTGCCCTAGGCCAGCCCATGCCTTCTCTGGATGCCCCAGCCTCAGCTTGGCACAAAGTGGGGTTCAGTAAGAGTATGTGGGATGTCTGTTTGGGCAGGTGAGTCAATGAAGGAACCGCCATACTTGTGATGCTAGACGGTAGTCTTTGGGGACCGAGGAGCTTTAGGCAAGGGTGGAGGGTGGATTTCATTTCACTGAGGGGGAGTGGGCATCGCTCCACTCCCAGCCCCATTTGAGCTGGGCTTTGCTGGTCCTGCCCCTTCATTCACTCAGGCGTCCATCCCGTCATCCAACAGTTGATCCTTACTGAGCGAGCCCACGGCCCGGCCCCGGCTCGGCCCGGCATCCCTTAGCGTGTCCCTTGATGGCCTCTGCCTCCCTGGGAGGGCTGGCCGGGGGGTGGCTTCTGCTGAGGGCGGCCTCATGCTGTGTCATGTGCTGGAGCAGTGGCCTCCGGCTCTGTGGAGAAGGCCGGCAGAGGGGTGTGAGGGGTAGGCCTGGTCTGCCTTCCTTGGGCCAGTTGGCCCCCGTGACCTTTAATTTAAACCCTGGAGCTCACTTGAAGCTGCCCATCACCAGGGCTCTGCTCCCTCCTGCCCCCTCTGCCTCCGACCCCCATCCCGTAGCTGAGTGCTGATGGCTGCCCTGGCCCCCTGCCCTACAGCTCAGGACTGAGGCGGGGGCACAGGAACCGCTGTGGTGTGTGTGCCCCTCGGGCTCTGGCCACAAGGGTCTCCCTCTTGAGTTGGGGTCTGTGACCTGGAGCTCTCCCTCCACGATGCCTTCCTCCCCCTGGGACTAAATCTAGCCCCTCTGCAGCCCAGGCGATGGCCGGGAACCTCCAGGGAGCTCTGCAGGCTCTACCTCTGCCTGGTTGCCCACCTGCTCCGCTCTGTCTGGTGGCCCACTTGACCCACCTGCAGCTCTGCTTGCCGTAGTCTGTCGCCTGGCCTGACCTACATACCCCTTCTCCTTGCCCGAATCACTGGGCTCCTGACCCTCTGGATCTCAGCTGTCCAGCCCTCTGCCTAGCTGGTTGGTTTTCCTTGCTGAGCCCACACCTGTGGTTACCTGGCCCTGCCTGCTTCCTCCTCCATCTCCCGCTTGCTTGCCTCTGGGCCTTGTGTTGGGTCCAAATGCCCCTCCTCCAGCCTAAGGAGCCCCTTTCCCTGTGCGGCCAGACAACTGGTCCCCAGTGCCCATGGGACAGGCCCCTGCTGACATGCCACCTCCCCCAACCATCCTCGGATGCCTCCTCCCGTGGTCGGGGGGAGCGACCACGGCTGCAGCCAGACTTCTGTCCTGCCCCTCCCCATCCCCCCAGACCGCTTGTCTTGTCCCACTGGGTGTTAGCCACAGCCTTTGCCTGTGAGTCCTGGGCTCTGCCGTGCCCCAGGCCTCGCGGCTGGTGCGGGGGCTGCCGTCTAGGCCCGTTGCTTCTCCTTCACCTCTTCATGTCATTGCTCATCTCCACGAGCCACCTCCTTCCACCAAAAACCACGCTGCAGGTGAGACTGGGCTCGATGCCTTTTCGTGTGTGTGTGTGTGTGTGTGTGTGTGTATGTGTGTGTGTGTAGCTCTTCTGGAGTGCTAGCCTTGTTGTAATCCTGATTTCCTGCCTCTCCTGCAGGTCAGCCCTGTCCTGGGCACACCGGCTGCGACCTGGCTGGGGCCGGCCGAAGAACCAGATGGAAGAGGCTGAAGCAGCCCCCGGAGGACCACTGGCCTGCACCACCGAGCCTGCCTTGCTGCCCGTTGCCTGACATCTCAGGCCCAGCCCCGTGCCTCTCCCCTTCCTCCTGGTTTGGGGTGAGTTTCTTGCTTTCTTGGGACACCAGGATCTCATTAGTTTCAGCTCACACATCTCTATTCAAGAATATATACATTTCGCCTGGGGAGGGGGCCACTACCAAGAGTGAATCTTCACCAACCCCGCGGCCTCGGGGTCTGCAAGCTGCCTGGAGCCAGGATTGTGGCCACATGGAGCCAGCATGGGTGGGGCCCACCCTGGGCAGTGGCATGCTGTGGGCCAGGCACGGTAAGTGAGGGGTGTCCACAACTCTGGCGAGAACCAACTCAGGCCAGGCACGCAGTAGGTCCCCCGTGCAGCTTTGCTAGGCACGTGAATGAAATGAAGAATGGTGCATTTGCCCCCTCTGGTCTCCGAGGCCTGGCCAGAGGGCCAGCATGGAGACGTGGAAATGGGAAAGCTTGTCTGTCTGTAGAAAGCCTTTCTCCCTGAAAGCCAATGCAATGTCAGCCCTCGTGAGAGTGCTGGGTTCTCACACACCAGGCTTTGATAATGTCCTTTAATCACAGAGTGGTTTTGAGTGAGTTCTTCTCTTGGCCCCTTTTCCTCACCCCTGAAATTGCAATGAGATGGAAATGTTTGGGTCTGTTTAAATAAAATCAGTAATGGTAGAGAAGAAGAAAGCAGAGGATTACAGCCACACAGTTCACGCCAGAACGAGTCATTTGTTTATCTGTGCTTTACTGATTCAAGACGCATGGATGGAGCCATGGGGGCTCAGGGCTGGGGCTCTCCTGGGGTGCCTAAAGCCAGCTTTGCTTCAAGGACCGGAGGGTCTAGAGGGGTTCCCACGCAGTTACGTGGCCCCTGTGGCAGCTAAGCAAGGTGGACAGGAAGTGAAGGAAGCTCGGCTGAGGGCACTTTCCTTTTTTGGGTGCCAGGAGCCGACGGCGCAGGGGGCCGGGCTAGCGAGGCCAGCTCTGTGCCTGTGGGGCCTCGCGTCCAATGCTCCTGGGGTAGCCACTGGGGTGATGGATGAGGCCAGTTAGACTCCTGGGGTGGTCCGGGTGGGAGATGGGGAATGGCCTGGCGAGGCTAACTCAAGCCCACAAACATTGATGGAGACTCGGGTGGGTCCCCCAGTGCCCTTGGGCCAGATGCCAGCGTCCCCTTTGGTGCCCACACGCAGGGTCTGTGGGAGGGCAGGCGATGAACAGAGCAGGGGGCCCCTCCTCCTGGTGCCACAGACCCCCGCGCTCCCCGCGCGGTCCTGGGTTTCTAACTCAGCTTCCGTAATGCCCTTTCATCCCACAGCGGTTTCAGAGCCAGGTCTGCCCTGCCCTTCTCCACTGAAAGGGAGATGGGGTGTGGATATTATTTTTAAACAAAACCCGTCAGTGTAGACAGCAAGGGGCCGGAGGTATCTGAACCTGGGGACCGTTGTCTTTTGCCTGCTTGTTTTTGTTCCCTGGAGAGCTAGTCAGGCTGCCTTGAGGCGGGGAGTGTGTGCCCGGGGCTGAATCCAAGGAGGGGCACCAGGAAGGCTCTGCCCTGTGATATTTACTCCGTAGCTGGCATTTGCTGAGCCATTGCAAGCAGAGTGACGTGGCAGAGAGAGAGGCCTAGGAAGGAAGGTTTACATAGGACAGGATGCAGGTCTGGGAGGGGCAGGGGGGGGGTCGCATCCGGAGCTTGCCAGACGGATCCGCGTAGCTAGTCTGAGCCAAGTGCCCGTGGTTTCTGGATTCTTCCGGAGGGACATCTCAGCGCTCCCTCAAGGTGGGCTGAGCTGAGGGCCAGAGTCAAGGTGAAGGCAGGTGTCCAGCTCGCCCCAGCCCCTGCCAGCCCCCTGCCCCTCATCCTCCACCGCAGTGTGGGATGGCGTCTCTTTGGGCCTAGTTGTATTTCAGGTACACTTGTGAGTGTTCCGTCTCAGGCAAATAGATGTTTTTGTGTGTCACGTATTTTGGGTTTTGTGTGTCACTAAGCAGAAAATAAAGACTAGATCAAGTATTCTTCTCAATTAAAGGAGTTAAAACAGAACATCATAAATCAGCCTTGTAGTCGAACATCCCAGGCGTTCTTAAGTGTTAAAAGAAATGATCATTTTCAGAAAATTCTTTTTTGGAGGGATTGGCCCATCCCTGAGCAGTAAGGGGTGGGTAGGAGCCCCTGACGGGCCCGACAGAGGGCAGAGAGCCCTGTCACTGTGGCGGGAGGGGTTTCTCTGTCCGTTTGTTACGAGCGAGGCTGGTCCCCAGGGCCTGCCTCTAGCTGGATGCTTCCAGGAGGGCACAGATGTGCGGAGGAGATGGTGGTCTTGTCTAGAAGCTGGCACTCCCATCCCACTGGACTCCCCCTGGGTGGGTGGGAAATGGAGCCCAGAGCAGAGCTCAGCCTCTGTGCTCATGGAAAGACACAGAGTGCCCCCTCGGCCCCGTGTTTTCCCACTTGCAGGTTGCTTGGGAGGCCTCACTGCAGCTTTCAGGGCCCCTGACCTCGTGCCTCCTGACTTGTGATTCAAACCCCAAAAGCATTTCCAAGCACATTTCTCCAAATAATGTCCAAAACCTGGCAAGACTTAAGGGCAACATGATGCATGTGTTTCTTATTCGTTTACATGAAGTAACTTCAATGTGTTTTTTGTGAGCAATCTGACTTCCAGAAAGAGAAAAAAAATTGAC
The DNA here is from genome assembly GCF_054177405.1 of Leptonychotes weddellii. Lineage (NCBI taxonomy): Eukaryota > Metazoa > Chordata > Mammalia > Carnivora > Phocidae > Leptonychotes > Leptonychotes weddellii. Next base: position 3,447,473 of record NC_138377.1, on the reverse strand, counting down.
CCATCTTTAATGAGCTTGCTAATGAATTTTTCCTTGAAAAGAAGAAGGCGGCTTTACACAGAAGGGGGTGTGGAGGGAGACAAATTAAGGTTCTGAAGGGTTAAAGGGCAGTGGGCGATGGAGAGAGCAACACTGTCAGCGGAATTGAGAAAGGCCTGCGGCTCTGGGGGCAGTTTCTTTTTAGAAGACCCGTGTTTAACACAGTGTGAGTCCGTCCCAGGAGCGGTCCCCCTTCCCTCTGCTGCTTTGAGTCCTGTCCTCTCTCCTAAATGGCAAACAAGGAAGCATCGCCTGGTCTCCCATCTCTGGTGTGAGCAGATGGAAAATTCTGGACAAGAGTTGTATCTTCCCAAACGAGGCCATCTCCAGTGTGGGGTTCCCATTTTGAAAGGGGGACAGGAGTGTGGGCAGGGAGGGAGGGACAGCTCTCTCTATGGTACCTGGTTCCAAGGGGGCAGCCCCGAGTCCTGCATGGCTTCGAGAATTCGGGCCCTTAGGGTAGTCTGAGGGACGGGCTGTTGCAGAGGCAGCTCTTGTCCTCGGTGTGGAATGAGTCCGTGTTTCAGAGCCAGGAAAGAATTCAGAGAGCCCTTGGGACTCTGTTGGGAGGAGGTCTGCCCCCAGAGGTGTCCCCCCACCCCCTGGCCCTGGCACCCTACACGCCAGCAGGACAGAGCAGCACCATCGAGAGGGGTCCCAAGTTCAGTTGGATCCAGTGGAAGCGAGTGTTGGTGGGGGGACTCCTCATCTGTGCCAGGGTGAGAGACCCATCTTTGAGGAGCCCATACATCCTGGAATCTCTAGTGCCTTCTGGATTTTAGACACTCGGTCCCTTACCCCGGTCTTCACTGTGGAAAACTGATCCTTCTAGCCATGCTTTTGGGAACTGACTGATGAGAAAGTCTCCAGAAATATCTGTGTTTGTCTTCTCAGCTGCCCCTTCCCCCCAAGTCACGGGCTCATGAGGGTCCAGGGGCCAGAGCAGGTGCTGAGGAGCCGAGGCTGGGGTGGGCCCTCACTTGGGATGTGTGTGGGAGGGGAATTAATCAGGGGAGAGGAGGCTGGTGGAGGGTGTAGTCGTGGGTCTCTTAATTGCTCTCCAGTTTCTTTGGGCTTAAAAACAATCCAGATGGAGAGTTCTTAAGTCCCCCACCCTGGGGGTCTGGGCAGAGAAGGCTGCCCACCACCTTTTGCCTGGCTCCTCTGAGCAGTGAATAGGGTCTTTGGCAGGGGCTTAAGGAGGAGACTCTTAGCCTGGGAGCTCCCAGGGCCGTTTGAGGCTGAACAAAGGCACAGGCAGAAAGGAATGTGGGGGCGCCCCCCATGGAGAACAGCCACCTGGGGATAATCGGGAGGGCTGAGTGCACATGAGTTTTCCCAGGTCCTGTGAATACATTCTTTCAATAGAAGGTGCCTTTTCTTCAGATGAAAAGGAGAAAAGCTCAATCACCTTCCCTGGACCAGAGTGCGTGTGTGTTCCCTCGGGGGCCGCGGTGGCCCCTTCCTTGTGTGTGTGTTGGGGGCTGCGCTGCACAGACAAGAGGCTGCACAATGACACGGTTAACCAGTCACCCCTTCAGCGCAACCTCGGACATGCTCATGCTCCTTGGCTCTAGGGCTTCTCTGCAAGTTTCTCAGGAGGAAGAATCCTTGCGCCTCTGCGGGTAAACAAGAATTGGATCAAACCGGGCCTGATGCCCGAGAAAATGCCAGACGGGCAGATGGGGCCAGGGGAGACCGGCCTCCAGGGTCGGGGGGAGGGGGCCGGGAGGAGGGCCGGAGGGGCTGAAGGCTGACCACGTGTCTGTGCCAGCCCTGCGGGCCCCGCAGTGGGGTGGCTCCTGCCTCCCCCCGCCCCCGCCCCGTCCCATTCTCCAGGCCTGCCTGATACTGGAGGCAGAATCGTTCCTCCCGGCTTAAGAAACTGGGGGCCGGTGTTCACAGTTAAGGAGGGTGATGGGCGTCAGCACGGCTCACAGGCCCTGGGGCAGCCCCGGGCAAGGGGACCCTGCCAGATGGAGGGCAAAGAGTTTGCGCCACCACGGCCCCCAACTGTCCTGAGGCTCTAGCCCCTCTGGGGAACTGGGGCAGAAATCCCTGCCGTGAGAGGAGGGAGTCCGCATCCCAGTCTTGGCCGGTGCTTCTTGCTGCTGGCTTCTGGGCCTCAGTTTCCCCATCTGTAAAAGGAGGCAGTAGCCTGTCAGCTCTGCATATTCTCTAAGGCAGAAGGAGCATGGGATGTCAGTTTGGGAAAGGCAAAGGCCCTGTTTCACCAGAGGGGGTGGTGGGTGGAAGGCCTTAGGTGTCCAGACTGGGCCCCCACTAGCCTCCTGGCCGGGAGCAGGGCACACTCCCACTCCCTAGGACTTGTCGGTCGGAGGAGAAAATTCTGAATGGGTGCTCTGGACACGGCCTTTTGGAGAGCTGGTTCTAGCCCATGCTTAGCCCCAACTCTGGGTGTGACCTTGGATCCTGTCTCTAGCCTTCTGGCCTCAGTTTCCCCATCTGTAACAGGGGGCAATGCAGGATCACGGTCAGCGGAGGGCCCTTGGAGCTCTGGGATTTCCTTCCGGCTGCCTCAGTGGTCCTCTGTGGTTTGTTTATTTGCTGGGTCTTTAGAGTCCGAGGGTCAGAGATTGCTGGTGCCCTTCCATCCCACCCCCTCTGCTTTAGAGAGGACACAGAGAGCAGAGAGGGCTGGTGCCCCATCTCGGAGAGCAGGCCCTGGTGTGAAACCTGCTGCCGGTGGCTGGCTCCCTCTTGACCAGCACGGGCAATGGGGTCGCAGTCATTAGGGAGTCCCCATGGCCAGCTTTTTGTGAACAAGATCCCCATAGCGCTCACACCCCAGTCTAGCTCCCGGGGGCTGCCTGAGCACTCCGGGGCCGGGATGGCATTTTACGGAGCATTTTCCCAAATGGGTGGGCCGCCGGCCAAGCCTGGAAAACTTTCCGGGCTGTGGAGTGGTCGGTGTGTAATGAGACTGGCCCCGTGGCGGCAGTCCCAGGAGAGTGCGGCTGGCCGTACCCTCCCCTGTGGCTCACCCCGTGCCCTTTGGTCCCGAGACCCTGGGCAACACCTCTGTTGGTGCCCTCGCCCGCTCAGCTGAGAACTTCCTGAAAAAGCCACCCGGGTGGCAACTTCTGTCGGTAACCAGGCCTGTGCCAGCTGCCCGTCCCAAGACGCCTCTAGCCAGCCCTTTGTGCTTCGGCATGTGCGTGGTAAATAAGCTCGCAGAGCCCTCGGTTGGTCCCGCACCTGGTTATTGCCACGGTGGGCTGCAGCCTTTGTTTTGTGACCTTGGTTGTTATAATACCTGGGAACTGAAATGAGGAATCGAGAAATTGCCAGCCTCAATTAGACCAGCGACTGCCTTTCCCGAGGCTGCCTCCACCACTCCAGCCATTAACCGTAAACATACACCAAATAGGCCCTAATTCTCTCTAATTGCCCACTCCTGAAGCAGAGAGTGAGGTTCCAGGAAGAGGCATATGTAAACATCCTCTATGGCCCGGCCAACTGAAATTAGAGGGCTGATGGGGGCCGGCGAGAGAGGGGACGTGATTTCAAAAGATGTCCCAATTACCTCTCCCATTTTCATAAATGGGTCCATAATGTCCGGGCCCCGGTCTTCACAAAGGTACAGGAAATTAGCTTTGCAAAGAGCCTGTGTCTGTAAGGGAAGTTGTAGGAGGGTGGTCTTTGCTCAACAGGTAGGAAGCATGAGATCTGAGGCGAGGCTGATTATTTGTATAAACTACGGGCTCTATTTCTGGAAATCACCATTTGATTGAAAATAATCCTTTTGTGTCTTTCCTAGCACTAAACATCCATAAGTTCTTTGTACCAAAGGCATGCCAGACCCGTTAGGTCCTCTTGGCCTCCAGAAAAGAGTAACTTTTAAAATCTTGAGATGAAGAGCTAGACTTTTCTTTTTTTTAAAATTTATTTCAATTTTTTTTTTTTTTTTTAATTTGAGAGAGAGAGAACACAAGCGGGGAGGAGGGGCAGGGAGAGGGAGAAGCAGGCTCCCCACTGAGCCAGCCAGGAGCCTGAAGTGGGGCTTGATCCCAGGACCCTGGAATCATGACCCGAGCCGAAGGCAGACGCTTTATCGACTGAGCCCCCCAGGTGCCCCAAGAGCTAATCCTGTGAAGCCATGGAGGATGTTTCTGGGGCGTCCACCAGGGCTCCCTGCATGGATCATGAGCTCAGGGCAGGCATTTAGGAGGCCTGAGATCAAATGCAGGTGGCGGTTCTTTCCCTGGACCCTGTAAGGAATCCCTGTGTTTTCCTTTGGCTCCAGACAGTGACTCATCTCTGCATATTCTCCGACACATCTGTTACCGTCCCAGCCCGGCGCTGCGTTACCATAGATCACGGCCGACCCAGGGCTGGGCTGCACGCAGCTTTGAAACCAAGGCATGACTTGGCCAGCACTGCGTCTTCACAGAGCAGCCTGGAGTCTGCATGAAAGTTAATCTGGGGCCGTCAGGCGCTCCGGGGGCTCATGGAGCCCCGGGGGCAGAAGCAGGAAAAAAAACCCACAGATGCCCCGAGCTACCTGATTTGCTTGGTCCTATTAAACACACCAAATACTACCCCCCACCCCGTTATTCCCACAGGAAGTGGCAGTGCCGGGGGGTCTGACTGTGTGTTCAGGGTCTGGAGTCCCATTGTCACCTTAGGACTGTGGTCATGAGAAGGGGGCCACCCCAGGGGCTCACAGGCTCCCTGGGAGGGCTGGAAACTATCTCAGGTGTATCCAGCTCCAAATGGGGGACCCAGAGCGTGTGCATCACCAGAGTCTGCCCTTGGTCATCCACTAGCTTATGACTGTTTGGTTAACATTTATTTTTTTTTTTAAAGACTTTTGGTTTTTTGGTTATAAAATCAACCGGTTGGGGGGAAAACAAGGTTTGGGAGGCTCAAGGCCAGGGAAGGAATTTTTAAGAGGATTTGGAAGCAAGAGGTGTACCCCACAGCATCCCGGCTAAGTCTTGGGAGGCATAGACAGTGGAGGGGACCCCACGGGGCTTACATTGGGACAGGGGGAGTTGCAGAGGGCCTCGTCCTACCTTGGGGCTCCCTGCCTGCACCCTCTCCTGCCCCGACCTCTGGCTCTGCCCTCACCCACCTCACAGCGCTGTTTAGACCTCAGCTGTGGCAGGGCCACATTTTGGCCACACCTACGTACCTTCACTAGACTCGACTGGACGTGTGTTCCAAATCAGCTCACTCAGAAAAATCTGTTTTAACAAATAGACTTTTTTTTTTTTTTTCCCCTGAGCAGCCTTAGGTTTCCGGAAAAAGGGAATGGCAAGGACAGAGAATTCCTATCCCTGCCCCTGTCCCCGATTTCTCCTGTCACTAACAGCTTGTGTTGTGGGGCACATTTGTTACAACTGATCAGCCCATCACGGATGCGTCGTTATGAGATAATGACAGTGCTCATGTCATTCTTTGGGTCCCCTCTTTTGTCCTGTACAGTCTGTGTGTTTTGACAGTAACTACCGTTCCTGAATTCACTTTTTTTTTTTTTTTTTTTAACTTTAAGGCAAATGCTTGAAACACAAGGCTTGATGTGCCTGGACACAGCTTTTTGTGGTGCTGATTAAAATGTGAACATAATTATCAAAGTGAAGGTACCTCTCCTGGCACCACGATCTTCTGTCCTCTGATATGTGCGCCATGGTTTTAGGACACACTGTCCATTACAGAGCCCCCAGCCCGTGGCCCAGAGCCTACTACTCTAGTCTTACCCACGCTCACGCCACGCCCCGTGGGCTTCTTCCTGAGCACACGCTGTGCCTCGGCACTGCCCTTCCTCCGTGGTGGGATGCCCTTCCAGGGAGTCTTCTCCCCACCCTTTTGGTGTCCGGCTCAGCTTTCATTCATGCCGTGGCTCTGAATCTTTGGGCTCCACAAGACGGCACTTAGCTCTGTGCGTAGCACTCAGCCAAGGGCTCTTGGGGCAGGAGCCACGTCCCCGCCTCTGGGCCTGCACCCGTCTACTGCGTCCGTAGCTGTAGCTTGGGTGGGGAGCCTGGCGGGTGAGTGAGCACGCGGGCCAGGGTGCTGAAAAGAGAAATGCGTGATTTCACCAATTCCACACTTGCTAGAAGGTTGGGGAGTCCATGCTTTCGTTGGGTGAGGTTCCATCCCAGTGACCCCATGCTCTCTCATTCCAGTTGAAGACACTGTCCGGAATCCTCCTTGGAAGGAGAGCCCTCGACACACGACCCAACACCCTCCAGCGTTCAAATCGTAAGTTGCTGGAGTGTGGGGGACACATCTGTGGGCTCGTCGCTGAGGGTGGGGGGCTGCCACCCAGAGCACATGGCCAGGCGAGCCCTGTGGGAGGGCCTGGTGAGCACCGGCCAGGGGGCCGCTCACGGGGAGGTGGGTGCCCAGCGAGCCAAACTGATTGCCGACCTGGGGGGCTTGTGTTCTAAGGCAGGACCCCCAGCCTCCTTGTGTTGTCTCTGTGGCAAAAGAATTCTATAGGCGGCTTCGAGTGCCGGACCCCCAAAGAATTCCTTCTCTCTCGCTCCTCTCAATGAATGGCCCTTTCATTATTGAGTGTCCCTTTGGCTCTTGTGCCCCAGGGCAGACTAGGATGGAAGTGCCCTTGTGAGCTGGGGGGCTCTTCAAAGGGCCAAGGAAAAAACGCGGGCCGAGGGACCAGCCTCTCAAACGGGCTTCGAGCTCCAATGACCTTCGCTCACCCCCTTGAAATGTCTGGAAAACAGAATGGGCAGATTTTCTGTCTTCAAAGTTTCCGGCTAAACCTCTTCAAGTTCTTTATTGTTTGGGACTGAGACACTCAGCAATGGTAATGGGTAGTTTCTTTTGTATTTGCCTTGAAAGGCCAAAATATTTTCATATTGCTACAGACAAAGCCGTCTATTTAGAAATGAACGCCATGTCTGTCCTTTCCCACTGGGGAGACTATGTACGACGTGTGTGTGTGTCTTTATGTACTCTAGGGTCTTGAAACAGGTTTCTCATGGGGATGGCCATTCACTGGGGTCCAGGGGGACACGCCTGCCCTGCCAAGGGGGCCTGGGGAACCCGGCCCTAATTGCACATCTGTCCCAGTTGGTCTAGGACGTGAGCCCCGGGAGGGTCCAGCTGCACTAACATTGACTCTGCCTCTGCCTGCATCTGCCACATGTGTGTGTTAGGGACTGTGGCTTGTGCCTTGGTGGTCAGCTTGGTGGGAGGAAGCAGGAGGGTCTAAGTTACTGTGGATGTTCTGTTTCTCTTGTTGGGAGGTCATTTCACGGGTATCTGTTACATGATCCAAATAAGGGCCCATGGATGCATGAATGAAGGCAGAAAGGAGTGGATCAACAAATAAATAGGTAAAGAAGTGAGCAAGCCAGGATGAGAGTGCCGTGAACGAGATCCCATTTGATGCCTAGGACATTGATCTCTAAATCAATAAAGTATTGAATCACTGTGTAAAGAGAGCCCCACATGAGCTGATACTTAGTCCTCATGGACCCAGGAATAGGTGTAATGCAAATAGATAGCGCCTGAAGTTTACCAATAAAAGAATAAAATGTAAATAGAAGAGAGAATGACCAAGGGGTGGAAATGCAGAAGCCGGTAGCCACAGGCCTGTGTCATGTGCTTACATAGTCGCTAGGAGGCTAGATCTTCTGTGAAGTGTTCTGATCACAAATGATAGCAATGATAATGATCCTTCTGGGTGGGAGGAAACTTCTGGAGGTGATAAATAGGTTTAGGACAGGATAGCGGTGATGGGTTCGTGGTGCACACTGTGTGTCAAAACACAATTAAAATTAAAAAGCATAAAGAGAAGGTCACTGAAAGGACTCCCAAAGCACTGGTGAGAACAAGAGGATGAGTCCCATCAAAATAAGCCGGTGCAAGAGAGGGAGAGAGGGAGCAGGTGATTGGGAGGGAGAGAGAACACGACAAAACATAAATAGTAAATGGAAGGAAGAACGAGCATTTTCTTAAATTGGGGGATGCACAGATATATAAGGAGGACTACGTCAGGTGATCGTAAACCAGGAATTAGGACGAGTCCACACGTGGGCTCCTGGCATGGACAAATAATTAGCAGGCGAAAGTTCAAAGAATAGGTAAAAAAAAAAAAAAAAAAGAGAGGACCCAGGACACCAAAGAAGAGAGTTAACTTTTACTAAAAGTTGTCTAATTCCAGGCACACATAAATAAATAAATAAATACAGAAATGAAAGAAAGCCAAAGAGAGAGAGAGTGAGCAGTGGAAACTCTTGGACCCGGATGGGAGCATGGCCTGAGGGGCTTGTGTCCCCCAGTCCTGGGAGCTGAGTCTGTCCCGTGAAAGGATAAAAGAGAGAATAAAGTAAAATATCCAAATAAAAATCAAGAAGCACGGAAGGAAAAAGGACAGGTTGTCGGTCCAGAAATACAGGAATGGGTGAATACGTACAGGTAGACGGTGGTAGGATTCGTGGTGGAAAGCTGTCATGCAGCAAAGATTATGGTGAGTCCAATTCTACAAGCCAGGGTGCTATCAATAAAATAAGAAGTCTCCAAATCAACAAGTAATTCAGGATCCAGAGAAACAGACGGGGCAGAGTAAAGGGGAGCCGGGCCCATGGGCAGCAGGGTTGTCATTAATCCCATCTGGGCCCCAAAGCCCCCGGAGAAGGAAGGCAGGCAAGTGGAGGGGAGAAGCAAAGCTGAGCAGGAGGGAAGAGCAGCTCTCAGGGTGTTGGCAACCCAACAGAGAGATGGGGGGATAGGTAGGGGATCCACAGGAGAGGGTGGGCTCAAACCGCAGATCATCATGGGTCAGAGTCTGGGCATTCACTTCCATTAATAGTGGAGTAAGTAGCTGATAAAGAAAAAGAAAACAGGAAGGGAGAATGGTCAGAAGGAAGGAAGGAAGGCAGGCACCCATGGAGGAGCTGCAGGGGTCAGGGATGGCCATTTGCAGGTGGCATTAGGATTCATCGGTCTGGGCGACTGAGCACCAAAGATGCAAAGAACGCAAGAAAGGAGAGAGACAGAGAAGCAGGAGAACGGGCTGGGCTGGGGCAGACGGTTGACTATAGATTAGCATGTTTGCAGTTAGGTGTGTTTGCCTCCAGGAGCATAAAAATAGGTACTTAACTAGTGAGAAGGACCCGAGGGATCCATGAGCACCCTAGGGAAGGAGTGAAGGAGAAAAAAGGTTTGTGTTAACTGATGAGGAGGGTGCCTGATTTCCAAAAGAATGACAGGCAGTGAGGGCGCCTGGGTGGCTCAGTCGGTTAAGCGACTGCCTTCGGCTCAGGTCATGATCCCGGAGTCCCGGGATGGAGTCCCGCATCGGGCTCCCTGCTCGGCGGGGAGCCTGCTTCTCCCTCTGCCCCTCCCCCCTCTCATGTGCTCTCTCTCTCTCTCTCTCTCATTCTGTCTCAAATAAATAAATAAAATCTTTAAAAAAAAAAAAAAAAGAATGACAGGCAGTGAGAACGACTGAAAGGGTGGGAGAGAAAAAAAAAACAATCAAGGGGCACCTGGGTGGCTCAGTTGTTAAGCGTCTGCCTTTGGCTCAGGTCATGATCTCAGGGTCCTGGGATCGAGCCCCGCATCCGGCTCCCTACTCAGCGGGAAGCCTGCTTCTCCCTCTCCCACTCCCCCTGCTTGTGTTCCCTCTCTAGCTGTCTCTCTCTCTGTCAAATAAATAAATAAAATCTTAAAAAAACAAAACAAAACAAAAAACAATCAAGATGGGGAAAAAAATAAAAATGAAAAAAAACTATAAAAAATAATAAATAAATAGGTCAAACAGTTAAGTGTAGGAGAGGGAAATGGCTTAGCATCAATTCATCCACATTCATTCAGATCTGGGGCCCCAGAGTTTATAAATGATAAAAACAAGACCATAAATAAAAAGACCGACACACGTAGGTATGCGAGAGGGAGGCTCACGCTGGAGCCAAGAACACGAGCAGGCGCCGTGAGCCCAGAATTACGACTGATTCAAAACTGGGCTCTGGAGACGGTGAAATGAATCCTAAACCAAATCGGCAGTACGAGGAATTAACGAACAAAAGGAAGCCTCGCGTGCGCGGGCGCTGCAAAGGATCTGGGAGCCACAGATTATGGTTAATCCAATTCTGTGCACCTGAGGTCCATAAATAAAAGAATAAATATTGAAATAGAAGGGTGACAGAAAGAATGAATGGACACCGGAACGACTGAATTAGAAATGGAGATGCCTGGGACAGCCAGGAGAGCGCTGCCCTTGGGATCTTCACTCATCAGACTCCGTGCACCTGAGGCCCCCTCCCGCCCCCAGCCAAAAGATGCAGGGACTCAGCGCAGAGGGGAAGAGAGAGGAGAGTGGAGGGAGACTAAGTGAACAAGGAAGGGGGGGAAGGACACCAGAGAAGGGCACTGTGGGTGTGTCCGAAGGAGCAGGCTCTGTTAGGATTAGCCACGAGCTCCTCAGTCCTAAGGGTTTCTAGAGCGAGGGAAGTGGAGGGAGTGGAAAAAGAAGCGAAAGACGAAAAAGGGAAGATAATAAACATGAAAACAACCACAGTGACAAATGGAGAGTTGGGAGAGCTTGTCTGAACAGGGATTATAATTAGTTTACATACACTCTCCTTAAATAGATAAATGCATTACCCCTTTCAGAGAATAAATGAAAAATAAAGGAAATACCCAGCCCAAGGACAAGGCTGCATCTTCTAGCACTGTAATAAAATAGATGCAATGGAGGCCCATGAATGAATGAATAAATAAATACCTTAAGTGTAAGAGCTGACTCAGTGCCAGGAAGAGAGACTGCAGATATGCACAGCAGCGTGGTGCTCGGTGTGCAGGGGGCGGGGGGGGGGGGCTTACCTGGCAGTTCTCTCACAGGGGAGCAGGAGTGGAAAGGAGGGCCCCGGGTGGGGGGGGAGTGGACTCATCCTCTCGTGGGGAGGAGCGATAGAAAGTCAGGAAGGGGAGATTTGGGAAGAAATAAAAGAAAGGAATAGGGAACAAAAATGCTGGATGAGCACGTAAATAAAGCTTGTGAAGGGAGGTCTGCACGTCCAAGGCTGATTGTGGAGGCCCAGAGATGAGGGAATTAAGTGTAAAGGGATGAATGGAGGAGGAACTGGAAGGGAGGGACGGAGGGAGGAAGGAAGGAAGGAACAAGGAAGGAGGAAGGAAGGAAGGAACAAGGAAAGAAGGAAAAAAGAAGGAGGGAGGAAGGAAGGAACAAGGAAGGAGGGAGGAAGGAAGAAGGAAGGAGGAAGGAGGAAGGAAGTAGGAAGGAAAGAATAAGGAAGGAACAAGGAAGGAGGAAGGAAGAAAGGAAAGAATAAGGAAGGAGGAAGGAAGGAAGGAAGGAACAAGGAAAGAGGAGGGCAGGTAGGCAGGCGGGCAGGCAGAAAGGCAGGGGCTTCTCTGGCCCTGAGTCCAGGCAGCTGAACGAGAGGGTGAGAGGAGGGACGGCTCTTGGCCTGTCGTGTGCTTGGTGCGAGCACTTCGCCTGGCAAGGAGGAACTGGCGCAGGAAGACCCTGGCTGCGGAGGGCCAGGGCGCTATCCTGGCTGTGTGGGCCATTTCACCTCATTTCTCTGATCCTCAGTTTCCCCATTGGTAAACTTGGAAGGGCATCAGCTTCCTGCTTGGATTGATCGTGGGGGCAAATGCCATCCCACCTGTTGGCAGTGCCCTGTCCACGGCCCTGGGTAGGCGGAGGGGCTCGGGCCCTGGGCCTTGCAGAAGGCTGCGTGAACCAGGAGTGTGGGGCCGGGTGGGTGTCTTGGCCCCTCCCTGGGCTGGGTCACCTGTGAGGGAGGCTCTTCCCGCCAGGGGCGCCAGGGGGCAGCAGAGGGCAAGGGAGCAGGAGGCCCTGGGGCTCGTGGGCCCCGCCCCTGGGCTGTCCGGGTGTGGCGCCACCCTTATGCAGGGGCTGTGCAGGTTAGAACCGGGCCAGGAGGGCCTGAGAAGGTTGACCCAGGAGCCCAGTGACCCAGGTGCCCAGAGGCAAGTCACCGGAAGCCTCGTTCATGAAACCTTCTGAAATGTGCCCAGGTGCCCTCCAGCCTGGTCTTCTAGGGGGTGGGCCGCTAGCCCTTCTCAACGGGGGGGTGGGGATGTCTTGGGCAGGTGCACCTCGGCCCGGGGTTGCAGACGTGGTCCCGGGATCCCGGCCCCCTTGACATGGCATCCCCAGAGCCCGTTTCAAGGCCTCACTGTCTTCTCGACTGTTTTCCGATGTCCTCTGTATCTGGGCAGAGATCGCGTTGGGGTGTGTGTTGGAACTGTCCTCTCTCCTCCTGACCTGCCCTCCTGGGGCCGTGGCAGGTCGGGGAGTTCGTTTGTACTGACGTTTCTGACCCCAGGGACTCCCTGGATCTGTCCAGTCTCCGTTCTCTGTAGTGGACGGGGTCTGTGCAAGTTGTCTGTTATGTGCCTGTTTGTCTGCAAAAACTAGAACCGAAGTCCCCCTCGAGCTCTCAATTTCTCTTTGGGACATTAAACCAAAATTGGATTCTTGACCAGTGCCCTGAGCAGGGGGAGCCATCTTGGCCGGAGCCTGGGTGCGTGGCTGGGAGCACGAGGAACCCAGAGGAGCCGGGCTGGGTGGGGCTGGCGTTGGGGCTTACACCTGCAGTGACTTTGGACCCTGGGTGGGAGCAGGCGCCGGGGGAGGGGGGGCTGCCGCAGTGGGGGCCAGCCATGCTGAAGGTGTTCACTCGGGGCAGGGAAATGGGGGGCACAGGATTCATAGCTGTAGAGTTTGAGACAGGACGTGAGGAGGGAAGTGAGGGCGGACTGGGTGACTTCCATGCCTCTCGTGTGGCCCCGAATGGAGGATGGAATTTATGCGTCAGGAGCCACCCTTCTGTGCCTCCAGAATCACATGCCTGGGCCACGTGAGCAAGGCCACATGGGCCTATATGCTGGGGCTGCAGGGCTCTGCTCTCCTTCCCCTAGGAATCTGGGGGCTCTGGGCTCTGCCTCAGCCGGCCTGAAGCCTGAGGGGTGCACTGGCACCCTGAGACACCTGCTAACACAGGGACCCCCAAAGAGCTTCCCTAATCAGCCCACATATCACCCTGTGGACTAGGGTGGGGGCGGGAGGGGCCCGGAGCAGGGAGAACCCTTATGTGGTTATTTTAAGTCAGCTGAGGAGCAGGAAGACTTTAAAATGTTAGGTGTACAGTGGGGGGGAGGAGGAGGGGGCCACAGCCAAATGCCCGGAAGAAGTAGAGGAAGAGGGACATACCTCTAAGGGAGCCTTCTCCCCGTGTCTGAGGGGCTGTTGAGAGGTCCCAGGGGCTGGAAATGGGCCAATGGGAGAAGCTCCAGGGAGACTTGCGGGTGCCCCGATGGGGGTGTGGGTGGGGATCCAGTGGATTGTTTGTGTTCTCAGGAATGCAGAGGGCATGAGGATTGTCAGGTCAGGATGCGCAGAGTCTTTGGCTCTTAAGAGTTTTAAATCTGCTGTTCTAAGGGTCTCCGTTCTGGGGTGCTGAGATTCAGGACATGGCTTCCCCCCTGTCACCCCTCCCCACCAATGGCTGCAGAAGCCAGAGTAGGATTCCTGTGGGGGCCCCCATTTATCCCGACCAACCCATGAGCTCCGAGTTGGGATCTCAGTGCTCCCCTCTGATCAGGGCACATCTTCAGTGTGTTTTTCTTTCTTTTAACTTATTAAAACAAGACCAAATTTTCTCTCTTGGACTTTGACTTTTGCATGCACTCCATGCACAAATCCTTCCCCTGGTGACACCAGGAGCTCTATTTAGACTCCTCTGTGACTCCCAAATCCCTCCTCGGGAAGCTCAGCCTCAGGACTGACCTTCCAGAGGCTGGAGGCTGGAGGCTGGGCCTCAGGGGCAGACAGGCCAAGGCCCCCCTTGTGTTCCTAATGTAAATGGTGTGGATGGCACATGACCTAGAGCAGGAGGTCACCCATCACCCTGACATGTCATGCCACTGTCTTTCTCCCCTTCACATTCTTGTCTGTGGGCATACTTTTATTTATTTTTTTTAAATGGACATCTTTTTTCTTTTTTTTTTAAAAATAAGCATCCAGTTTTTAAACCTTGCCCTTTTCACCACATGCATCCTGCGTTGTCCATGCAATATTTTTGTCATCAGCGTTTTTCTTTTTTTCCATGGAAAAAAATATCATCACCTCACTGGCTGTGTCGTGTCCCATCGAGTGGTTATATGCCATCGTTTGCAATGCCGACCTGCTATTGTTATGTATAACTCATCTTTTTTTTTTTTTTCCCCTAATGCTATGAATTCCACCACGGCGAATGGCTTTGCGCACATCAATTTTTTTCATTCTTACGAATTGCTTTCCTTCACCCCGAAATGACCATTGCTTCATGGCATGCCAGTTTCTCCTGCTAGACTGTGAGCCCCTTAAGGGCAAGGAGCTTGCCAAATTAATCTTTGTACCTCCAGTGCCCGCCATGTTGTGAATGCTGCATGGATGGCGTGCCGGGTGAGACGGTCGAAGGATGAGTGAATGCATGGATGCTGAATGTACGATTGGCTCTCCTAGGGTCGAGCTTCTTGAGTGAAAGGCCAGGGAGTCTGTATGGGTGTTGACTAATTTCCGAGGGCCTCTAGCATTTTACAATGTCCGGTGATGTATTAGCATTTTGTTAAGATATTGCTAGTTTATCTCTGTTAAACAGTGTTTTTCTGTCATATTAACTTGCATTGCTTTGATTACTAATGAAGGTTGAGCATTTTCACATATACTTGTTAACCAATTGTATTTTCTCTTCTGTGAACTGTTTGTCCAAGTCCATTGGGTCATGGCTTTCTGGTGAGACTGGTCAAGGATGGAATGGGTGTCCTTGGGACGCAGTGAGCCCTCTGTCACTGGAGGCATTCAAGGGGCAGGCCAGGCAGACACCTGATGAGGGTAGTTTAAAGGAGATTCACATAGCAGGTGTGGGGTTGGTCTAGATGGTCTTGCAGGTCTATTTGACCAAGATTTGCTTCTCCCTGGAAATGGGGGGTCGGGACATCTTCCATTTGGCAGCCTGGCAACATGTAAGATGGCATCCCCTGGGTGGGGGTTCATGCATTTATGATTTATAAACTCTACACCGCACCCTCTGGAACTCTCGTGGGACAGGAATATCTCTTTGACCCTCCGAGGTCCAGATAGCCATGCCTAGCATCTCGTGCAGTTAGCTGGTGACTTCTCACCAGCCCTGACACCCAGCCCTATTTCCCTTTGAGGAAGCCAGCCCCCTGGACCATCACTTTCCACCTCTTAGGGAATCAGGAGAGGCCATCTGCTGTCCTTTTCATTCCCAGTGTCCTGTGATGTGTGAGCAAATGTCCCCGAGGCCTTAGATGGATGGCACGTATTGGATCAGGACTGGTGGAGAATCCTTCAGGTTTTCTTCAGTGGGGCAATTAAATTTTGTGATCCGAGCAGCAGGATGGACCCCATGGTCTTCTTCCTGGGTTTCCCCTTGTGCCCCACTACAAACGAACCTCGGCTCAAAGGCCATCGAGACCATTTGGCGAGGGTGTGTTCCCCACGGAGAGCTTGCCCTACCTTCCAGAACAACCCCTGCCCTCAACAGGGAGCTGCTTCTTCCCGCCGAGCCCCCTCTACTATAGCACTGAGCGATGTTTGCCTGCGTCAGAATTAGTCACGCACATGTCTGTCCCAGCATCGAGGCTTGGGAGGCCAGCGATGACTTCCAGCGTTGATTTAATCCATCCATCCATTCATCTGTGCATTTGGCCTCCATTTCTTGACCTGGTGCTTTGGCCTCTCCCTTCCCTGAAAGCAAGCCTTTTCATTTTGGGCGGGCTGTGTAGCTCCACGGGCTGTGGTCATGAAGCGAACGCCCTTATTAGAGCTTTCTCCTCCGGGGTCACTGCTCTGAGCACGTCCCAGCTGGACTCATCTGCCACTGTCACCCACACGGCTTCTGTCCCCATGGTGCTTTCCCAGGCATCACCCACCGCGGCGGGTCCAGGGCCGGGGTCCGAGAGGGCCCCCCACCCGTGAGCGGAGGTGTCCTCCCCAGGCTGCCCTGCCTGGTGCATGGTCCCTGCCATGAGCTTTGCCTTCAGCCTCTCTGCTTCCCCCACCCGATGGCAGTGGTTGTAATTCACCCCTTCATTCCTTCATCCCTTCATTCCTTCACAGTCGACAAACATTTCTTCAAATTAGCTAGTGCTATACTAGAGTGGGCTCCCAAGGACTCATCCCCGATTTCCTCCTTTTGGAAGACAAGACGAGCATGTCTGCAAGGGGCCGTGTTTGTGTGCTAGCAAAAGGCTCGACCCTTGGTTCAGCCCCAACTTCGAGATCCGAGTTCCGTTGGAAGTTTGATTGCCCTCCCCGACTTTGTTCCTTACAAAACTAGGTTGATTGGTAATCAGCAAACCGTGTCCCTGGGTGTTCAGAAATCATAACCTGTGTCCTCAAGAGGCCAGAGTGATGGCTAGGGGGTCTGAGATGAACGGCTGCTTCCGGCCGTGCGCTGGCTTTTAAGTCATTAGGACACCCTGATCTTGCCCGGTGGTGATCTTAGAGTCGTTCCTGTCCCTTTCGAAATTAGTTAATGCTGGGCTCTATTTAGAGAAAACTGGGAGATGATTGCTCACGGAGGTGATAAGGAGCATGCCCTGTGCGGGGGTCTGCACAGAATTTTCCGTTGGCAGACCTGGGCGTCCAAGACACATGGTACTTCGCAAACCCTGGACGTGGCCCCAAGCATTCACGTGGGTCCCAGGCACCCCCCCACCCCCACCCCTTTTGCTCACTGCTGCCCGTGGGGGACAAGGCAGAGGTCTTGGGGCCTCTGCTTAGAATTCTGCTGTGTATTCATTGCACTGGAGAGAGGCCGTAGTGAGCAAAGCCAGGACCCTGGAGCTGGACAAACGTGTGTGGTTTAAACTGACCGTGACAGCTTGAGTCTGTCTTCTGGGACAGAAGCACCCACCTCGCAGGGCTGTTGTGAGGATTGCTGTAACCGGGGCTTTGAACTGGGATTCTGACCAGGTGGTGCGCGTGCCCCCGGGGGCTGCTGGGGGTGGGATGGCAGGCCAGGTGGGGCAGCCTGACTCAGCAGGTTAGCAGGGAATGGCTTTGCTAGACGTGCAGGGGCACCGTGGGGTAGGGTGCTAAATTGCTTTGACATTGTAGGGTTAGACAGGAGTAATTTTGGCAGGGACCTTTATGCCGGGGGCATGGGCCTCTTTGGGCAACACCCTTGCCCCCCCTGGGGTACGCGTTCACGCTCACCTCTGTTAAAGGTTGGAAGCACCCACTGGGTCTTGCCTACCGCTGTGTCTGGCCTGTGGGCGGCACTTACACACGACCCTCCCTCCGCAAGAGATCTCTCCTGGCAGTGTCCTCCCCGCTGAAATATTAGGCAGCAGCCATCAAAGACACCGCAATGTCCCCTCTCTCAATTAACTTTTGGGCTCAAATGCCAGCAGCCTGGGTGCCTAACACAGTACCAAGCCAGTGGTAGGGGTCGCCTTCCATTTTTGTTGAATGGATGCATGGGTGAATGGCCAAATAACGGATTGTAACCAAATGCAAGTGGCAGATGTTAAAACCCTTACTAAGAGTTTGTATTTCGCTCCTGATTAACCTGTTAACAATTGTTGTATTGTATCTTATGGACTTCTGTATGACTCGTGTTGTTTGAAAACCAGGATTCTTGTTTGGGGTGTCGTGAGATGAAACTTTTTAGCTGTCTGTGTTCTGTGTTAGGAATTAGAACCCGGCAGACCCGGGGGGCCACCTAACTAACTGTGCAGTGCTGGGCAAGTCACTTCTCCTCTCTGACCCTTGGTCTCTCTCCTTTTCTCTGATGGGTCACCAGAAAGCTCCCTCCACTGGGTGGTTGGGAGGCCAGGGGCTGGGTCAGCTATAACAGAGCTGATCAAACGCTGGCGCTCATTGAGGATCGTCGTATGTTGGGGGTTGTCCGGCAGGTTCCAAGCCTTTGCGGGATCTAAGTGAGTTGAAAGTCAGTATTGATTTTATGCTCAGATTGTATTTCGACAGTCAATGGAACGTGTAAGACAGAGGCTGAGCGGTCTGCAAGTATTTAGCGAGTTGGCCCAGGGTAAATACTGGTTTGATTAATGAGTGACGGCTTTTTTCCTTCCTTGGAGCCTCCCCCCCCACCCCCACACCATCCCACTTTCCATCCAGGCTGCTGCTTCTCACGTGGAGGGGGCAGCAGGCTGGGGGGACTGCTTCGGGCTTGCTGTACCTGTTCATGCCGTGTCTGATGGTGTCTGAGGGCTTCTGCAGACACCTGTGTGTGCCCCGGGTCGAGTCCGCCAGGCAGGAAGAGGTTTAGAGGGGCTTCTGCTGATGTCTTTGGGGACATCTTCTTCTGCCCTTTAGGGGAAAGGCCCCTGTGCTCCTCATTTCCTCACCCCTCTTCCTTCTTTCTCTGGCTGTAAGGTGAAGAAATCGGTCTGCAGTTTCGTCTGGGGGCCTGGAACCAAGCTGGGGCAGGGCTGTTAACCACCATGCCCCGCAAGCTTCCTGCTTGGTTGGGGGTGTGGGCCCCGTTTCTCGATGAGGGAGCTGAGATTCAGAGAGAGCTGGGGATCAGAGCCAGGGATGAGCAGTCCTACCTGAGGAGCTAGTGCCCTTTGACCCTGCCAGCCAATCTCTCCCAGTTACTGTGGCCGGCCTCTGCTGGCCCATGTGTACCTGGCCCTGCCCCTGGCAGGGGTCACAGTGCGCCACAGCTCAGTTGGGTCCCAGTGGGCCTTGGAAGCTTGGCTGCATTTGAGAAGATATTAGGGGTCATTTCGGGTTGGGGGGTTTCTTCAGGAGACCCCTGAGTTTCTTTCCTGGCCCTTGTCTCATGCTTGTGAGACAGAGCATTCTGCTTTGTCATCCCCAAACGCCATCTGCACCCCCAGCCTCTCTCCTGTCCTGCCCTCCCTCTGTGGAAGCCTCACTGGCCTCCCCTTCTTTCTGCCTCCTGGGAGCTCTTTATGGCCCTCACTGCTGTCCACCTGATCAGCTCTTTCAGTTGCCTGAGATTTTACTGTGAGGTCTGGCCTCCAGCCCTGTGCGCCCGCCTCCAGGAGCTCTGGCACCGGACTCCCCGGTACTCCCCTCCCTTGGGCTTAGCTTACGGGATCCTCGCTGTGTCACTGTTTGCCGTCTGCCCCGTGGACATCACACATCCTTGAGAACATGTCTGAGCAGAGGGGGGCCTTGCCTCGGTGCTCCCGAGGGACCCCATGGGAGGGACAGGTACTAGGCCCCTCCTCCCAGGGGACTCTGAGTCTCTGTTCAGGTGTCTGCTCCCCGATAGGCCTCGGGCTCCTGGAAGCTTAAGCTTGTGTGTGACCCAGGATGAGGGAGTCTCCCAGGGGCCCAGTGTTGACAGGTCACCCACCCCTTGAAATGGGCAGGGCTGGGTCCCCGTTTCCTGAGGGCAGGTGAGGGAGTGGAGGTTCAGTGGGGTCACAGCCAAGCTGTAGTTGAACCCTTACTCTGAGATTTGTGCTTCTCTGACCCTTCACTTCACTAGTAGGCGCCTAACAGATGCTCACTGACTGACGAGGCAGGGTTTTTCATGGACGTGAAGAACTGAATTGATGGTCGGCTGATAGGCAAGTTGAATCCACATGTGTTTCTTTAGGAGGAAAGTGTGTTTTTTTGGCAAAGACTCTTCAGGGCAATTCCTGAGGGTCTCCGCCTATGGTGGGGGCTCCCCCTGGGGCAGGTGCAGCCCAGAGGAGGGTCCCTCCTGATAGAAATGTTTGTCTTCTGCCCATTTTTGAAGTATTTATGTCTAGAATAAAACTTCATTTAGGCTCAAGTGTCCTCGTTTGTGTTGTGGCCCAGGTGATTTTGATAATGTGGCATTTGGTAATGCCCAGGCTGGAGGGAGGCCCTGGTAACGCCCTCCTCTGTGGCTGGCGGTGGGCCCTGAGGGTGTGGAAGTCTCCACCTGAAACGGCTTTGTTTCCAGCCCTGGTGACAACCTGTATGGCACGTGCCGAGTGTGAGATGCAGCCGTGGGCACCCCAAAAATGCGGGGGGATTGGACTCCAGACCTTGGTTCCTTTTATCTGCTCTCACCCTCAAAGCACAGTACCTGGGCACAAGTTGAGGGATGGGACCCTGGAGGTCTTGCTCTTTTGAATTCTGGTCCCGGTGTCACCGTTCGCCAGGGCAATGGCCTTGGGCAGGTTACAGGCATCCCGAGTCTTGGTTTTCCCACCTGTAGAATGGGTACTGAATGATAATATCCGCTCAAAGGACGCTGGTAGCCCCCGAGTGCAGGCTGCGTGCCTTGCTGCACCCCATATGCTGGCTCTGAGAATCAAGGTCTGGGTTTGAGGCCACTCTGGGGCCTGTGTGTGTGTGTGTGTGGCCTGGCCAAATTTTTGCTCACCTGTAACCTGGAAATAGTCACGTTTACCTGGCACGGTTATTGTGGGATTCAATGAGATTGTTGATGTGAAAATAAATGCTTTGTTACCTGGCACACGGGTGGCCTCGCCCCTTGTTCTCTGGTGAACCCTGGGTCTGACCACAGTGCCTGCGGCCTATGGGCGCTGGTCACAGAAGCTCTGTGCTCCCCAGAACTACAGTGGCCCAAGCGGCTGGTGTGCGGAGTGGAGGGAGTCAGGGAAGCACGCGGCCAGCTCTGGGGAGGCAGCGAGGGAGGGAAGGGTTTGCTTTTAAATACAGAGATTTAGCAGGGTCAGAGGGGGTGGGGTTGAGGCCAAAGGTGTCGGGGGTGGGGGTGGGATCAGGGAGAACTTTTAGAAACCCTCAGAGGATGGGGAGGCTGATATTTTAGAGAACAACCAAGTTTAATTGGCAGTGGTTTGGGCAGGATAGCTGGGGTGGTGTTTAGAAAGGCCAAGAGTTCCAGATTCTGGGTTAGTGAGGTGAGAACCTTCAGAGGTCCCGGGTGCAGGAGGGTGTCGGGACTAAGGGTATGCTTCTGGAAATCTCTGCAGGTGGGGGAGACTGGGGAAGTGGTGACGTGTGGGAGCCCAGAGATCGAGGGGCACTAGCTAGAGGGGGCAGGAGCTGGTGCCTGGGTGCTCCCCTGGCCCCCCAAGGCTGCTGGGAGCTGGGGCCTTCTCCCCGTGGTGTCCAGTGGTGCCCAGTCCCGGGGGCGTCTCTCCTCTCCTCGCCCCCCCGGCCTGCCTGTCTGCATGAGAACTTGTCAGCCAGTGAGACCGGGAGCGGGCCCCTTCATCTGCACCTGTGTCTCTCCCAGCCTCCGCAGCCACAGGGACACCCTGCACACGCTCCTGCGGGACAGGCCGGACCCAAAGACTCTGCACCAGGGCCGCCCCCTGCGAGGAGGGGCATGCCCTCCCGGCCTCTCCTTGCGTAGCCACCCGCCCTCTGACTGATGGACTGCACTGATCTGAGGCTCAGACACGCGGGCTGGACCCCTACCCACCCCTCACGAACCCTGAGACTTGGGGGAGCCACCGAGCCTTCACTTGTCCACACCTGAGGAGTGGGCTCGGACACCTACCTCACAGGGTTGTTGTGAGGAGCGAGTGATGTGGTTTGAAAGCGCCTGACCTGGGGCTTGGCACACCCTTTTGTGCTCTCAATAAATGTGTTTCTTGCCTTAACAAAAACAGTGATGGATGTGCTACTAATATGAGGAGGGCTGAATGTCGGGTGTCCTGTCTGGCTGGGGCTGCTCTCATCCAGGGCGTGTGGTGGGCGGGGAGGGCAGGGGAGCCAGCTCTGACCTCCTGTGGTGGATGCGTGTTGGGGTGAACTAACTCGGGCTGGTCCCCTTCCTTCTAATGGTTTTGGGATGTCACGTTCCTTTCCAGAAAGGAATGTAGCTGGGGAGTGGAGGAAGTCTGAGCTGAGCGCAGCGTTGGGGGTCCCAAGAGCCCCAGAGGGGCTGCCCCCAGGCTGCGACTCTTCCTCCCCTCCTCCTGCACTCCCAGGGCCCAGCAGGAGCCAGGCAGAGCTGTGGTCCTGCTCGAACTGACGGTGAGTGCGTGGCCAGCCTGGGTATGACCCAGGGCCAACGCTCACTGCACAGGATGGTTACCGAGCTCAGCGGGACCCTGAGGAAGCTGCAGGGGTGGAACCTCAGACGCAGCCGCTGTCCCCCCTGGCACGGGCACCGAGCCTTGTGCCTCCGAGACCCAGATCAGGAAAGTCAGACTGTTGGCCGAATGGTGACGGAGAGGAGCAAGGGCAAGGGACCTGTGGATCCAAGTCCACACGGAGTCCTGGGGGTCATCACACCTGGCTTTGCTGGAGCAGATGAACTGGACATGCAACCAGTGGGAAAGGAGAGGCTGACCTTTGCCACTGCCACCATCAACACCGAAAGTCACCACCACCTCCATCACCTCCTCCTCCACCTTCTTTCTACCTCTTCCTCCTCCTACTTCCTCCTTCATCACCTTCTTCTTCCTACCTTCTCTTCCTCCCTCCTCCTCCTCCTATTTCTCTTTCTTCTCCTCTTCCTCCCCTCCTCCTCCCCCACGCAGGGAGGTGCCTCAAGAGAACTACAGGAGAGTCCCACCATGGGGCTGAGCATGGCCCCTTCGCAGAAAGAAAGAATCACCTTGGTGCCGATGGCCATGTCTCAGCCAGGGAGACTTGACCCCAGTCCCTGATGGAGATGATGAGACTCATGGTACAGAGTATGGTCCAGGCAGCCTGGAGACAAGAGGAAGATGGCCTCCAGAGTGTGTCCCACTGAGATGAGTCCATTCCAGCCAAGGTGGGGCCAAGGAGCCGGGAGAGTCCTGCCCATGGTGGTCAGAGCCCCAGCCTCTGATGTCGTTCAGCTGTCCATGATGAAGGGCCTTCTTGATGTTCCAGAGCTGAGACCCTAGATCCATCCTCTGATGACGTTCAGATGTCCATGATGAAGGGCCTCCTTGATGTTCCAGAGCTGAGACCCAGCTCCAGCCTCTGATGACGTTCAGATGTCCATGATGAAGGGCCCCTTTGATGTTCCAGAGCCGAGACCCCAGCACCAGCCTCCCATGAAGCTCAGATGTCCATGATGAAGGGCCCCTTTGATATTCCAGAGCCGAGACCCCAGCTCTAGCCTCCCACGAAGCTCAGATGTCCACGATGAAGGTTCCTCTTGATGTTCCAGAGCCAAGAATGCAGTTCCAGCCTCTGATGAAGCTCAGATGTCCATGATGATGGGCCACCTTGATGTTTCAGAGCCAAGATCCCAGTTCCGGCCTCTGATGAAACTCAGATGTCCATGATGAAGGGGCCCCTTGACGTTCCAGAGCCAAGACTCCAGCTCCAGCCACCAATGAAGATCTTGCATCCAGAATGAAGGTCCCCTTGATGTTCCAGAGCCAAGACCACAGCTCCAGGCTTTGATGAAGCTCAGATGTCCATGATGAGTGGCCCCTTGATGTTCTAGAGCCAAGATCTTAGCTCCAGACTTAGATCAATCTGCACCCAGAAGGAGGGTCTCCTTGATGTTCCAGAGCTGAGACCCCAGTTCCAGCCGTCAGTGAAACTTGAACATACAGAATGAGGGTCCCCTTGATGTTCCAGAGCTGAGACCCCAGTTCCAGCCTTTGATGACATTTGGGCATCCGGAATGAGGGTCCTCTTGATGTTCCAGAGCCGACACTCCATCCCTAGCCTCCAGTGAAGCTCAGATGTCCTTGATGAGTGGCCCCCTTGATGTTCTAGAACCAAGACCTCAGCTCCAGACTCCAGTGTAGCTTGTGCATCCAGAAGGAGGGTCCCCTTGATGTTCCAGAGCTGAGACCCCAGTTCCAGCCTTCAATAAAACTTGGATATCCAGAATGAGGGGTCCCCTTGATGTTCCAGAGCCAAGACCTCAGCTCCAGCCTCTGATGAAGCTCACACATGCAGAACTGGTGAGAAAGCCTCAAGGCTTTCTTGGACAGGACTTTGCTTGGGCAGGACTGGGTGTGTTGAGACTGGAGATGGCAGAGGAGACTCTGCTCTCCACCCATGGCCTTCAGCACTCCTCACTAGCCACACCAGAGGTAGCATTTGGACCCCATAGGAAGCTGGGTTCCAGATGCATTAGTAAGATGTGGAGTAGGGACTCCTGGCAGGAGGAACAGTGTTAGGAGGAGCATGGCAGCTGAAATAATGGATTGTGGGTGGCACTGCTGACGAAGCTTGCCCATGAGAGGGTATCTGTGCAGCAAAGCACTGTTTTATGCCTTTTAGTTGTGCTGGACTCATGGCTGGCTGCACACCAGCCTTGACCCACGGGGCTGCCAAGTTGGCTGGACCCTGGAATGTAACCCAAGCTCGTTTCTGCGGCCTAGCTCCTCTCCCAGGGGAAGGTGCTAAACACCCACTCACCAGACTGGCGTGAAGCTGTGACCTTGGGGCTGGTCATTTCTGGTTGCCTCTTTCTAGCAACGGAAGCTCAATTGAGGTTGGGACTGAGACAGGGCCAGGCCATCAGATGGGTGTGAAGACAGCATGGGGGGCAAGGGGCGCCTCCAAACACATGGGGACATGATGGCAGCTTGCCAGATGCAGCTGCCTTCTGGGCTGGGACTCTGCCCCAAGCACCCTGATGATAGCTGTGGTCCTTCAGGAACTCAGTTGACACCAGACTGTCCACTAAGCTGAAGAGAGATGACAATTAAAGAAATAAGGCCAAAAATATTGACTTTCACAGAAGCCCTAAGGACTCCATGGGTGGATAGAGTCGAAGCTATGGAAAGTGTCAACTTTGGGAGGAGAGAATGCGCAGTATCTGCATGAGCGGACTCTGAAGTCTCTAGACTGGGAGATTCTGAGAATCTGATTTCATCAGTTATGCCATTGAGACACAGCTCCAATAATATATCCCAGAAACTGACTTATTTTATGCAGTTGGAGCCTGCAGGAAAAGGGAGCAGCTAGCAAGAGTTCTTGAAAAACACATCTTAACGATGCCAACATCATTTTGGTGATATTTCCTGGAAATTCATTAACATTTGGAACTATGCATACAAAAACTTCTTTTATGAGTAACTGGGACTCTAGACCAGGGATGGAATGGTGGAGAAATGTCATCTTAGAGGACTGCCCTGCCCTACCCCCACCCTCATTTGGCCAAGTTATTTTAGGAGGTTTCCAAGAACAAGCAATTATTAGAATCACTCATTGCTGATTTCCTAGAAGTCCCCACAACAAATTCAAAGCCAAATGCAAACCGGGTGAGCCGGCAGGCTTGCAACATTTGTGAAGAAATGTGGAATCTGCTCTATAAAAAGTCATCTGCTTCAGGGAGCGAGGCTCAGAGTAGGCATTAAGGATGGATAGATAGAAGTTCTAGGTCGTCAGGCAGAGCCCCTGATTTAAGATAGTTCAGAGACTCCTACACAGCCCCTCCCAGGAAGGTCATCCAGCTCTGGGATGTTTCTGGAGTGTGCTAGGCATTGTGATGGACTTGGGGAGGAGATGATTTTGACGCAGTCCCTGCCCTCCCAAGTGCGAGAGGCCAGATTCCAGGTGCTACCACTCTGGTCTCAGTGCAGAGGGCTTCCCTTGGATCAGGGTTAAATGGTCCAGAGAGGTCTCCCAGTTAGCTCCCCTATTTTCCAGATGAGGAACTGAGGCCCAGAGAAAGGTTGCTCCCTTGATGTCTGTTAAGACCAGCCCTCTCTCTGGAGGTCAGCATTCCCTACCCCAGGCTGCCTCTGATTTTACTGAGATTCAGGAAGAGCCCCAAAGGCTGAGTGGATGGCCTGCAGTCACCCATCAAGAGAGCAGAAGTAGGAAGGCTTGGCACCAGAGCTCCCACCTCTTTGGGCAGATTGGCTGTGGTGGTGACATCCTCCAGGAGCCCAGCCCCAGCACCATGCTGGAAGAGTAGACCAGAGGGAGTGAGGATACTCTGGGGGATGGGAGAGGGGATGGGCCAGGAGGAAGCCCAACTAGGAGTCTAGGGAGCCAGGCCCAGCCACAGTTTGCCCCACTTCCCCCTCAGGGCCTCAGTTTCCCCATTGTTCATTTTGTCCTTCTCCTGTTTGTGGGAGCAGCTGCTGCTGGCCAAAGGGATCAGTGACAGGGAGGCTGGAATGGAAGGTCACGGCCTCCTTTCTTCCCCGGGGGACTAAGTGGGGCCCCAGACTTCACTGACACTTGTAGCTCAGCTCTTAGAGGAAGCAGGGAAGGCAGGGAGATGCCCGGGGACTGCAGTTTTCTCCCAGAGGACTGTAATTTTCCCCTTCTCATTCTTACCAGTAGCTGCCATTCTGGAGCTGGGGGCTGGGGTGAGGCAGCATCAGGTGGGCCCTGGGAAAACTTTCTCCCAAGCTCCGCTCACCTGAGGGCTGTTTTCATGTGCCAGCCTGACGGTGAGGGGACAGTGTTCCTAATAGTGTCCTCCGTGTACTTCTCAGGAGACACTTCGGGCTCTGCACCCTGCGGTCACATGGGAGCTTAGGGGAGGCAGTCCCAGCAGCAGCAAAAGCCCCCTGCAGAGGCGGGGCCCACCTGTGGGTGGGTAGAGGTGGGTCAGGAGGATGGACGGGCAGGGCAGCAGGGGCAGCAGAGCAGCCAACTGGCCCAAAGAGTCAGGCCGAATTCAAGCCAAATGTTACACAATCAGCAGAGGAGGGGGCGCCCCACACCCCAGAAGGCATTTATTAGGCGGATTTGGTATCTGTGCATTTCCCAGACAGCCCGCAGCGCCACAGCTGCCTTCCTGCGGCCGAGGGGCCTCTAGGGACCGAGCATCCCCAGACCTCGAATTGGGTCGGGTGCGGGGTGGGGTGGGGGCTGGCAGGGTGTTGTGGAACATTACCTATATACCTGCACTTTACAAAGCACTTTATCTGTTTGCTTGGTGTTGGCTGGTGGTGGAGTTGAGTGGAGGTGTGCCTGTCAGTGGGCTGGGTGCTCCTGTCAGCTCCCCGCCATGTCAAGGTGGAGACCCTGGGCTCAGAGAAGGGCAAAGGCCATTCTGGGGATACTCACATGTCCGTAGGGGGACAGGGGTTCACCGTCCTGCGAGGGGCCGTTTCTCTGATGCCATGGCTGGGGCCCTCCGTGCCCAGCAATCAGAGGACCACACTGCTGGGAGGAAAGCCCCCCCCACCCCCCAGTGTGCCCCAGAGCTGATCTTCTGGGATTGGTCTCCCAGACTGGAACCTGCCTCCCTTCACTTAGAACTGACTGTGACCCCAACGGGCCTTAGCTGCTCCCCACCCCGCAACAGCCTTTGCTCATGCCGCCTGTGAGTGGGCTACCGCTAGAGCTTTCCTGCAGCCTGGGACCCTGGTCCAGGAATCAGTCTGCACCCCTGTACCCCAGCTGCCACGCCAGCCCCCAGCAGATGTGGGCACCGGATCGGTGTTGGGTGACTGCCCCAGGCTAGGCTCAGGTGTGGTCCTGGCCCCGGGGGTGCTGTGTGCTGAGGGTCCCTGGCCTGGGTTGGGGGGTAGATGAGTGCCCCTGCCTGCTTGTGTGTGCCTGGATCGGGGTGTGTGTGTGTGTGTGTGTGTGTGTGTGTGTGCGCGCGCGTGCGCGCACGTGCGTGTGTGAGAGAGACAGATGGTGGAGGGTGCCTGGAAGTGAGAGACAGATTGGATCTCTCCCTAAGCCCGGACACCCTGAGTGCAGAGTCCCCATCCGCTTCTCCCGCAGACCTACTCCCCACTCTCACCCCCTGCTACATGCCCCCTGGAGCTTTGTCCACAGCCCATCTGTGTGTCCATTTCTGCCAGAGTGGGCAAGAGAGTGGCAACCTTGGCCCCTGACCCCTTACCCTTCATTGTTGCCCCCCCCCCCCGCCCCGCATTGCCTCTCCTTAGCGATGCTGTCATGGGTCAGGGGGATTTTGAACTGCCGACGCCCATGAGCTGCCGACGCCCCCTCTTACCAGCTCTGCCCTCTTACCAGTAGGCTTTTCCCTTCTGTGTCCTGGCGTGGAGCCCTCCCCTCCTGCAGTCCCCCAGCTCCTGCTCCTTGGGCTGGGGTTCTAACCAGCTCCCCCATACCAGCCCCTAGACCCCAGCTACCAGGGCAGCTCACGGTAGAGTGCAGCCATCTCGCAGATGGAGGGACAAGAACGGGTTGAGCGAGGCGTGGCTGGGTTCTCTGCCCAGCCTCTACGGCCTGCCCAGCCTCCCCTGCTGCTGCCCTGCCACCTGGGGCATCTGCCCCCCGTGGTGCTGACCAGGGACCTCGGGACCAGATGGGGCCTCCCAGACCTCGGCTGCTGCACTCCACCCTTGACAGAGCCTCGGACCGGGAGATAGCTGTGTCCCGGATGCTGCAGGATCCAGGTCAGTTCCCGCTGTGCCTCATGGCGCCCCACCCCCCCTTATCCTCCAGGTGCCGCATCTACCTGAGATTCACGGTCCGAACACCATGATTTGGATGGGAAAGTGCCAAGAATGACATCAGATTTTTTTGTGCGTGTGTCCGATTGGTTTGCTGGTGAGGTTGAGAGTGGACAAATCAAACGAGCCTTATCAATAGCCCTGAGCTTTTGACAAACCTATATATGCTATATATATGATATATACACGCATGTAAATATTACAGAACATACAGGAGATTAGGTTGTTGCAACCCTTTAAACTTGGCATTGTTGCCAATTCAAAAATGGGCTGGGGAGAAGGAGGGGATAGGTGACTTTTCAAAATTCCTTTATGGGGTATGCAAGCAAAAGTGTTTGCTGACCCCTGTTCCAGGGCGTCCACTGTTCCTCACCGGCAAGGTTCTCAAGGCCTTTGTAATTGTTCTCCAAGCTTCGCGCGCGGTGGATATTCTGTTGATGACGTGGGCATGGTGGCAGTGGTGGGCCGGACGCTGGGCTGGGCCGGGCTGCGGTTGTAAAGGCTCTTGATTCATGTCCCACCTTGGCCTTCAGAAGTTTCCAGGTCCCCCTGGTGGGTCCTGGGTTCCTCCTCCTTCCCATCTCAGCTTTTGCGGGGGGGGTCCATGTCATGCACGTCTGTCACCATGGGCTCCATCATCATGGCTCCTCACCCTTAGCACTGTTTCACTGTCATCTGCAACTGCTGGGTCCCAGGGCCCGGGACCCTGCGGGTCGGTCATCTCGGGCTCCCATCACCTCCACCTGGCCTCTGTCATCCTGGGCACGGCATCTCATCTCCATCACTGTGGACCTGGCCATCACCCATCCATCATCCGCCTCACCTCCATCATCCTCGCTTCGGGGCTCCCTCTGGCCGCCAGGGCCTTGTACATGGTAGGCTTTCATTCATTCGTTTGCATATTCGGTGAAGGTCTACTGTGTGCCAGGCCCTGTGCCAGGCATCAAGTAAATGGACATTGCCCTTGGGAGTGCACGCCTCGGGGAGACGCACGAGAGCCGGCGGATGGCGGCGAGCCTGGGCCCGGGCAGCTTGGGGATGCGGTGCAGAGAAGAGTGAATCTGACCGCGGGGGCTGACGGGGCAGAGGGTTCAGCCAAGGTCCTGCTGAGTGGGGTCTGGAAGGAGAGGTCAGATGTGCTCTCTTTCCTCCCTGCTGGTGGCTGACATCTTAGAAATGGCACCAGGAACCCAGGCGCTCGCCGCTTGTCCATGGGGTCCTCGCTCCTAGGCCCTGGTGTGGTTCCTGCCCCTCCAGGAGCCTGGGCTTCCTGCACTCTGCACCCCGTTTTCCGGGTCAGCCTCCTGGCTGTCCCCTTTGTTGGAGATCATCCAGTCCTACCTACATCCATTGTTGGTCACATCATTCCCTTTTTAGAGGGGAAAACGGCTGCTCAGATGAGTTCCCTGAGTATTAAATGTCAGCACTCAGAGGGTTAAGAACCACATTCTGCGCTCTTGCCACCAAAGTGGACATGAGAGAGGGAAGCAGGACCTTTGCTTCTCATTGCTCAGCCCTGGGCTGGTTTCAAGGCAGGGTTAGATCACCTTGGAGGAGGGGAAGTTGCTGGGGGGAGGAGGGAGTGGTTTCCATGTGTGATGCAGTGTTCACGTTTCTGGGGTGAAATCAGAAAATGTGGACAAGGCAGTGAATTTTTTGTAAAGCAAAATGTATTCCATTGTAAAAATCTGAGTTGTGTCCTTGTTGCATTGGGGCTGTTACAATGTACTTGGGTTCTCCGAAACAATGGTAGTCCAGGATGGAATCGTTTTGCCTCTTGACTTTAATGCCTGTGCTTGGCCAAGTGTTGGTTGTCAAATATCCATTTTGGAAGTTCCTAGGTCTTGGAGAGCCAGAATATTGGACCCTCTGGTGTCCATGAAGACCCTGTGGATGTTTTGGGTGGAGGTTGCATGGGCTTGTGGGGTGTGACGGTGGCTCAGAGGTCTTAAAAGTCCCCTTCAAAAATTGGAGTGCACTCAGTGTTAGAGGGTCTGGGTGGGCTTCAGGAGGTACGTCAGGTGCGTTAATGTGGAATTCTACCTTCGGCAGATGATCTTGTCTAACTTTTAGGATTGTCTGGTGGCCTCTTTCGGTTTGTCCTGAATCACAATGAGTGTGGTGTGTGCGGACTTCCTTGGGATGAGGTGGTGCCCT
Organism: Leptonychotes weddellii; assembly: GCF_054177405.1. NCBI lineage: Eukaryota > Metazoa > Chordata > Mammalia > Carnivora > Phocidae > Leptonychotes > Leptonychotes weddellii. The sequence continues at coordinate 3,417,011 of NC_138377.1, read as the reverse complement.
GGGCTCCCTCCCTCACCCCAGTTCGCCCATCACCTTAGGGGAGGGGCAGCTCCTCATTGGGTGGTCCTGGGGGTGAACACCTCTCCTGGTTCCTGCCCGAACTAACCCGTCCTTACTCACGTGTCACACTGAGCCCCTCCTCCCTCATGTGTCACATTGGGCCCCTCCTCACTCACCTGTCACACTCAGCCCCTCCTCCGTAATGGGTCACACTGTGTTCCTCCTCACATTTCACACTGAGCTCCTCCCCCTTCATGTGTCACATGGAGTCCCTCCTCATGTGTCACACTGAGTCCCTCCTGCCTCGTGTGTCATGCTGACAACCTCCTCTGTAATGTGTCATGTTGAGGCCCACCTCACTCATGTGGTACGCCGAGCCCCTCCTCACTCATATGTCACACTGAGCCCCTCCTCCCTCACATGTCACACTGAGCCCCTCCTCCACCTGTCACACTGAGCTCCTCCCCCTTCATGTGTCACATTGAGCTCCTCCTCTGTCATGTGTTACACTGAGCCCCTCCTCCCTCACATGCCATGCTGAGTTCCTCCTCCCTGTGTTACACTGAGCTCCTCCTTTGTCATGTGTCACATTGAGCCCCTCCTCCCTCGTGTGTCACTCTGACACCCTTCTGACATCATGTGTGATGCTGAGCCCCTCCTCCCTCACATGTCACACTGACACCCTCCTCCCTCATGTGTCACACTGAACTCCTACCCCCGTATCACACTGAGTTCTTCCTTTGTCATGTGTCACACTGAGCCCCTCCTCCCTCATGTGTCACACTGAGTTCCTCCCCCTCATATGTCACTCTGACACCCTCCTTGCTCATGTGTGACGCTGAGCCCCTCCACTCATCTGTCACACTAAGCCCCTCCTCCTTCATGTGTCACACTGTGGCCCTACCTCATGTGTTACATTGAGCCACTCTTCACTCACCTGTCACACTGACACTCTCTTCCCACGTGTGTCACACTGAGTCCCCCTCCCTTACGTGTCACAATGAGCTCCTCCCCCTTCACGTATCACATGGAGTCCCTCCTCCCTAACATGTCATGCTGAGGCACACCTCCCTCACGTGTCACACTGAGCCCCTCCTCCCACACGTGTCACACTGAGCTCCTCCTTTGTCATGTGTCACATTGAGCCCCTCCTCCCTCATGTGTCACACTGAGTTCCTCCCCCTCATATGTCACTCTGACACCCTCCTCCCTCGTGTGTCGCTGAGCCCCTCCACTTTTGTCACACTAAGCCCCTCCTCCTCATGTGTCATACTGAGTCCCTACCTCATGTGTTACATTGAGCCACTCCTCACTCACCTGTCACACTGACACTCTCTTTCCACGTGTGTCACACTGAGTCCCTCCTCCCTTACGTGTCACAATGAGCTCCTCCTCACTCACCTGTCATACTGAGCCCCTCCTCCCTCACATGTCATACTGAGTTCCTCCTCACCTGTCACACTGAGCTCCTCCTCACCTGTCACACTGAGCTCCTCCCCCGTCATGTGTCACATGGAGTCCCTCCTCCCTAACATGTCATGCTGAGCCACACCTCACTCACGTGTCACACTGAGCCCCTCCTCCCACATGTGTCACACTGAGCTCCTCCCCCCTCATGTGTCACACTGAGTCCTTCCCTCACGCTAACGTGTCACGCTAATACCCTCCTCCCTCACATGTCACGCTGAGCCCCACCTCACTCACATGTCATGCTGAGCTCCCCCTCACTCATGTGTCACACTAAGCCCCTCCTCTGTCATGTGTCACACTGAGCCCCTCCTCCCTCATGTGTCACCCTGAGCCCCTCCTCACTCACCTGTCACACTGAGCCACTTCTCACTCACTGGTCACATTGAGCTCCTCCCCCATCATGTGTCAGACTGAGTCCCTCCTCCCTCATGTGTCACACTGCGTCACTGATCCCTCATGTGCCACATTGAGTCCTGTCTTACTCAAATGTCACACTGAGCCCCTCCTCCCTCGTGTCACATTGGGCCCCTCCTCACTCACCTGTCACACTGAGCCCCTCCTCACTCCTGTGTCACACTGAGCCTGCCCCCCTCATGTTTCACACTGAGCCCCTCCTCCCTCACGTGTCACATTGAGACACATCTCACTCACCTGTCACACAAAGGCCCTCCTCCTTCATGTGTCACGTAGAGCCCCTCCTCCCTCACCTGTCACAGGGAGCCCCTCCCACCTTCATATGCACACTGAGCCCCTCTCCTCTCATGTCACATTGAGACATACCTCACTCGTCTCTTACACTAAGCCCCCCACTCTCATGTGTCACACTGAGCCCCTCCTCACTCACCTGTCACACGGAGCCCCTCCTCACTCTCCTGTCACACAAAGCCCCTCCTTCTTCATGTGTCACCCAGAGCCCCCCCCATGTGTCACCCTGAGCCCCTCCTCACTCACCTGTCACACTGAGCCTCTTCTCCCTCATGTGTCACACTGAGCCTCTTCTCCCTCATGTGTCACATGGAGCCCCTCCTCCCACATGTGTCACATGGAGCCCCTCCTCCCTCATGTGTCACCCTGAGCCCCTCCTCACTCACCTGTCACACTGAGCCTCTTCTCCCTCACGTGTCACATGGAGCCCCTCCTCCCACATGTGTCACATGGAGCCCCCTCCTCACTCTCCTGTCACACAAAGCCCCTCCTTCTTCATGTGTCACCCAGAGCCCCCCCTCCCTCATGTTTCACCCTGAGCCCCTCCTCACTCACCTGTC
>NC_138377.1:3388489-3413776 GCF_054177405.1 Leptonychotes weddellii | reverse complement strand
CACGTGTCGCATGGAGCCCCCTCCTCACTCACGTCACGCAGATTCCCTCCTCATTCACCTGCCGCACTGATTCCCCCCTCCCTCATGTGTCACCCTGAGCCCCTCCTCCTTCAGGTGCACACTGAGCCCTTCCCTACCTCTCTGCCCTCCGCCCTTGGCTGCGGCTCTTGTCTTTTGCACCCTGACTAACTCAGGTCCCGTGCATGGCAGAAGGTGGCCCGCACCATGGCCCCGTGCTGCTGCCGTCATCAACCCTTTAAGCACCATGGCAGCCTGCCCAGGTGGATGCCTGGGGTGGCGAGGGGGGCAGAGGCCCTGCCCACAGCAGGAAGCCACTAGAGCAGGTCACGAACGGCCTTGGCTCTCCCCCCACCCCTGGCTCCTCTTCGCTCCCCTGCCTCCTGCCTTTTCGTCTCTTCTCCCCAGGCTTTCATGGCATCAGGAGTCTTGCTGGGTTCAGGATGGCCTCCCTGATGAGCTGGGCCACGTCAGGTGTGTTGTGCCTTCAGTGGGTGGCAAGCTTTGGAGCAAGACGTGACACAAGCCACACTGAGGCCCCACCCTGAAAGGACTTGGTCTTGGCCCCTCAAGGGTGCTCCAAGAAGTGGGCAGTATGTGACACGTGGTAGACAGGTGGTTCTCCAGCCCCGCTGGGCACCGGCTTTCTGAGGCCCGAAGGCGGGCGCCAGGGCCCTGAATCCGCATGTTCAACCAGCTAGTCAACGAGACTCTGTGGACGGTGGCCCGAGGCCTCACTTTGAGAAACAGCCTTTTGCTGCAAGCAGTCAGCACCTGGTGCTTCTCCTCTTCCCTGTTCCTGACCCGAGGTCTGCCATGCTCATTCTGCAGTCAAATGCTCTACCACTGAGCTATATACCCCCTGCCACGCTCATTCTGGCCCCTCTCTTTCACTGCTGATCTTTGTTGCCTTTGGGCCGAGCTAAACTCACCTTCCATGGAGGCCTGACTTTCAGCCGCCTGGGTGTCTGTGTGAAGTCCTAGGTTGAAGGTGTTTCTGAAACGTATCCTCTGTTTATTCTGGAAGACCCCGGACAGGGGTCAGGATGAGGGTGTCTGTTTGGGTCCGAGATCCCCTCGTGGTGGTGCCCACTGGCCCAGCAGCAGGGCCCATGGCGTGTGGAGGGTGGGGCTGGGCTGCCTTCCTCTTCTCACTTTGGGAGCAGCGCAGGGCCTTTTGGCTTAACTCCTGTCTCCCCCCTCACGTGGGGGCCCGCATCACAGGCCCCGCATCGGACCTGTGGCCCCTGCAGGAGGGGCAGGCTCATCTGGACCCGAGTGGTGAGTAGCCTACTGTGTGCGCGGTTGCATGTTTGGGAAACGGGCCCAGCATGAGCCAGGCCTGAAGGCTGGAGCACTTGGGGCATGGGGGTGGGTACAAAGGGAAGGTAGGTGACAAGAGGGGCTGATAACCTTCCCTGGGGTGGACCTTGGGGCTCCCCCTGATCCCTGAGTGCTGCCAGAGCTCCCTGGATGCCAGAGATCCTGGGAGGTGGGATGTGGGCACATTTAGGTGTGACCTGGTGCAAGCCTGGTCCCCGGGTGCCGGGAACCCATTGTCCAGAGTCATCAGATGCTTGTCTCACCTTGTTCGCGGTGTCCGTGACGTCATAACCCATGCAACCCAATTGTCATTTGCTCCTAATTTTCTTTTCCTTTTTGTGTTTTGTTTTCTGTTTTTCTCTTTTTTTTCTTCAGGAGGAAAATGGTTTGTATTGTTTTTTCTTAAACTCTTTCTAGGGAGGTGGGGACCTCAAAAACACCCAATGTTTTTGCTTTGTCAGTAGCTCTCCGAGGCCTGGGGGCTGCCTCTCTTCTCTAAATGGGCTTAAAGCCCCTCTGTTTGGGGGTGGCAGCAGGGACTCCGTGAAGCCAGGACACTGCTGTCTGCTGGTGTGGGAGGCTGAGTCTCCTGCTAGTCCCCGTGTGTGTGTGCCCGTGTGTGCCTGTCACCGTGGGTGAAACTGTGCACCTCGGTGGGCGTCTGGCCCCTCCACTGTAGGGCCAGGCTGATGGGTGACCAGTTCTCCGTTTGGCCCCTGCTGAGAGACCTCGCCCCCGCTCTTGGCAGGACTTTGGCCTCAGGCACACAAAGCGTCACCCCTCCACACCCCAGGCCCCCAGGGCAGCCCCTGCCGAGCAGGCACACAGGTTTGCCTGCGGGCATCCAGCCTCTGGGACCCCCAGGGGCTGCCTGAACGAGGGGCCAGTGCTGGGAGTGACATCCCCACTGTGACCCCAGGCGGTGCCCCGAGGCAGTTCACCACCACCAAGGATTTCGGGAGCCCCCAGAAGTGCCATCTGGGAGCAGAGGGGATTTTAGGAGCTCCTCTCTCTGCTCCTGTCCCCCATTTGATGACAGGCAACAGGCCTGAGATGAGCACAGTCATTAGCCAGGGCTACCCACAAGTCAGGATCAGGGCCACTAAGGGAGACGCTGGGGTCCTGCAGCTGAGCCTTTGATCTTGACCTATAGGATCCACTCATGGCCTCTTGGGGCTGCCGTCAGGTGGGCAGGTGGGCAGACAGATGTGGTGCCCCTGGCTCCTAGAGCTGCCACGATGTCAGCTCTTGGTGGGGGTGGTTCCGGGGTCCTGTGACAGTAGACATGCTGGGTGGGTGTGGCAGGGGTGGAATGGCCTGTGGTGACAGAGCAGAGGCCACCGGGGTGGGTCCCCATCCCTGGCTCTGTCTGTTCCTGACTCCTCTGTCTATACCAGCAGGTTGGCTGGCATGCGGAGGGTGGAGGATAGGAGCCCTGAGTGTCAGCTGTGCTGACCACTTCCTTTGTGAGCCCTGCAGGGTCCAGTGACAGATGAGGAAACTGAGGCAGGGGGTGGGGCATGCAGCCAGCCAGCAGGGGGGAGGGTGGGCGTGGATGGCAACCCAGAAGTACTGCTGAACCCCTGGCTTTGCACTTGGGGATCCTGACCATGATCTCTTGGTGCTGCTATCAGGGGCAGATGGCTTAAATAGATGGACAGGGGGCCACAGCCGGTCACCCCTGGGGACCAGTGAGGGCACAGGACATGAGCCCGGTATGCAGCTACAGAGCCTGCAGAATTTTGGGGGTCAGTGGGGGCCATGGTTTTCCTTAGGATGGTGTGAGGAGGAGAGGGGCAGTAAGGGAGATGGATGGGATGTCAGGTTCCTGCAGAGCCCCCGACCTTTGAACCTGAGATCTGCTTGGTGTTCTCATGGTGCCACAGTCAGGGGCAGAGTTGAGGGCGGAGTCAGGGGCCGAGTTAGGGGCGGAGTCAGGGGCCGAGTTAGGGGCGGAGTCAGGGGCCGAGTTAGGGGCGGAGTTAGGGGCAGGGGCAGGGTAGACCTGGTGGGAGGGGGTGTGGGGTGTTGTGTGAGGGCCCCCAGGTGAGGGTCCCGGTTGTGCAGGGAGTGGTTCATGTCCTTCCACCATGCCCCAGTTCCCCAGTGTGGAGGGTGGGGGCAGCTGTGCTCTTGGAGGTCACAGGCCGCTGCTGGATAGGTGAAGCTGAGGCCAGGCAGGGGGCCCTCAGTCTGTATGTGCTGGACCATGGATTGAATGGGCCCTGAGTGAATGAGTGCCATCCTCCCTTTGCCTGGACTCCCCGGGGGCCCCCCCTCTCCCCAGGGCAGTGCACCCCACCCTCTGAACAGCCAATTTTGCCACTTTCAGGGCAGTGTGATCTTGGCCTCCACTGAGGATGATAGAGGGGGAATTGTTTGAAGCTGGGGCTCCTGTTCCCGAACCCTCTGCATTAGGGGGCAGAGAACAGCCTGCCCAGCCCGCATATCTTGTGTGGGAGTTAGGCCCAGGCCAGAGGTGAGACGTGACCCTCAGGAGGAGGCAGCTCCCGGTGTCCCCCTGACCCCCATCCCAGTTTGTGTGCCCGGCACGAGGTGGGGCCTATTTTGGGGGGAGAGCCCAGCCCCCGCACTCCACTTGCCCCCCTCCTCCATCCTGCTCTCCACCATCTACCTTCAGAATAAACCAGAGTCAGATAATCTTTTATTTTGCTTTATTTTGGGGGTGGGAAAGGTGAGTGGGTGCGAAAGTGGGGGGGGTCTCCTCCCCGTGGCAGAGAGCGGTGGGTCTGGTACAGCACAGCTGTGCTCAGCTCAGTCCACTGGGTGTCTGGGGCCTTCCTCAGTGTCTCTTGGAGCCCCCTCCCCTGTCGTAGACCTCTGGGTCCCTGTGCTATCAGTATTGCGAGGGGAGAGGGAGCCCTGCCCAGTGAGGTCACCCCCTCAATGTCCGGGGAGTCATGGGGACTCTCAAGAATGCAAATCCGGTGAGTACTGGTACGTCGGACGCTCTGTGGAGAGGCACTGTCCAGGTAAGGGCAGAGCTCAGGGCCAGGCAGAGTCAGGGTCGAGGGAGCTGAACCAGACGGTGGGGGTGGGCTTGCTTTGCAGGGGGTGGGCAAGGGAGGTGCCACAGCGCTCCACGAGGTGTTGAGCGGGGTGGGGGGTGGGGGGCGGGGGGTCAGGAGCCCAGGGGGAGCAGGAGCACCGGTGGTGGAGGTAGAAGAAGTCAGTGGAGCACCCGAGGTCAGTGTCCCAGGATGGCACATGGTGGCCACTCGTCTCTCCGGGGGAAGGGGGGATGGGTCCCTGGCACCTGCTTGCTTGGCTGCGTCCGCTGTGCCTGATTCTTCACCTGGCCTTGGGGCATGGGGTCATCTCCTGCTCACCGCTGCTCTCTCCCTCATTGATCTCACTCCCAGCTGCAAGCCCGGGACCTGGGCAGTTAAGACGGGACTGTGGTTGTGTAGCCCTGAGCTGGCTCTGGGTCTCTGATGGTTGGATAGTCCGTTGTTAGCACAGATGATGTTGCTGGTTGATGAGTTGAAGAAATTTTTGCCCTTCACAAGTGGGTTCCCCTTGGGTCAGGAGTGGCGGGAAGGGGGGCGCTTGGGCTGAGTGAAGCAGGCCGAGGCACGGGGAGTCTGGAAGGAGAGGCCGAGGTGGGAGGCAGAGGTGTGGAGGGTGTGGTGCCGGCCGGGAGGCGCTTCACTCAAGGCTCGCACTGTCCTCGTCCCCGGGCAGCTCTTCCCGGGGTGGGCTCGCCCACTCGGCGGCCGGGGACGCCTCTGCGTAGACCGTGGTCAGAAAGCGGATCAGGGCCCTGGCCGCCAGCTCCTGGGTGATGAGGTCGGGCTGCCTGGCGGCGCTGTGGACACGGGGCAGGTGTCGGCTCAGGAAGGCGAGGACTTCGGAGGGCATGGGGAGGTGTCGGAGGGGCTGGAGGGCCGCCACAGTGGTGTCAGTGCTGAGGGCCTCCCGCACGTCGTTCTCCTGCTCGTCCTGCGAGGTGTCTTGCAGGCCGTCATGCAGGCCACACTGACGGTAACGTTGCAGGTCGTCTTGCAGGGCTTCTCGCAAGACGACATCTTCGTCACCCACGACGTGCAGCTCCGGAGAGCGGGTGCTTCCGGGGAGGGGGCGGGCTCCTCCCGGGGTGCCGGCTCGGACGCCGAAGAACCCGCACAGCAGCACCCAGAAGCCTGGTGTGAGCTGCAGGCCCCGGCGGGTCAGGGGGAGCAGGGCGCCTTGCTGCCAGTGGCCGGGGCCCGGGAGCAGCCCGGCCAGCTCCTGGGCCGGGACGGCGCTCGTGCCCACGGGCAGGGGCACCGGGGCGAGGAGCTGCGCCATGGCCGTAGCCACGCTGCTGCCGGGGCCGAGGGGCGCGGCCGGGCCGAGGGGCAGCCAGCGCCGGGGTGGGGGCCGAAGCACGGCCCAGGCTGGCGTGGGCAGTGTGGGGAGGCGGCGCTTGAGCTTCAGCAGCACGAGGAGTGCCGCCACGGCCAGGGTGTCCTTCCAGAGCAGGAGGCCTCGGAAGAAGTGCAGAATGACTGCTCTGATCTGGGCCATGCTGAAATGGGCGAGGAAGCTGTTGAGGATTTGGTCGGTTGGTATCAGAGCCAGGAACTCCTGCTGGAGGTTCCGGCCATTTGGCTCGTCCTGGTGAGGGGCATCTTCGTTCTCGTCTTCTTCCCCCGAGTCTAGTGACCGGTCCCTGGGGGACCCTCCCGTAGAGAACAGCGACCTTGCCCGGGTGGCAGCGTTGTGCTGGAAAGCCCTTCGGTTGAGGTGTCTCAGGGGCGGCAGAGGCCGGCCGCCATCTTGTGCTGGCCGCTCCATGACGTCAAAGTTGAAGTGGGAGAAGAAGAAGACCCAATGCCCGGGGAGAAGTACGGTGAGCCTGTCATTATTCAGAGAGGCTAGATCCTCTGTGTTGAGAAGGATCATGATGGGCTCCTCGGTGTTCTCCAGGTAGCGGCACCACACCGTGAAGGCAGCCCTTATTGGAAGAATCTTCATCTCCAGTTGAGAGTAGGCGACTTCGATAGGCGAGATACTTCGGGAGTAGAAAGCGCAGGAGACTCTCTTGCCGGTTTGGTCGTCTATTTGGATCAGGGAGGCGTGCAGAGCCGTCTTGGTGACGCCTGTGTCCAAGTAGAAGGGGTTCTGTGGCTTGGGGTGGTGCAGGAGGGGCGCCTTGCGGAAAGCCCGCTTCAGGCACTCGAAGGCCTCTTGCTCCTCGTCTCCCCAGGAGAAGGTTGGGGTGGTCAGCAGCAGCCGCGCCAGGGGCTCTATGATAATGCTGAAGCGCTCCACGAAGTGCTGGTAGGGCAGGATGAACTGGATCAGGTGTTTCAGGGACTTCTTAGAGCCGGGCGTGGGGTACCCTGTGACGGTGTTCACGATGCTCTTGTTGAGTTTCACCCCTTTGGGGGTTATGACGAATCCCAGGAATTCGACGGTGTGTCGGTGGAACTGGCTTCTGTCCAGTGAGCAGTAGACGTGGTGGTGTCGGAAGCGGACCAGGACTTGTCGGACATGTTGGAAGTGTTCCTCCTGGCTCATTGAGTAGACCAGGACGTCCTGCCCATAGGAGAGCACGAAGTAACCCAGCATGTCCTTTAGGATAAAGTGGAGCACGTTCTGAGGGATGATCGGGTCTGAGGATAGCGGGAAGGGCTGGTAGCTCTTCATCTCTTGAGGCTCGAAACCAAATGCTGCTTTCCATACATCTTCTGCTTGGTGTATGTTCATGCTTTCCTCCACAATGGTCCCCCGCAGCTCCAGCTTTGTGAACCATGTAGCTCCGTGTAACTGGTCGAACAGTTCTGGAATCATCTGTATGTAGTCCTGTTTGTTGGTCAGCATGCTGTCCGGGTTCCAGTTTTCATCCCGCGGCCTGGCACTTTTTTGCATCCCGGCACCCACAGGTTCCCACGGCGCGGTGGAGGGACATTCGTAAAAGGTCTCGCTGTGATCACTGTCTCCAGCCTGCTGAAGCTCAGAGGGCTCTGATTCAGAAAGATCATCGGATCCGTCTGAGCTTGGCTGGTCGGAAGTCTCATCATCTGCTTCCTTCGGGTTAAACACGTCGGCCAGGTCGGAGTACAGGGGCGGCAGTCCGGGCAGCAGGCTTATGGCATGTCTTTCTAGTGCGATGCATGGTGGGGGCGGGCGGAAGCACTTCTGTAGGCAGTAGGGAGAGTGGAAGGTGCAGCGGCCTTGGATCCAGTCGACCTCGGGGGTGTGGATCCGGAGCCAGTTGATGCCTAAGATCACGGAGAAGCTGGGGGACGGAACGATGTCGAATTCGATGGACTCCTGGTGGTTCTGATGGATGCACACCAGGGGCTCGGTGTAGAGCCAGACAGGTTCGTTGCCGATCAGTGAGCCGTCCACACCTTGGACCATCTGCGGGTAGGGCTTCTCGTAGAGCTCCACGTAGTGCTCTTGGGCAAACCTCTCATCCATGAAGTTGCCGCCCGCCCCCGAGTCAACCAGGGCCTGCACCGCGACACTGTGGTATGGGTTCACTCTGACCAGGAGCAGCAGGAAGAGGTGGTTGCGGTTGATGGTGGGGCGCACTTCGCAGGGCAGCCAACTGCTCACCATCCACCTCTCCGGGGCAGGTGAGTCGATCCAGGTCAGATTCCGTGGGCGGGCCTCTGGGGGCAGCCTGAGCATGGCCCTTCTCTCTGCCAGCTTTTCTTCTATCTGCAGGACGAGCACAATCAGGCTGTCCAGCGAATCTGGCTGCGGGACCCGGAACAGATAGTGCCTGATCTCCTCATTGAGCCCCTGGCACAGGTGGGCCTGCAGGACCTCGTCCGACCAGCCCAAGGTGGGTACCAGGCCCTGGAACTCGTTGATGTATTCGATGGCGGGGCGGTTCCCCTGCCTGATGTTGAACATGGCGTCTTCGGCCACACACAGTGCCTGTCGGTACTCGAACATACCTGACATTGCCTCCAGGAAGGCCGGGAAGTCATCCATCAGGGGGCTGTCTTCATTCACCAGAGCTCTGGCCCATTCTAAGGCCATGCCGGAGAGGTGGCACATGACGTACCCCACTCGCAGGCGGTCGTTGTAGAACATTCTCGGGTAGCTTTGTAGGATCAGCTGGCAGAGCACGATGAACTCGTGGTATTCTCTGCGATCACCAGAGAATTTTGATGGGACGGGCAGTCGGCCTGCATTGATTGCTTCCATCAAGATCTCTTCTGCTACTCTTTGTTGCTCTCGGAGGTCTTGCATGCGGAAGTACAGAGAGATGATGGATCTCACCGTGGCCATGATCTCCGAAGTCTCGGACTCCTCTTCGGGACGCTCCTCCTCTCCCACGTCGGCCAGGTCAGTGTCGTTGACTTGTTGGTCTTGGGCTCCCCATGGGTTGACTGATGCTTCTTCCATTCTGCTAGGTGCCTCACTGGTTGGACCCCCCACTTCCTGATGTGAACCGTTGCGTGACTCCTCCAGGTCTTGGAGTAGGTCATTGGGTGGATCCTTTATTTCCCTATGTGGGCCACTGGATGGCTCCTCCATGTCTTGGCGGAGATCAATGGGCAGCTCTTTCATTTCCTGGGCTGGGCCACTGGCCGGCCCTGCCACCTCCTGTGCGCCGCTGGCTGATGTCTCCACGGTGGTGTTGGATGAGCCCTCGGAGGACTCCATTTGTTTTGATGATGGATTCTTACGCTCCATCATCGTCTCAAATGAGTCTTCAGAGGGTTCTATCATTCCGTCGGATGGAAAGGAGTGTTCTCTGAAGACTGGTAAGGTCGTGACGCGTCCGGTCAGCGACTGGGACTGCGGAGATCAGAACCTGGGGGTGGGGAGGACGGGTGGGGAGGAAAGGCAGCTGTTTAGGGATTCACAAGGTCAAGGTTAGGTTCTCCGGGACAAATCAGATGCCCAGTTCATCAGAACAGAGAGATACTGGGGGAGAGCTTCCCTTGCCCAGCTTTGAATACTATTCTACCCCTGACCTTCTCCCTGTTCTCCCAGGCTCGCTTGGCCTGTCTGGCTTGCCTGCTTCCCCCATGGCCGTGAGAAATTCACAGCCCATAAATTCTGTGGAGCAATAGGCCCAGAGCAGCTGCTGTGGCAGGCAGGCACCTGGCAGGATGCGCTGGCCAATTCATCTCCCCCTGGCACCTGTGCCTGGTCAACCCTCCTTTCCTTCTCTGGTCATCCCAAAGTCACAGAGGTCATATGTCAGTGCCACCAAGAGTTGTCCCTGGCAGGCAGGGTGCCCTGGAGCAAGCTCGCTCCCCCCTGTTGTGAAGGAGGAATCTCTAGCGGATGCCTACTGTTTAACAAGGTCAGGGGAAGAGGAGAAAATGGGCGGTTGGCCACAGTCCCATCAGTTGGATCAGCAGCCTAAAATAGCTCTCACTTCCTACCCTAGATTCACAGTAGAAATTGGGCCAGTGCAGGGGGAGGAGGGCAGACGTAGAGGTCTGGCTTTTATTTTTTTTCCCAAAAATTTCGATAAAGCACCTACTATGTGCCAGAGACTTGCTCACTGTGACTTGGTCCTCACTCGGAAGTTTTGCTGATTTCTCATACTCTTTCATCAATTTCCAATCTCCCCAGCTCTGAGCCCTCGGGGAAATCTGCAGATCCTCCCCCCACCCCTCCTAAAACTGCCACTTTCCCAAGATCACCCTCTTTGTGGGGGTTCGGGCATCAATTCCACACATGTGAGCAATCGTATTTACCTGCTCCTTCAGTCTTACCAGGGGGGGCTGGTTCTTCCCTCTAGCAGACACCCCCTCTCTGTTACTGGCTGGTTTCTCCCTGACCTAGGGGTGTCTCAAGGAGAGCTGGGGTAGCGACTAAGGGGTGGGGGTAGGGGAGGGGGAGGGCACGAGATATCGTTGACCTCTGATTGTCTTGAAATGGAGTTTTCGCAGTAGAGTCATGGGTGGTTTGAGTGGGCTGGGGCTGAATTTAAAAGAGATGTCTGGGTTGGGGTTATTTTGTACATGTCTTCTCTGCTGGGAGAGTAAATTGAGTTCTGGTTATCCAAAAGAGTAGCTCTGTGGTCACCCCTCTTTCTACATTTAATACCTTTTGTTACTTCTGAGTACTCTCTAAGCCCATCTCTTAAAAAAAAAAAAAAGGCATTCCCTCATTGGCTAAAATCCAAACTTTCCAACAAGATAGACGATTCCGATCTGCTGTTTCTCAAAATTAAGTACATTCTTGTTAGCATGACAGTTAATTCCATCCTGCAGAGCCTCTGATGAAAAGGTTTTGTTGTTTATTTACTGTTCACAGTATTAAATCCAAACCTTTTACCATAACAATTCCTGACACAGAAACCCACCAAAATCATTCTCTGGCTAAAATGCAAAGGCTTTAGAATAATAGAAAACTCTGCTCATGTCATTCCTTCAGGTAGAGATTACATTTTTAGCATGATGCCCCGGTCACGTAAGATCACCATCATCCCCATCCCCATCCCCACCACATACGCAGAGCATGGCACCTCAGTGAACTCATTTGTCATCACCAAAGTCCTATAAGGAGTGTGCTACCTCTGCACGATTCCAAGGTTGAATATAAAGTTCTGACTGAAATATAAAATGGGACTGACTAACTCATCTGCAGACTCCTCTATTAGAAATAAAAATCTGTCTCTTCAAGCCCTTAATTGGCTAAAATTTAAAATGGAAAAATTTGAATTGGCTGAAATTTACATTTTAAAGTTGAAAAATTTAAGTTGGCTCAAATTTCAAATTTCAAATATAAAATCTGTGCATGTCTTAAAACTGTTAAAACCCTTTATTGGCAAAAATTGAAAATTGAAAAATTGAAAATTTTAAATTGGCCAAAATTTAAATTTTTGAATATGAAATCTGTAGATCTCTTAAAACCCCTAAAATTCTTTGTTGGCTAAAATTTAAAATTTAAAAATTTTAATTGCCTGAAATTTAAATTTTAAAATTGAAACATTTAAGTTGGCTAAAATGTAAAATTTTAAACATGAAACCTGTATCTCTTAAAATTTTAAAACACTTTATTGGCTAAATTTAAAACTTAAAAATTTAAATTGGCTGAGATTTAAATTTTATTTTAAAAGATTTTATTTATTTATTTGAGAGAGAAAGAGAGAGAGTACATGCAGGGAGAGGGAGAGGCAGACTCCCTGCTGAGTGGGGACTCCCAACGTGGGGCTCTATCCCAGGACCCTGAGATCATGACTTGAGTTGAAGTCAGATGCTTAACTGACTGAGCCACCCAGGTGTTCCTGAAATTTAAATCTTAAAATTGAAAAATTTGAATTGGCTAAAATTTAAAATTTAAATATTGAAATATTTAAATTGACTAAAATTTAAAAATTTTAAACACAAAACTTGTATATCTCTTAAAATTTTAAAACACTTTACTGGCTAAAATTTAAAACTTAAAAATTTAAATTGGCTCAAATTTAAATTTTATTTTAAAAATTTTTATTTATTTGAGAGAGAGACAGAGAGAGCACAAGCTCTCTTAAATTTATTTGAGAGAGAGAGCAGAGCGTTTGAGAGAGAACACGAGTGGGGGGGGAGGAGCAGAGGGAGAAGGAGAAACGGACTCCCTGCTGAGTGGGGAGCCCCGATATGGGGCTCCATCCCAGGACCATGAGATCATGACCTAAGTTGAAGTCAGACGCTTAACTGACCGAGCCACCCAGGTGCCCCTGAAATTTAAATTTTAAAATAGAAAAATTTAAATTGGCTAAAATTAAAATTTAAATATTGATATATTTAAATTGGCTAAAATTAAAAAATTTTAAGCATGAAACCTGTATATCTCTTAAAATTTTAAAACACTTTATTGGCTAAAATTTAAAACTTAAAAACTTAAATTGACTGACATTTAAAATTTTAAATAGAAAATCTATATAGCTTTTAAAACTTAAAAGTCTTAGTTGGCTAAAATTTACAATATAAAATCTCAGTATGGCTCTTAAAACCCTTAAAACCCTTTATTGGTTAAAATTTAAACTCCTTTACCAGATGATTTAAAAACTAGATTATTGCCCTTTTAATATAATACATATATATTAATATAATACAAATATGTCTTAGCGTATTTATGAATTCGATGATGTAACTGATGAAATCATTCACCTGTCCTGTCTTCAATCTAAAATCTAACATCCTTGACATGTTACAAAATCCTGATCTTAACACTCCTTAGCGTCAAAGTTCAAACTTTTAGCACGAAAGTTGTCCCATAATTGCTCTATTTAAAACGTACAAAAGTCTATTTTCATTGCTTAAAATATAAAGTTCCAATCACTTAGCATAAAATAAAATAGTTTTGCCGTGTAATTTATCTGCAAACGGATGGATATAAACCCCCAAATCTTACCAGGCGACTTCTTAAACTCTTGACTGGCTTAATTCCAAACCTCTAAGCATTATATAAAAATTTGACCGTGTCATTCCTCAAAACAAAAGGTCACACTTCCTTGCAAGGTACATGAATTTGGTCTTGTAACTTCTGCTTAACAAGCCTTATAGTATCTCTTAATCACCTATGAGATAAGATCTGAACCACTTATCCAAAAATACACATATTACTATATCATTTCTCTGCAGACTCCTCTTATCAAACACAGAAATTTTACCATGTCACTCTCTTAAAATCTCTTAATGGCTGAAATCCAAATTCCTTAGCACAGCACAAAAATGTATTCCTGTCGTTCCTCAAAATAGGGTCCAAACTTCTCAGCATGCTATGTAAATTCAGTCACATAACCTCTGCCTAAGACCTGCCCCGCCTCTGTATCGCTTGCTATAAACAATCCGATTCTTCAGCATAAAGTACAGAGAGGTTGCCCTTGTGCCAAAGGGTGCCTCCTCTGAGCTGTCGATATGCGTTCATTATCTGATTCATCAAATCCAGACACCTTAGCATAAAATATATTTTACAGCTAATTCCCCTGGAGACAAAACTCTCATCAGTCACTCCTTAAAACCCTTTACTGGCTAAAATCCCAACGCCTCTGCATGAGGGTTCAAAAATGAGATCATATCCCTCCCCAAAATGAAATGCTCGAATGCCTTCGACTCTCACATAAAATCACATCTCCTTGGCATGTTATAAAAATCTGATCATATTAACTTTACCATAAAAACCCACTCTTGTAGCTCTGCCAAAATGCGATAAGTTTGATCATGTAACTCCCAATTTAAAACTTTCCAAGATTTCTTCATTGCCTTATAACATAACGTCCCAACTACTTAACATAAAATGCAACGTGGTACCATGTAATTTATCTTCAGACTGGTCTATAAAAAAAACCCCCAAATCTCATCCCATCATTCTTGTAAACGCTTTATTGGCTTAAGTCCAAACTTATTAGCATGATATAAAAATTCGATCTTGTCATCCCTTAAAATAAAGTTCACACTTCCTAGCACAGCATGTAAAATTTGATCTTGTAATTCCGCCTTAAAATCTTAACAATGTCTCTTCATTGTGAAATTATGGAATCAAAGTCCAAATCCTTAGCATAAAATGTGAACTTTATTTTGTAATTTCACTGCATATTATTTATCCACTCCAAACAAAAAATCTTACCATGTCACTCTCTTAGAAATTTTTATTGGCTAAAATCAAATTTCTAGGCATGTACAAAACTCCAATCATGTCAGAGCCTCAAAATAAATTTCAAATTTCTTTGAGCATTCCCAGTGTTGATCATATAACTCTTATGATTGAAGTTTTTCAACTTTGGTGTCAATATCCATCAAATCTCTGAAAGTCAGACGTTGGCACCCCCCGAGCTATAAAGTGCAAAGGTTTTTGCAGGAGACTTAAATTTGTGGCTGTTACCGTTTTTCTCTTTACAGTTTTTCAATGTTCCCTGTATAATAAAGTCCAAAGCTGTTAGCCTTAAAACACATTTTTTATGTTTTTCTGCACATTTATCTTCCATAAGCAAAAATCTCACCATCACATTTCTTTTTTTTTTTTTTTTAATATTTTATTTATTTGACAGAGAGAGACACAGCAAGAGAGGGAACACAAGCAGGGGGAGTGGGAGAGGGAGAAGCAGGCTTCCCGCGGAGCAGGGAGCCCGATGCGGGGCTTGATCCCAGGACCCTGGGATCATGACCTGAGCCGAAGGCAGACGCTTAACGACTGAGCCACCCAGGCGCCCCTCACCATCACATTTCTTAAGACCCTTTGGCAAGAATCCAAACTCCTTAGCATGATACAAAAACTTGTTCCAGTCACTCCTCAAAATAAAGCTACCCCCCGAACCCCAAATCTATTCCTAGAACCCCGCTTAAAATCTTTTCCTGTATTTTCATCACTAACGACATGTCTCAACATCTCGGCATCTTCAATCATGGCGTTCTCAGCGTAAAGCCTTTCGGATTTCATGTCCAAAGCATAAAATCCAGATGCCTGAGCATGAAATGAAAATTGGACCAGGTATTTGTCACATTAAAAAATCTTTACGTTGCTCTTCACTAACTAGGGAATAAAGCCTAAGTTCCTTTGCACGAAACCAACATTTTTCGTCCTCCCTAATTTCTCCATGCAGTTTCTTGCTCCTCTCACACTTTACTCCTCAAAGACTGGGTTTCTTACCTCCTGTCCCCGAACTCATTTTAATTTTATAGTTCTGGATCTTTTTATGTTGTTAAAGTCGGTTCCTCTACCTATGTTTCATTAATTCATTACAGCAACGTGTCCTGATTCTTTTTTCTGGGCCAGGCACTGTGTGAAGACCCCGATGGGAAGAAATGGAAGCAAGCCTTGCCTTGCAGAGAGGACATCACCAGCGGTAGAGATGAGGACCACGCCCTCATGCTAAATGTCGCGCTGGAGGTGAGTGCAGGGTCCTGGGGGGCAAGACCAGGGGGTCTCCCTCTACTGTTGGTGAGTGTCTCCCTTGGGGCTCTGCTGGGCTCAGCTGCCTGCCCCTTTGTGAAGACATTGGCCATTGTTGGGGCCATGTTTTGTAAAGCGAAGGCGTCTCTGGCCTCCCACGTCTGGCTTTCTACGTGGCTACGGGCTTCCTTCTGACTCACCCCTCCCTCCTCCGCCCCCCCTCCGGCCGCGTGCCCGCCTGCTGCAGCTGGTACAGCCCGGAGGCTGCCCGGCCTCTTCTTTGGGCTCCCCAGAGGGAATATGGTCAGTGCAACAGATGTAGCATGATAGATGCTCAGGTCTCAGGCCTTAAGGCAATTTCTTTAAGACACATCTCTTGATTTGGCCATTCTCACCTTACCCAAAAAGAAAAAAAAAAATCAAATTCAAAATCAGGATTTAGTGCACCTGGTCCGGGTCAGAAGTGCCCTCGAGGTCTTTGAGTCAGACCCTCTGCCCCCCGCCGACACTCATAGACAGACACCCCAGCCTCACCACCTTCAGTGCCCAGAGCCTTCTCGGCCAGGTCAGCTCCCTGCTTGCCGCTGAGCAAGTGGCCCATTGGGTCGGGGCTGCCAACGTGAGTCTATGAAGGGTTGGGTGGGAGGGGGGGCGGGGGGGGCCAATCCCTCAGCGAATACCTCGCCCTGTCGGCTCACTTGTACAGTAAAGGAAATCTGATTTTAAAAATAGAGCTTGGAAGAGGAGATGAGGGGTATTTAGGAGCAGATTCGAGCCTGGGGCGGGGATCAGGGGAGAGGTGAGGACACGGGAGGGAGGGGGGCACGCAGCCCGAGTTGCTGAGGAGGAAGGTGGAGAGCCAAGAAAGAGGAGTTGTGAGGGCAGAGGGGTGCGAGGGACAGCGGGAATTCTCTGTCACGTTCTCCGCTTTCCTGGCCTCTCAGACACTAGTGGTCACACCTGCGGCCCTGTCCCGAGGGGCATCAGGGCTGAGGTCAGGGGAAGACCCTCGTCCGTCTTGGCCTGCCTCCAGGCCGTCTTCAGAGTCACTTGGGTTTGAGGGACACAGCGACCCGGTCTTGAGGGCTGAGTGACTTTGAAATGAATATTCCCCCCAGTTACTCCCACCATTGCTCCAGACCTGCTGAGCGTCACTGTGGGGGTGGGCACGTGGGGACACTGGTTGGTATTAGTTATTTTATTAAACTCGTGTCAAGGTCAAGATCTTCCCTTGTGAGGCTTGGGCTGGGGCTCCTTGGTTTCCTGGTGTAGACCAGTGGTGGGGTCACTCTCCCCCCTCAGCTTGCCAGTTGGAATTTCTGAGGCGGCTCCCTGAGAGCCCCAGGAGGAGCTTGGGTGGGTCCTGGGTCCTGTGGACTCCTGCGGACTCCCGTGGACTCCTACTTTGCCTTCTTACCCCCCTGCCTTACGGATTAAGACCACTTGGGCCTCATAGCTGTGAGACCCTTCACATCTTGACCCAGAACAGCCAGCCTCAGTTGCTTCCTGCTCTTCACTTGGGGGCTGGGGCCTGGGGCCTTGGAAAACCGTTTTACGGCGAAAACAGTCTCTGGAAGGGGGGTTGCCGTGATTCAGGACAGGCATGGAATGACAGCAGGGCTTGGGCTGGCCCCAGGGCTTCTCCACCAACCCCAAACCGGCTGCATGGGGTACCTCCTGGAAAAGGTTCCTCAGCCCCTTGCCTCTTGAAGCCAACGAGGTGAAGGGCAGTGCCCCTGAGGTAGCAATGTTCCTGTGGCTGAGTCCCTACACCCCCGCCCCCGTCCACTGCTTGACTGGCAGCTCCAGGGGGCAGCTGGATCACTCTGCCCAGAATAACCCTGGGAGGGATTGGGAGAGGGGTCACATACGAGAATGTCCTTCTTCTTTGGGCTGCCCAAATGGGCCAGGCCAATCAGCTGCTCCCCAGACTGCTCTTGCCTTTGAAGGCAAGCGGGCAGAGGAAGGAGCCACGCCAGCTGCCAGCCTGGGGCCCGCGCTGACTTTCAGCGTGACCTTCTCCTCCTGGGCCCTCAGTTTCCCCAGAACTGCAAGGCGGGCTTGGGCAGGGGGTCTTCTCATTTTGTTCCTGTAGCTCTGGGGTCTTGGGAGGTGCCTGAGGGGTGACTTGGGGAGCAGCAATGAAAGGAGGGGGTTGGCTTGAGCAGGTGGAGCTCAGAGGCCCCACCCTGCCTCAATTCCAGAAGCTGGGGGGGTCCTTGTACTATTTAAAAATAGTATTAGGAATTGGGGGTCCTCACACTATTTCATTTACAGAGAGCTTCCCACGTATGGCCGGTTCCTCTTGGGGTTTGTCCCGTTCAATGTTGGCGTTGGGAGGGTCTCAGTGGAATCTGTCTCTGGTGGCGTCCCTCTGGGCCTGGTGTTCTTCTGGCTCTGTGGACGGGCCAGGAGCCGTAGACCCAGGAGTGGGGTGAGGGCTCTGAGGGAAACAAGGGGCGCTTGGCCTTGGTGCGGGTGGAGGTCAGGCCAGAGTGGGAGGCCGACTTCTTTCTCAGGGGAGGTGGGCCCTTTGTAAGCTGGAAAGGGTCCGAACAAGGAAGGGCCTGTGTTTAACGTGAAGACTCTGGCGATTTTTAGTTTTGGAATACCTGCTGTAATTGGTCAGCCCTCAGACAGCATTTTCACGCCTGGGTCAACTTTAATTTCCCCCCTTGCCCCCTGAGGCAACAGCGTTCCGCCTTGCAAGTGATTGCACCGGGGCCTGGGGGCTGAAGTGACTTCCCCGGGAGCTCTAATTAGCAGTGGCCATGCAAGGGGGCCAAGACCACCGGGCGCCCGCCTGCAGCAGGCCGCTGGTGACTGAAGCTAGTGAGGGGCAGGGTGCGTACACGCGGAGGCGAGTGTCGTCCAGACAGGGATAATTAGAATTTATTTATTGAAACCGATGTTTCCCTGGCGTCTGCTCTGTGTCAGGCATGACCCTAGCAGCTTGACCCCCAGACACTGACTTTGCTCCCACCAAAGCTCCCCATTTCACGGCGCTGAGAGAACCCAGGTCAGGAAGGAAGAGGCAGTGTGGGAAGCCAGGTTTCCCTGCTTCCTTCCTCCAGTGGCTGGAGAGGGCAGGAACGGATGCCCGGGGCGGGGGGGGGGGGTGGCGGGACAGTGGCCATTTGGGGATTTGGGGACCCCGAGGGCCCCTTGGCCGGAGAGGCCACTTTTGTTCGTGGCATCTGTGTGCTCAGCCTCGTGACCCAGTGGGAGGCCAGGCCCTCCCTAGGAACGGGCCTCCCTCTCCCTGAAAAGCTCATGTGGTCATTGCCAACTCATTTTGGCTAATTTGGTTGTCGGCGGAGGGACAGAACAACTGGCCCCGGACTTGCTAATTATAGCTGCTCAAGTATTTGAACGAGGTACTGCGTCCCCCATGTCGTGGTGTTTTCCTGCAGACAAACTAACCCTTTCACCTTTGTTCCTGGGTGCCGGCCAGCCTACCCGCCCCATGTATCACCCAGGCACCCCACGTCCCCCAGAGAGCCGCCTCCCCGGGGGGAGGTCAGCATGGGACCTCCACCCCAGTCTTACCTTTGATGCAAGTGTTCAGTGGTTCCGCTCCTGTCCCGCCGTCGGCTGGAATCTCGCTTCTTCCTACAAAGTGATTGGATACGTTTATTTCTGTAATTAGGAGAGTCCAGGCTTTGGGTCATGGGTGCACATTCCCCTGTCCCCCACGGCACACCTCACACCTTCTTCCCTGTTTCTGTCCCAGGGCTGAGTCACTTTGCCCCTTTTGGGTCCCTCCAGTTTGAGTACTGACTATGTGCCAGACGCTGTTCTAAATCTTTGAATCCTTATGGCAACCATGAAGCTCTTGCTGTTATTGTCCCCATTTTTCAGAAGAGGAATCTGAGGCTCAGGGGCGAACCTCTAATCTTCAGTAGGCCTGACCTCATTCTCCCCCTGGGTCTGATGAAGCCTGTGCCTCCTGCTGGCCTCGGGGACAGTGCGTGACCCACCGAGGTCCGCAGTGGCGCTCCCGTTCAGCTCTCCCCACGGACTCCGGAGCTTTCGGGAAGACCCCAGTTCTTGCCAGTCCCCCATTTCGCTCTCAGCAAGAGCAAGAGTCTGTGTGAGTCTGGGGTCTGGGCCCCTTGCTTGACCCCGAGTAAATCTTTTAGCTCCCTGAGCTTCAACTTCACAGGCAATTCTAAGTAGCATCTTCCCAGGCTGGTGGTCCTTCCCTCACCCGGGGCCCCGTCCAGGGGGACCGCCGTGATGTTTTGTCCTACCCCCTGGTGTCCGTGTGCATGTGCTACTCCTTGGTCCCACCCTCTGTTGGCACACAGTAGGGCTGCGGGCAGCAGGTGAGCCCTGAGAGGTGGGTTCTCAGAGGTGGATAGAACTCTGAGCGGTTTCCTTTCTCCCCTCCCAGGTGGCTGGAGGTGAGACTGTGCTTCCCGCCCCGCCCCCCACCCCCAGAAGGGAGCAGGTGCCTGGCCCAGGATCGAATCGAAAGGTCTGCGACTTGAATTTATTTTTTCTGAGTTGTAAATTTGGACAATTTGTAAGTGTGTAGCCCCCTCAGGATGGAACTAACCTGCCCTCTTTATTTTGCAGCTGAGGCTCACTGCCCCCTGGATGGGCAGTGAGTCGTGGGTTCCAGAGGCCAGGGTGCGGACCCAGCCCCCGCCCCCCCGGCCCGGGATGGCACCCCTACCCAGAGGGGGGTGGATGCGGCCCTCCTAGGCTGACCTCACAGCAGACCAGGTGTGTACGCCCTGTCTTTACGCCACACAGGTTCTGGGGAGGTAGAGACCTTACACTGCATTAGTATGGTAATATTATTAAAAATCCAGAATAATGCTGTTATTCTGTTACATGTAATCAAGGGAGGTGTTTAAGTCTCTGATCATGTACACAGGGGTACAACAAGTGGGACCTCTCTGGTGGGGGCTCAAAGGGGGCCCAAGGGCCTGCTGGAGGTGGGGGGCAGAGAACACAGACTCCCCTGGGTGACTTTTGGTCAGATGACGGCCAGTCCCCCTCCCCTTCTGTAGGATGGAGACCATCCTCTTTAGGCGTTGCCTTGATGCCTTAAATGAAATAAAATAGAAAATGCCTGGCACACAGTAGGTATTCAACACAGATAAAAACAATTCTTATTTGAGGCGGATCTGTCCCCTCCCTGTTTGAAAGCCCTTCTCATTTTTCTAGAACCCAGAGGGAGGACGAGGGGAGCAGAGACAGTCGGGGGTCAGTGTTGGGATCCAGAGAGCCTTTCCTTGAGTCAACTATATAACTTGGACCGGCGTTGCCTGGATTTATGAGGCCTTCCGTAGGAGCGAACGTCTTCATGTTGAATTACCCTGGCCCGGAGGTGGATGCAGGTGATGTCAGCCCGGATACTGCATTTTATTTTTCTTTATCCTACCATATTTCATATCTGAAAAACTATGACAAATACTTTAAAGTATTCACCAGGACCAAACCCAGGCCAAATAATAAACAGCAGAGCCTCGTGTGCGGGAAAGGCGATTAAGAGCTGGTCACCCTCGCAGAGGGCTGGTTAACCTGTGCTCACATTTCTTCCGCACAAAGTCATGGTCAGAAATAGATCCCTGCCTGGCAGAGGGGAGGAAAGTTCTAGAAGGTCCCCGTCTGTGCTTTCGAGAGGAGTTGGTTGATCTGTGCAGATGGCGGCCGGGGTGAAACCGGACGAGGGCTCACACTGATTTGGGTTGAACGTTGGCTTAGTTTGGTATTCTGGGGGTCTCAGAGCTTCAGCGTCTCCATCTTTAGATGAGACTGAGATGGTTTTGCTGCGCGTTTAGCCCCGTGCCTGCTCAGGGATTCTGACAGCCTAGACAGCTGGGAGGGGGCCTGGGGAGTTGAGTCTGAAGCTCAGTGAGCAAGCAGGAGTTGAGGTGTCTTGGGGAGAGGGACACAGGGGGGCAAGCAAAGACCTGTGGGGTTGCTCCCCTTTGTCCTGGAACTGACAGGTCAGAAATACCCATGCCCTTGATCCACAATCCCTCTTGATGAGACATGGGGGTGGGAAGATGGCAGCTGTGGGTTCCGCACAGAAAGCTGCTGTCCGGGGATGCGGCGAGGCCCCGGCTGTTGGCCAGCCAGCCGCGCGCCTGTTGACTATGCATGGGAGCTGCGGGGCCGCTGCTCCCGGAGGCCGGCGCGTCCCCTTCTCTGGGCCCAGGTCCTGTGACATTCTCCCGGAGTTCTCATTCCAGCTAGCTAATCCCCGAGAACCCGGGCCAGGACATTCGCTTTTGGGGCTTCTTAAAGACCGAAAAGGGTGCATTGCAGACAGCCCCGCCGGGGGCTCTGGAGGGATTTGGGGCCTGGGGGCGGTGACATTGTAGCCGGCAGGCCCACACCTGCTGGCCTCCTGTCACTGACACGCCGCTGGGCGGCCCGGGGCTCCGGCTTTAGAACATATAAAATTAAAAGAGGAATGATCTTTGGGATAAAATAAATCCCCCGTGTCTGCGGAACTTGTTTTGGGGATGTGTGCCCCATTCTGGGCCATCAGCCAAAATGCTCTTCCTTTTGTTTTTGTAAAAAAGGAAAACAAACCCCCCCCCCACCCCACAAACAAACAAATGAGAAAAACCAAAAAAAGAAAAAAAAAAGAGCCCCACACAAAGTGTTTATTTTAATTATGCAAGGAATGCGCTGATAATTAATACACTCATTACTAAAAATCAAACACTGCAGATAAAAGCTAAAGCCATCTGCAACCCCTCCCTCACTCCCAGCTCCCCCCACCCCCAGCATATTCACTGCTGTTACCAGTTTCAGGTGTGCGGTTCCAGATATTTCTCTGTGCATTTATGTATGTATATAAATAGACCTCTAAAATATATGATTTTGTTTATTTTTTACATAAGCTACATCACAGTGTACATTTTCTTCTGCTTATTTTTCTTCCCTCAGGAATCTGCCTGGAGATAATCAAGATCGACACCGTGCCTTATAACACACCTTAGTACCCTGTAATCTGAGCACACTGGGGCTGATTTAACCCCCTCACCGCTGTCGCGAGAGCCCCAGGTCCTTACCCCGTGGGGACGGACACGGAGCGTGGGGCAGGTGTAAGTAATTTCTCAGGAGCGGGCTCACAAGTGTTTATGACATTATCACAAATGAATATATGGATGCATCAATTAGCAAAATAAAAGAGGGACATGCCTGGACCAATGATGACAAAGTGTTTATGAACAAAGGATCATGATTAATCCAGTTCTGCGCAAAATACTGAGGTCCATTAAAAGACAATAGGTCTCGGCTGCTTCATTCTTTTTAAGAGCTGTTTAATATTCCGGGGTATGTATGCACCCTTGTTGATTAGACCCTCTTCTATTGTTGAAAATCCCAGCTGTAAGTGTGCTGGGGCAGGGGGGCGGCGGTTGGAGAATGGGTCCAGATAGGAGCTCTGGTCAAAGTCCTGGTTATCTGGGCGGGGTGGAGGGGGGTCACAGGTTCATGGCTGCTTATTATATTATTTAAGAAAATAAATAAAAATAAATACATAAGATAAAAGTGGACCTCGCCCAGATAAATGAGCATGTCACGAACTGAGGTTTTAATTCCTACGATTTTGTTCCACTGATGCCTGCTAAAAAGGACCTAAGCCGTTCCGTGTTGTGTTGTTGCTAATGGTCCCGTAACGAGCATTTTTATAGCTTAATCTGTAAGCATGTCCCTGGCTGTTCCTTTATCCCAGCTTCTTGGAGGTGGGGTAGCTGGGTTAAATGGTTTGCAAAGTTTATTTTCATTGATCTTTCTAAAATGCCATTTTGACCTTGTCACTGTCTTGCTTTAAATCCTCCTCCTGACTTCCTGGAGCTTCTGGGATGAGGTCCAAGAGCCTTAGACTGGCATGTAGGACCCTTCAGGGTCTGGCTGGAAGCTTCCCAGCCTCATTCCCGTTCCCCCCAACCCCACAGACTCCTTGACCTCTCTAGGCGCCCCGCGAGCTACCTGCTCCTGTCAGTGTGGGCCCTGCCTTTTTACACTTGGGGGCTTCGGCCTGCCTTCCCAACCAGCTTCTCCTGAGCCTTTTAGACCAGGCTTTGAAATGTACGTCACGCTGAACTACCCCCAACACCTCGTTCAAAAGTCCAACAAAGCACAGTCCCCATAAGTGCAATGCCTCATTGACGTGTTTTCCTAGTTCGGGAGAATGTTTTGCATTTTTCTAGAATTCACGAAACCAGCCACATGTTAATCACCCCCTTTCCTTTGTCCCTTTCTAGTGCCCTGGGCTCCTGGGTCGCCCGGATCTGCCTTCCCCTCGATGAAAAGGCCTCCTATTCTGCTCCTGAGGACTGAACCGTCTGCCCTGCGCACTGGGTGAGTGCTCAGAATGTGTCAGACCACAAACACACACCTGGAGTGGGGGGGCCTTCCCCCACCGCCCCCAACAGCTCCAGGTTCCCTCCATGCCTGCTGGCAGGACCCCAGAATCCATGAGTAGGGGGTGGTAGCATCTCAGGGTCAAGTGTGCTGGTGATGGGTTTGGGGGGCATAATTACGGCTTGGAAATGGTTGATTGCATCTTTTATGGCCTTCTCCTTGCCAGAGGGAAATGGGCCTGGTCCCAGAACATAAGAAGGAGGTAAGTCTTAGCATGTGACAGCAGAGCCACCAGCTGTGGTGATGGCAGGGGCTCTGGGGAGGGGACAGGCTGACGGTGGATGCTACCTTTGGGACAGTGTCATGTTCTAGAAGGAGCACAGGCTGCGGGGCAGAGGGACGACGATGCCAGGTCCACAGTCACCCTGGGGGCAGAGGGCCTCACCTGCTTGTGGGAGGGACAGAAGTCACCTGACCTGCTCAAGGTTTTGGTCTTTTTTTTTTTTTCCCTCCAGGGTGGGGGGGTGAGGGGCACCCCGAGAGGTTGGCCATCTTGAGAGCACAAACCTGGCTGCAGAGCGGACATGAAGTATACGTCTTTGGCAGGCCAGGCCCTGAGAATTCCCGTGCCTCAGTTTCCTGATCAGAAAAGCATCTGCACACACCGAGTACTGATAGGGAGAGTGAGACAAGAGCACAAATAAATCACCCCACACAGTAGCCAGAGGAAAACAGGAGCCTTCAGGGAGACCCACAGAGGAAACAAAAAGCCCGAGAGTGTGAGCAGGAACGAAGACCCCCTCTCCCCTCGCCCCAGTGCAGACGCCCCCAAGGGAGACCCTGGCCTTTCTGTCAGCGCCCTGGCAGGGAAGGGGGCTGCCCCCGCCGGGTTTAATTGGGTTCTCCTGAAAAGTTTGGCAATAGTTTATTTTATTTTTTTATAAATATATATAAAATGTCAGACTGCTCTTCAGGCAGATTTTTTAGGCGTGTATTTTATGGACTTTGGCAGGGTCGGCTCGGAAGGAACAGTAGTACAGTCTCCAGGGGTTAATAATTCCTGGAAAAACTTCTGGCTAAACCTGACTTCTCCTGAATTTCACAGAAAACGCTCCCTGGGCCGGGCCCAGCCTGAAGGAGGTTTTTGTGAGCCGAGGCAGCCTTACCTAGTGCAGGCATGGCTTGGCTGTTGCCTTTTACACAAAAGTGAACTTCCCCGGCCGCCGCGGGGCACAAAGACTCCTCTCTCCGCAAGGTTGGGTTTATTTACTCTGGAGCGGCTCGCCCTGGGGCTGGTTTTCTGCCTCTGTGTGTGGAGCTGCCCGCGCCCCTACCTTGTGGCCCCCGCGCTTCATGCCCAAACCCCACTCCCCACTTCCTCACGCAGGGACGGGGGGCACGGGGGGTGGCAGGGGCCAGGGAGCTGGGCTCTGTTTGTGTCTGGAGCAGAGGAAGTATCCTGGGGAGGGGGATAGCGCCTCCTCCTCAGCAGGAGTCCCCTCCCCAGCCAGCCTGCCCATCAGGGGCTAAAGGGTTTGCTGCCCTGTGGCCTTTGGCTGGTTAGGGATTTTGGGTAGGTGACTTTTCAAATCCACACCAGCGCTGACCTGAGCTCTTTCCTGCACCACCAGCTACCCCTGACCAGAAACCTCTCTTTGCAAAATTTCTTTTGTGCGTGGCTTCTGTTCCGCACCCCCCCCCCCGCATTGCCCCCCCACATAAGGCTGCAGAGGCAGGAAGGCATATGCAAATACCACTTTACCAAACATTTGCAAATCGACACTTTCAAAGCAATCCTTTAATAGA
>NC_138377.1:3320959-3388389 GCF_054177405.1 Leptonychotes weddellii | reverse complement strand
GGGGCAGCGGGGGCAGTCTGTCTGTCTGTCTGTCTGTCTGTGGGGAGCCAGCCTGCACTCTCCACCTGCAACACGATGCTGCCCCCCCACGGCGGGTCAGAGCAGCTGTCGGGACCCCGACAGTGCCCTGGCGGAATGGACTGTCAGGAGCAGGACAATTAGGCTTGCAGTGACAAGGGGCTCCATCCCCAGGTCCCCAGGTGCTTCTGCCCTCCCTGAATCTTACAATCCTACTGCCCCATGAAAGTGCGTCACTGCCTCGAGAGGGTGAGCTAGGGCAGCCTGGTCATTTCACAGACAAGGAAACTCGGGCTGGCCCCTCAGCCAGCCTGTCTCTCTCTCTCTCTCTCTCTCACACACACACACACACACACACAAACACACACACACACACACGTGTGCGCGCACTCCCTGAGCGCCTGCACTGGGAACAAAGACAAGAAAACTCCTTTAGAAACTGCAGAACAGAGCCTCGTCTAGCGGGGGTCCCCTGATAAAGGCCCCGTCCACCCAGAGTTCCTGGGAACTGAGCCCCCATGAATGGGCCTGGAGATCCAGCGCCCAGTGCGGCGTGGGCCGCATTCATCAACATGCAGGCCCCTGGGCCCCATCGCCGGGTGAGGGGCTTTCACGAGTCCCCAGAGCATCCAAGTCACGGTCCAGCAGCCCGCTGAATCTGTGGCTGCGGCCCAGCCTCCAGCAAAGGGCCCTGCTTTTCCCATGACCGGGCGGCCTCTCAACTCACCAGACCCCCCCACCGACTTCTCCCCCCCGCAGGAAGGCTTCCCCCCACCCGCTGCACCAGCCTGTTGCCCCAGAGAGGACCCAGGCCAGCTTTTCTGGGCCTGGGAGCTGGGGCGGGCACTTGGCCACTCCAGGTGGCCCGGCCCTTGAGATGGGGAGTTGGCTGCAGGACAGCCCCCCACCTCCCCCGCGCTGGCCCCGAGCACTCACCCCCATTCTCTGCTCCTCTCCCTCACTGCCTCATTGTGACAGAAGCGCTCCACCAGCCATCTCCGTGCCTTTGCCATATGCAGCTCAGGGCAAGGTACATGGGAAAAGTCTGCGCATCCTTGCTCTGACCCCAGCCTGCCTCCTCCGCAGCCAGCCCCGCTTGGGACTTAGCTCTGTAGGAGCTTCTCAAAGGCCTAGACGTGCGGGCTGCCAGCCCGGGCAGGGAGCCGTGCTGCAGCCTCCCGGCCAAGTACCGGCCTGCCTCTCTCTGCTCGGATGCCTCCTGTAACAGGGAGCTCCCTCTCTCCCCGAGCAGCCCGCTCAGGGCTCGCACACAGAGCTGCTTTGCCGAGCCCTCCCCTGCTTTCTGCATCTGCCTCCGCGGCTCTGCTGCAGCCCCCTCGCCCCCTCTGCCCTCGGCTCTTCACAGACAGCAAGCTCACTTCAGTCCTCTCCTTTCCGTGCTGAGGAGCGAGCCCCCCACCCACCAAGGGATCAGATTTGGGGTTCCTGTCACCGTCCCGATCACAGCCGTCTACACCTGTCCTGGGGCGCCTCTGCCCCTGCTCGGTGGGGTCTGGGACTGAGCCCTTTGCCCTGCTGTTCTGCAGAGAGCCCAGGGGAGGGCGCGGGTCTCCCCTCCCAGATCCAGCTGCTCAGATCTCTCTGTTAAGCGGCGTCTGAGCCCTCCGTTTTTTATGGCCCCTCTGCTAGTTGCCAGGGAGAACGCTCTCTATGCAACCCCCTGCCTTTTCTGCAGGAGCCGCTGGCTGGCGGCTGGCCGGCCCTGGTCAAGCCCGCAGCAGCGGCAGTAGCGACGGCGGTAGGCGGCCGTGGTGGGGCTGGGGGGCTCCCGAGACAGACAACACCAGACCGGGCTGGACTCCCCGCTTCCTAGCTATGAGACCACGCAATTCCCTTTACTTTTCAGAGCCTCTGTTTTTCCCTGTGCAATAGATACGAGAGGGGCTCCCTCCCCGTGAGATGAAATGAGATAAGAGTCGCCTAGCACACATCAGACACTTCATGAATGCTTATGGAGTAGACAGTGGGGCCCAGGGAGGGAGGTGCACATGTAACAAGTGGTGCGCAAGAAAGAAGACAGTCTGGCCTTTCGCGACCCTGCCCTGAATACAAACGGGAACCTTGCCTGCCAGAGACCCCTCTGCCGGCTTAATCGTACAAATCAAGTCAGCCAGAGGCAGCCCCTGGCCTGTGAGCTCACAGTAGATGCAGCAGGCGGTAGAAATGCATGCGAGCCCACATCTGCATTTAATACAGCAAGAATTTGCCTTGTATGTAACAGCACGCAGGGCCCCGGGGTAAGGCATGAGAAACACTTAGCTCTGCTGCCGCCGCCTGGAAGGGCTGGCTCAGGCAGGAGGTGGGGGGGTGCGTCTGGGAAAGAGAAACCCAGTGGGCTCTGGGCATCCCACAGACTGTGGGATCCGGGCATCCTCCCATGCACTCATTCTGCAAACCACCGCAGTGCACCTACCTTGTCAGGCCCAGACCCGAGTGGGAGGCTGGACCCCGAGCAGTGGCAGTCGGCTTCCTGTCCTGGAAGCTCAGTCTGGTGGGGGAGAGAGACAGGGAGTAAGTCAGTCACTGCACATCAAGTGATCCGGGTGGGGGGCGGGGATGATGGCAGGTGAGATTTATGGAGGCCTGTCTCGGGGCCAAGCCCTGAGCTGGGCTGCCTGCATAGGACTCACCCCAGGAAAAATTCTGAGCACCAGCCTCATAATCCCCATTGGGTTGATAAGGAAACTGAGGCAGGGGATTGTGAAGTCGCATACTCACCGTCTCTCAGCTGCTGTGAGGCCAGGCTGGGATGGAACCCCAGGCCGTCTGAAGCTCCCCACCACACCCTGCTGCTGAAGACTGCTCAGGAAGGCAGAGCCGAGTGCTGGGGGGGCGTGGGTGGGCAGGGGATGGATTGATTAGTTATAAGCACCTCCCAGCGGTGCTTGAGATCCCAGCTCCTCTGTGGCCCAATCCGTTTGAAGGGCAGATTCAAAATTAGGTGGTAGCACCTATGGGCAGAGGCTTATGAAAATGGCATTATTAACCTGACGTGGAGAGGGCCCTGCCCACCTCCAAGCAGATTGCAGATAGAGACGGAGGGGGCTGGGGCTTGTTTATGTGGACAGTGCGTGAGAGAGGATGGAGCACATCCGGGGGGGGGCCCGCCAGGGCTTCTTCGTGGGGAGGACTGGCTTTGGAGGGGATGAGGGCTTGATGACTGAGAAAGGGGAACAGGAGATAGTCTTCAGGGCAGCCCCTCACCTCAGGGAGATGCTCTAAGCTGGAACCCGCTCTGGGAGGGAGGGTCTCCGGCCCCTTTTCTGACTGGCACAGGGACTGTGAGCCTCCCTGCTCCTCAGTTTCCCCAAATGTCACTGTAAGAAAAACCCTTGTCCCCACACCTTCCCTCCTGCTGCCACGGCTGTTAGTCTCCAGACACCTGTCTGCGTGTTGGAGCAGTATTCAACAGGAGAGCGCTGGTTCCGGGAGGGAGGGAGCGAGGAGGGCGCGATGTGGAACGGGGGAGGGAGGGAGGAGAACCGGCCCCCGACTCACAGAGGCGGCTGAGCCAGGTCTGCAGCGGGCAGGACTTGGGCCACTTAAGATTTGTGCCAACTCACGGTGCAGTGGAATCAGACAGTCTGAATTCTTCAGACACCAGCCAAGGGTCTGTGGCGCCCCCAAGTGCCACAAGGGGGCCGCCTGGGCCGCATTTCTGAGCCCAGAAAGTGAGGAGGGGGACACCGTCAGTAGGGACCGGTTCTGTTGCTCTTGCAGGGGCGCTTTTAATTGCAGCATCGAGAGGGGGGCCGGGCCCTGTGCCCCGCTGGGGACAGCCGGGAGGGGTGGCAGGCTCTGGCTTGGGGTGGCTGCCGGCTGTGCCCCTCCCTCACTGAGGGCCCTGCTGCAATGCACCAGGCTGCGGGAGGGTCCTGGGGAGCTGTCCTGGGGCTGGCTTTCCAGAATGGGAAGCAAAGGAGGAGGGAGGGAGGGAGCTTTTCCAGAGTGGCGAGGTGCCTGGGAAGCCCACCGCACAGAGAGTCTGGCAGCTGTAGAAGGGCCAGGGATCGGGGAGAGGAGGAGGTGGGTGGCTGTGGTCCACGGGGTCTGGGGAAATTGGCTGGACCTGGGGTGGAGTGTTAGTCAGTTTGCCGTGGTGATAAGACTGATGCAGAGGAGGGGGCTGAGTGGGGGGGGAGGGTAGGGGGTAGGTGAGGCGGGGGAGAAAGGGGCTGAGAACGCTGAGAGCAGCTTGGTGCACGGTTTTAGGGCAAAAGCACTAATTCTTTTCCTCCCCAAAAGGCAATTAAGAAAATAGCAAAAAATAAAAAAAATAAAAAAGGCATTTGAAAGCTAGACAGCTCAAGCCTTACCAGCCAAGCTGGTCTCAGGAAGGACTCATCAGGTGGGCAGCTCTGCCTTGGAGAAGGGAGGTGCCAGCAGGTCCTTTTGGAACCAGTGAAAAGGTTGCAAGGGCCAGGACATCTTCGGGAGGAGGAAAGGGGCCAGGGAGGGGGCAGGAGGGCCTGGAGGGAACATGGAGGGGTCCGAGGGAGGCAGGAGGGCCTAGGGGTGGCTGGTGGGCATCTCATTCTGCAGCACCCTGTACGTTTGCACTTTCTCCTTAATCCACCCAACTTAGAATGGCTTGCTCCTACCAGCCCTGGCCCCTTTCTTGTACCTTCTCCACTTGGAGGCATTCATTCCTATGAATCAGCTCCCTAATACCCCCAACACTTTGTTTGGATGCTGGGCTCCTTTGCTTTTTTCAATGGCTTCCCCTCTCCTACCCCCTCACCTCCTGCACTTTATTTTTACCTGTTGATCTTTAAAACCTGCAATTATGTAAAACTTGAAATAACACAAAAGTAGAGGAAATAATACGTATTTTCAATCACAATTGACACAGTTTCCACATGGCTGCCACCCAAGTGCCACAGCTCTCAGCCCCTCTTGTTCTGTCTGAGCCTTGTACTATCCCCTTGTACTGGAATCAAGCAAATTCCAGACACCACATTGTTTCCTCGGAGCATGTTTCAAGGCCTATCTCTAAAAAAGAAGGACTCTTTTCTGTTTTAAAAACATAACCACAATGCCACTTGCACAGTTAAAAAATTAACAGCCTTTCCTTAATGTCATCCAACATCTATTCAGCATTCGAATATCCCCAATTGACTCATAAATTTCTTTTACAGTTGGCTTGTTCAAATCAGTGTCCAAATTCTTTCCTGCGCTTTACAGGGGACACTGGGATGACAGCAGGTAAGTACAGATACAGATTCAGGGGTCTGACTATACACCCTGACCTTAAGTGAGTAACCC
Organism: Leptonychotes weddellii; assembly: GCF_054177405.1. Lineage (NCBI taxonomy): Eukaryota > Metazoa > Chordata > Mammalia > Carnivora > Phocidae > Leptonychotes > Leptonychotes weddellii. The sequence continues at coordinate 3,383,085 of NC_138377.1, read as the reverse complement.
ATTCTCCCTCAGTAAACCTCAGTTTTCTTACTGAAAATGGGGCAACTGCTGAGTCTCTCCCAGGGTCATTTAGAGGCTCAGAGACAGTGCACGGGAAGGCCCCAGCCCTGTTTCTAATACGTAATAGACACGCAGCAAACAGGAGGTGCTAGCATATTCTTTTTTTTCTGGAATCATTTAAAGGGGAATTGGGCTGGGGTAGGCAAAACAGAACTGGCTATCATCCACAAAACAAAAGGCTCCTGGCAGTCCAGGCCCCCTGACTGATTAAGACAGTACATGAACTACATCTGAATGAGGGCGGTCTGCAGTCTGGGGACTGGGACCTCCGGCTGGCTCAGAACCGTGACCCCACAGCGGAACAACAGCCCAGGACCTACCAGGGACCCCGCTGGTTGCCGATCCACTAGATGGCGCACTCTGCTGTGAGTCTAGGAGGGACCACTACCCCAAACCGCTCTGGCCACCACCCAGCCCCTGGGACCGCATGGGGATGCACACTACTAAAACACTGCAGATAATTTCTAAAAAGCATTTCTCAATATGTCATGCAAGATGTACTGGTTTTCTCCCTGTATAAATCCTGGCCCAATTGCAGAAGCAGAGGGAATGAACATTTAATGATAATTTGCTCATTCCATGCATTGGTATGTCCACTCTCTTTAAATCCTCACCCCAGCTATGACTGATTTCCCTTTATTTTACAGATGAGAGGACCCTGAGAAGTTAGTGACTTGTCCAAGATCAGCTAGGAAGCAGGACCCAGGACTGCAATCCAGGTTTGTCTGATTCCTGTGCATAATATGGAGAGGTGGAAGGATGGATGTTCAGTCGGCTGGATGGATGGATGCTTGCCTCAGTGAGGCACGAGCAGATGGAGGGATGGTGTGCTGGCTGATGCATGCTGGTGAGATGGGTGAATGAATTCAAGGGCAGAGGGTGGATAGATGGATGAGTGAGAGAGAAGAGTCAGTTTCTCACCAACATCAAAGGCTTACTTGGTCTCTGAAGAGATGTTTCCTGTGAGTGGAGCTTGCTGGAGAAGCTCCTGCCTTTTGTTCTGCCTCTGAGCAAACTGACTGGCTCAGGTGGCTCTGGCGCAACAGGTGGGCTGCCAGCTCACAGGGACCAAGCCCCAGCTGTGGTGCTGGAGCTTCTCAGCAGCAACTCTCAGTCCCAGCAGTTTTCACACTGCACTGAGAAGCAGCAGGCAGCCTCCTTCCCCTGGCTCTCCTGGATGACTAAGCCCTGAGCCCAACCGCATGCTCAGTCCTTTTGTAGCCCCTTGGCATAATTTTATCTTCTTTAAATCATCACAGTGACCCTCAGTGATAGCAATTACCACCCTCAATTAAGATACAAGAAAACTGAGGTTTAGGAATGCTAAGTGACTGGCCCCAAATCATGCAAGGAACAGTACGGAATCGGGATTTGAACCCCAGTCTGCTTTTTCCTTCCAAACTCATACCCCCTTCCCATTTCTTTTTCTCTAAGACTGTGTCTGAAAAAAAAATTAAACCCTTGGGGTTAACCCATGTTAGACCCACCCTCCTGGTCTATCAGGGAGCTGGACCTCTTATCCCCCAGACTCTAAATTTATTTCTCAAGTAACACCTTCTCTAGTTTGTCCTATTTGTGACTATCACACATATAAGGGTCAACTATACCACTGACATCTTGCAGTATAATTAATCAAGTCAAATTTCTGGTGGTTCCTATGATAACTGAATACTAAGGGAAGCAGATGTATAAAATGACTCAGGAGCCTGAAGGAGTACAAGGCAAGGAGAGAAGGAATCAGACAGAGGGCTGAAGGGCAAATCAGCAAGCCTCCCTGAAGACCTGGCTTTCAGCAGATATGTTTTGATAACCTGCGTATGGGCTAAGTCCTGTTACACACATCCCAGATGCTCAGGTTTAATTCCCAGGTCTGCTGTTTACTAGTTTTGTGAGTATGTAACCTCTGTGCCTCAGTTTCCTCAGTTGTAATATGGGGACACCAACAGCACCTTAGTAATGGGTACTTGAAAATTAAATGAGTCAAACATTTAAAGAGTTTAAAACAATGTTTCTCATATGGTTAGTATTCAATAAATATTCCATTACAGTTAAAATTGTAATTGTCATAACTATTTTTATTGAGATGGTATTTAATATCTCTGATTGCTAAGAATCATTATCCACATTTTATAGATAGCTGAACAGGTGCTCAGAGAGGTGTATGAGTTTGCTTTTGGAGAGGGAGTCCATGAAATAAAAACACATATAAATTTAAGACGAGAAGATTTTAGCTCTAGTTAGGGAAATGAGAATTATACACACTAAATGGACAGGATCAATCTAATGAAATATTAAGTCCTGGAATAGGAATTTCCTGGGGTATTGAGAATTACAGAGAGGTTGAATGGGAGCTGAAAAGAAGCTGAGTAGATGAAGGGCAAGATGAGCAATTAAGTTGTCTGGTTCAACTTCATGGCTTCTAGAAGCAGTGGGCAAGTTCCCCCAGTATTCTCATATATGTTCTTACCAAATTTCTTTCTCTATCTATTTTGTGTGTGGGGGGGGTGAGGAGAAAATAATCACTTTATAAATATTTCTTTGTTTGCTCTTTTGAGTATGGCCAGTTGGAACGAAGAATTGTTCCGAGGAGTCTTAGCTCATGTAGGGCATGAGGACTGGCTGACCTCCTCCCATTTCTGGGCAGGGTATTTGCAACTAAAGCCTCAGCAGAGTGCAGCTGCCTGGGGGGAGAGGGGAGTACTGGGTGGGGGAAGTACATTTGGATGCCCTCCTACCCCAGACAGGATATGGGGCTAGCATCTGTGCTGACTTGCTGGGCTGTGTTTTGCGCATGCTCCGATTTCAGCATGACCTGACACTGGCTCTGTGCAACTATATCCACTGCGTCTTCTTTAAGAAAGGCAGTGTATTTACTCACCCAGGGCTATTAGTATATCCTGGAGACGCTCTGTGCTCCTGGGACTGCCTGTGTGGGAGGTCACACAAGCCCTCCCATTCACCCACACACTCGTTCCCACACTCACCTTGGAGGCTGACAGTGGGGCGTCAGAGAGCAAGAACTGCCACAAAAATGAGGCAGTGGGGGTAAGTGGGTAAAACAGACTCTGGAGCTTAGCATCCTCCTTGCTGTGTGACCATGTGTAAGTCACTTCACCTTTCTGAAGCTCAGTTCCCCCGTGTGTAAAATGGGACTAAGAATGTCTGCTCCAGTATCACCTTCTCAGGGAGGCTTTCTCGTGGTTGTTGGCTATTGCTCCCCCTTCTGCTTTATTTTTCTTCAGAGTTCTTATCACTGTGTCCTATCCTGCATATTGTACGTACTTTCAATATTGTCTGTTCTGTCTCCACCCAAGGGATGTTAGCTCTCAGATTTTGTCTGTTCTGGTCATTGCTGTATCCCAGGACCTAGATCAGTGCCTGGCACAAAATGTGGGCTCAGAACTTTTGGGGGGGAAGAAAAACAGAGATACTGTTGAATTGTACGCACCCCAGAGGACTGTCAGTGCATACGCCAAGCAGGCAGCATGGTGCCTGGAGCAGTGTATGCATTCAATCAATATTGGCTAATTATGATTATTATGTCTAATTCGCAGGGCTGCTGTGAGGATCAAACAAGATAATGTATGCTAAAGCATGCCATGACCACTACGTGCTGGGTGCAGGAGGTACAACATTAATGATCCTCTGATGCTTGGAGGGAACTTGCACTTAAACTTGATGCTTTTCACTTCCACACCACCTGGGAGGGAGGGCAGACTGGTGGATTATTGGCACCTGAGTCTCAGAGCGGGGACGGGCCTTGCCCAGGCCATGCAGTATAATGAAGGCAAAGGCAGGAGCCTAGGTTCCCAGCCTGGTGGTCTTCCCGTGACTCCCTTAGGAAAGTCCCCAAGCGGATATATGTATGTATATATTACATTATACACACATAATCATGACGTATGTATCTTTTAAAACTTAGTCTATTTTTAATGTTTCATGTCTCAAGAGTTGTACCGTGGTCAGTGTGCTGGGCACCTACCAGGACAGTCTGGGAGGGTAGGGGGGAAACTGGCTATATTGTCAGTAAGGGTCAGAGTAGAGGCATTTGTAGTTTCTGGGAAACGACTTGATCATCAAGAATCTCCTGGCATAGACTCCCCCGAGGGCAGCCCCATTTCATGAAATGAATTTTAGTTTTCTAAAGCGCATCCCTTAGTTGGATTTCTGTTTTCCAGGGCACTTGTTTAAGCTTTGATGCCGTGTCCAAAAAAGAACAGATCCCAACAATTTCCTGCCCGAGGCCCATCCTTCCCGAAACCCTCGGCTTGGCCTGAGCATCGAGATAATTCGTTTCTCTGATCAGACTGGGAGCTGTTTGGCCAGCTGGGTGGGCGGGTGGGCCGGGGAGGGGGTGGTGTGCAGGGTGGGAGCTGCTTGAGGAACTGTCGGTAGTTCACTGCACCCTCACGCTGGACCCATGAGGGTGCTGCTGTCCTCAGTCTACAAATCGCACAAGTCGGGGCACAAGACAGAGAGGCCAGGTCACGTCTCTGCAGTTACACAGCTCATGAGTGCCTGCTGGGGTGGAACCTGGTCTGTCTGTCTGTCTAGCACCACAGCTCGGGCGCTGCTGCAGAGGGAAGAAAGATTTGGGTGAGGGCTCAGAGACAGGGTGGGGGTGGGAGACTTTACCTGCTTGCCTTTGGTGGGAAAATAATGGCTAATTCTGCTTAGGGACTAGTGCTGCGACTATCTTACAGATGGGGAAACAGGCACATAGAGGTTCGCTAACTTTCCTGAGGCTGCCCAGCTTGTCAGGGTTTGAGGCTGGATTTGGAGGCAGGCAGTGTGGTGTTGAGCCCATGTGCCCTAACCATTGGGAGCGGTGTCTTATGGCTGTGAGCACATAGTCAGGCAAAGTGAAGATGGCACACAGTTCAAGGATCTCCGTTTGAGTCCTTGTACCGTCCCCTGGCGGGTGTGCTCTTCAGTGAGTCACATGGATTCATGCTCCCCCTTGACAGAGCCCTGCAGAGGCACTGCAAGCCAGTGGCCCTTCGAAAATATTTGTAAAGAATCCACACGTGTGATTTTTGTATATATGTAATATATAAATCACATACGTGATTTATATATATATAAAAGGGGAAGGGGAGGGTATTCGGGAGATTTGGGAGCGACCATTGAAGGCAGAGGGCAGCAAGGGGCTAAGAGCAGGGGGAGTGGAGGTGGGGGCCACGCATGGTTGTTGTATAGGCTTTAAGAATCCGTAAACTAAGAGAGGGGCAACCCTGGGGCAGTGGCCAGAAGTGACCTGAACCAAGGATCGTGATTAATTCTCCACAACCAAGGGCTATAAAGAGATCGGAGTGGTTTGTGGTTATTAATTTTATTATTAAAAAGAATAAAGAGTCAAGAAATAATGTAATAAAGGCCTTGAATACAGTCATTGTGAGAATGTGTTCTGGACAAAAGATTATGATTAATCCAGGTCTGCTTACCTGACATTAACAAACAAAAAAGGTCTAGGCTATTTTCTTCCTTTTAATGGGGCTTTATGTTCCATAGAATGGGCACATGGGGGTTTTTCACAGGACATGTAAGATCTTTGTGGGGAAGGCAACTGTAGATGGGTGTAGGCGGGGCTTAATGGGTTTTACTGAATAGTTAAAAATTAATGAATGCATAAATAAAATTAAAGAGGTCCAAGCATGGACCAGTGATGAGGATGTGTTTTTAAACAAGGGTTATGAGTAATCTGTTGTATCCAACTGTAGTTATTAAAAAAACAAAACAAAACAAACAGAAACAAAGCCCAATGAATTCAAGGTGTTGGGATGGTGAGTAGGAAGCATATCAACAGTTATATAGATGGTCATTGGTCTGGGGCTGGATGGTGGCTTTGAGTGTATTTGCTGTATAGTTAAATATGAATTAGATGAGTAACAAACTGAGGGTTGCTGGGGGAGGCGGGGCTGTGGGGACAGGGTAATTGGGTGATGGGCATTAAGGACGGCACGTGATGATCATTGGGTGTAATACGCAACTGATAAATTATTGAACACTACATGTGAAACTAATGATGTACTGTATGTTGGCTAATTGAATTTAAATGAAAAATTTAAAAAAATGGATTAGATGAGTAAATAAAATAAACGACAGAATGAAAGAGGGCTGATAATGAAGCACCAAAGATAATGTTTTATGAATTATGGATTAAGATTAATACACTTATGTACAATTGTGGACCATTTAAAACCATAAAACAAAACAAAGCTCTTATCTCTGTGGATAAGAAGCATTGGAATAGAAGTACTAATATAAGTGCTGATTGATATTTTTGTTCTGCGTTAGTGCTGACCTTATGTGTTTATTATATTTAAAAAAATAAGTAAAAACAGTAAAAGGGACATGTAGGAAACAATGATGTGATTATACCTGGAATCAAAGATTGTTATTACCTCAATTCTGCATACCTGAGTCCATTAGGAAGAAGATCTGGGCTGGTTCCTTTGTGGGTAAGAAGCATAGAGACAGATGCTTAAAATGGCTGTTATTCTTGTTTTTGATTAGGTCATGCATGTTTATTATAATAAGATTATTAAGTGAAAGGCCAATGGTGAGAGTGTGTCATGAACCAAATTGTGATTCATCTTGAGCTGCTCATCCAACAGCCATTAAAGAATACCTGGTTGTTTCATCCTTTTTAATACGTGCCTTGTGTTCCACAGAATGGAGGCCCCAGGGTGGGTCTAATGACACTCTTGTTGATGAAGATCTTGGCTGTGAACTCTGTGGAAAATGAGCCATGGACCAACCAACGTGAGTGATGGTTAGTGTTACTGTTCTAAGGTTGGCTGGTTGGCTGATGGGTGTGTGTGTGTGTATGCATTATTAAACATGAACAGGCACAAATAAAATCAAAGATGGTCAAGCATAGACCAATGAGGAGACTGCGTCATGAACCAAGGTGATGAATCTCATCTGGCATAACTGTCACCAAGTTAAAAAATAATATAACTAGGTTGCTCTCTGTGTAGGAGATGAGCAAATAAAAACAATTACATTCATATATATTAATTGTATACATGTATATAACATGTATATAACATGTATATCTCTTTATATAGATATAATTGTTACTTTTTCTTACTCTTGGGTTGAGTGGTGAGTTCCTGTTTATTGATTTATTAAAAATAAATGAATGTGTACATAAAATAAAAAAAGATTAAGCATGGACTAATGAAGACAAGATTTATGATTTATGATTACATAATCCTGCAAATTTGAAGGACATTAAAAAAATCTAAGCTATTTTATTTTAAAAGTATTTTACTATTAATTTATACACTATGGTTTATATAGGCACTTCTGCATTGATAAATTTGGGTGTTAACTTGGCAAAAGTGATGCTCAGAGAGACAGATAATGGTACTTTTCTGTTTGTTGGGTAAGATTCATAGGTATTCTTTTACAGTTTTTTGAAAGGAATAGATAAAATTAAAAAAGGCCAAGTGTAGACCAATGAGAGTAATGATTCATAAACTGAGGCTCATTATTTTAATTCCACACAAGTGAAAGCCATTGAAAATGATCCAGGGTGTTCAGTTTTTAAACAGTTGCCTTCTGTTGCACAAAATGGACACACCATAGTTCATTTAATCGTGCAATATTTATGAGGATGTTGAATCTTATTTGGACGGATAAGGTACGTAAAGAAAATGTAAGTAATAGTTGATGTTCTTAAATCTTTGCTGGGAAGTTGTTCAAGGGTGTTCATAACTAAGTAAATACATGAGTGAACAAATTAAGGAATAAAACAAGAGATGGCAAACATGGTCCTATGATGATAATATCTCATGATCCCAGGATTAAGATTATTCTAATTCTGTACATCTAAGTTCCATTCAAAAAAATGTATTGGTTAAGGAGTAGTCAATACTGTTGTTTTTGCATGATGGTGTGTTGGATGTTGATTTTAGTACTAAAAACAAATAAATAATTACATAAATGCATAAAATACAGGAAAGGCCAAAACATGGACTGGTGATGAGAAGGGCCCAATGATTACAGTTAATTCAGTTCTGCGCTTTTGACCTCTATCAAAATAATCTAGTCTGTTTCATTCCTTTTACCAGCTACTTTGAATTATTTCACTGTGTATATATACATAGTTTATTTAAACAATTCTCCATGGATAAAGATCTAAGATGCTAATGCTGAGCAAGGAGCACAAAGGGAGAAGAAAGATAATGTCAGTGTTCTTCCTGTAAGAGTAAGAGATTGAATTTATGGGTGCTCATTAAAACTTCTTTAGAAATGACCAAATCAAACAAGAAAGAATCAGCATGGACCAGTGATCAAGAACTATAATTAATCCTATTTAGCTTCGTTAGAAAAAGTTCTAGACTACTCCGTGAAGATAAAGAGTATTCATTAGTGTTGCCCAATAGGGTTCTCTGCAGTGATGGATGTGTTTTATATAATTTGTTCTGTCCAATATGGTAGCCACTAGCTACGTGTGACTCTTGAGCACATGAAATGTGGCTAGTGTGTATGAGGAACTGAATTTTTAATTGATTTTTATTAAATTTTAAATTTAAATAGTCATGTGTGACTAATGGCTCCTCTCTTAGTCAGTTGTGTTGGGTAGTTGGGTAATGGGAGTTTTTTGAATATTAAATATGAATAAATAATTATATAAATCAATAATACACAAATTAATAATAGAGGATTAGTTATAGGCTAGAGATGAGAGTGTCTCATGAAACAAAGATTATAATTAATTCAGTTCTGTACAACTGAGATTCACGGGCAAAAAAGTCTTAGGTTCATGGAGGAAAGACATAGGCTTATTAATTTATTTTATCAATTGTTTATATTACCTTGTCTGGGTGTTCCACAGTTTATGTGAACATTTCTCTAACACTGAAGATCTTTGTATCTTGGTGGGAGAAGATAAAAAATGTACTGTCCAAGTCATAGGTGGAGGGCTGAATAGTGGTTTTGTCAATATTCATTACATTATTATATTATTTACTTTAAAAATGAAAAATAAATAATAGTCCATGCATGGTACAAGGATAATAATGTAACATGGACTGAAGTTTGTAATTCATACGTCACCACAACTGCAGTCCATAAAACTTTATCCTAATGGAGGGGAGGAAGCATCCCTTTCATTAGGCCCTATTAAGCAAGGTCTTTTTTAAAAAAAGGTGAAAGAGGACTCTTCATTCATTTTACATTTGTTTAATATTTCATTTTATGTTCCATCACTCTCAATTTACACATTCCACCATTGATGAAGATTTGGGTGTCTAACAGGTTGATAGAGAAACACAAGTAAAGATTGTTGGTGAAAGGTTGGTGAGGTAAAATGAGATGTTCCTGGATTGCCTTCGTTATGTATTTGAAATTTGACCAAATTAAAGAAAGACTAAAATAAGAGGGCCACGCATGGTTATGATGGGTGTGGGTTTGCATGAAGAATGATGGATCCGTATGCGCAACAGTGAGTACATTGTAGAAAGAGATCTAGTGTATTAGTTCTGGGAGAAATTAAACAAAAGACAGAAGTTAGTGATATTCTTTTACCTTTCTCCTGCTTTGTTGTGATTCATGAATATGATCAAATAATTTTTAGTCAATGAATGAATGAACGAACAAATGTATAAATGGATAAATAAACAGTCCCAAGCCTAGACCAATGATGAGTACCCTGGGGTGTCTGAACCGAGGATTTTGATTAAACCCTGTAACTCTGAGGTCCATCATAAAAACAAACCTCATTTCTTGTCTTGGCGGGACATGAATTGTCGCAGAAGTTAGGAATACAGGCATCTTGCTTGTGGCTTTGGTACATCTTAGGTATGGGTCCTTTTATTAGTGAATCCCTGTGTGAGTACATAAAGAAACATATCCATGAATAATGACAATGAGGGCTAGGTATTTGCCAGTTATGAGAGTATCTAATGAGAAATAAATTATTATTAAAACGTTTCTGAGGAGCTGAGTTCCAGGAAGTGAAGAGTTCAAGGCTTTTACCATATTTTATCAGAAACACGTAGGCAGATGTCTGTAAGCATCAGTGTTGCTTCTGGGTTGGTGGTTGTTAATTTTGTTAAGAATTTTATTAAGAAAAGGGGGAAAAAAGGGAAGCATAAGAAATACTGATTACAGAATACTTAATTAAGGAAGCATGGGCCAGTGTTAATGTGTTACGTGAGAGGAGTTATGATTAGATCAGTTATTCTCAATCAGTATCATTTTTGAAAAACACATCTGTTTTTCTGTGGGTATTTGAGTTTATGGGAAAATATTAGTATTATTTAGGTATGTCTAGGTATATAGTTTCACAAATTTTGATGATATTATAAGTGAATGAAGGAAGAGATTATTTTTTATTTTTATTTATTTATTTATTTATTTATTTGATAGAGAGATAGCGAGAGCAGGAACACAAGCATGGGGAGTGGGAGAGGGAGAAGCAGGCTTCCCACTGAGCAGGGAGTCAGAGGCAGGGCTGGATCCCGGGATCCCAGGATCCCAGGATCCCAGGACCATGACCTGAGCCGAAGGCAGACGCTTAACGACTGAGCCACCCAGGCGCCCCAGGAAGAGATTATTTAAAAAAGGGCATTTATGTATCCATGAGGATAATATATCGTTAGAGGAAGTTCATTATTAATCTTGCTCTACCTTTCAGATGTCCATATAAGTAAAAGCGGTTGGTTTGGGGCTCTGCCCGCTTTGGGTAAAGGGCGTAGAGGCAATTACTTGTAATAGTATTTTGCATTTTTTTTTTTTTTAAAGAGAAAATACGAACAAGTCATTCCATGAGCAAATAAGCCAAAACCAAACAAACAAAGGAATAAGTTTATAAGGTACAGTCAAGCATGGATCATTGATGAGAATATGTCAAGAAATGAAAATGTAAATTTGTCAAATTCTAATCAAGGAAGATCCATAAAAAAGGCAGTCTAGGCTCGGACCTGTGTGGTTAGGGTTTAATACACAGGATTTGGAACAGGAATAGTTCTTAATTCTTCTACTAAGATGTAGATTTAGCAGTTGTCATTATATTACATACATTAAAAATTACAGACATCAGTAAATAAAAAGGTGGCCGTTTTTGGGCTAATAATGGAAATGTGATTAAAAAGGGATTTATGATAAATCTAGTACAGTAAGACTAAGGTGTCTTTAAAAAAATTTTAAATCTGTACTGCTTCTTCAGTTTTCTAAAATCTGCTTTTTACTCCACAGATTCAATCTGATTTCTTCATTCTCCCATGAGGAAGCTCTTGGCTGTCCCTTCTGTGGATAAGGAGCAAAGTGACTCATGTAAGTGACAGAGTTTGTGTTCTTGGTGTGGAGGTAATTCATGTGGGTTTTTTGTGGGATTGTTTCAAAGGAAGAATGGCCACTGTAAACATAAGTGAAATCAGACACACCAGGCTCGGACCACAGCTGGGAATGTGTAATGAACCACATATTAAGACAAGGACCTTTTAGTTTAACTGAGATCCATTAGAAAGAAAGTTTGAGGGGTTTGCATCCATTTTCAGAGTTCCTTAATATTGCATTTTATTTCTACACCACATTCTAAGAACATTCTCTATTGATAACTATCTAGGTTGTTAAATCTTTGAGGAAGGAGCACCTGGGAAGATACAAAGTGTTGCCAGTGTCCTAGTTAGGGAGAGAGTCAAATGGTAGCTTGAGTGTACTATTTTTAAAATATGAAGAAATTAAGTGAAAGATGAGCAAGCAGAGCTCAGTCAAACACATGGGATGGGTATGAAGCAAGTTTATTGATTAACACATATGTGCAACACTGAGGTCCAATTAAAAAGAGATCTCATTTACTAGCTCTGTGGGAAAGAAGCCTGTAAACAGCTCCCTGCAATATTCAAAGATCTTGTTCCTGGGTTTTTGTGATTCATAGGAAGTGCTTTTTTTAAATCAGCTAGGCCATGAATGAAGTAATCAATAAATAATGCATAAACAATCAATACACAATGTATAAATAAATGAAGTAAAAGAATGTTGAGCTTGGATCAATGATGAGTAGTTCTGGGGTATATGAATCAAGAATTTTGATTAAACCCTAAACTCTGAGGTCCATATAATACTGTAGGTTAACCACACAGAAATTGAAATTTAAAAGAAAGAAAATAAAGAAACCTAGTCATTTTCTCTAAGGGAATAGAGTTCAAGCCCCTTGGGGATCTGGTTCTTAGGTCTTAAGTGATTGTTGTGTATGGATTGTATTGATGTAAGTGAATCAGTGAATGCATGAATAAATGAATGTGTAAGTGAATGAAGACAAAGAAGGTCACCTGTGAATCATTTATGAGAGTGTATCCTGAAACAAGCATTATTGGTAATATATTTATTTAATACCAAGTTTCAATATAATACATAGGTAAAAGCTGTTGCTCCCTTTATAGCACATAGGACGGCCAGACACGTAGGAGCACACGCAGATGTATCTATATGCGCATGTCTGCAGGCTGGATTGGTGGGAGTTTGCTGGTTGTTGGTTTTGTTTAGAGGAAGGAAAAAATGTTTACGTAAACCGATGATTACGTAACTCTCTCATTGCAAAGAAGCAAGAATGGGCCAGTGTTGAGGATGCGCTGTGTGACATCAGTCATGATTAATTTAATTGTGTTCACTGAATTTTATTTAAAAACACAAAATGAAAAGGGACATATTTATTTCTATGGGTAATGAGTGTGTGGGTGTGGGCAACTGTTAGTATGTTTAGGTGTTTGAGTATAGGGTCTGTAGAATCTCAGGTAGTTCTATATTGTGGTAAGTTATTGAATGAATATGATCATTTTATTTCATTTTTTAATTTATTATTTTTCTTTTCTTTTTTTTTTAAAGATTTTATTTATTTATTTGACAGAGAGAGACACAGCGAGAGAGGGAACACAAGCAGGGGGAGTGGGAGAGAGAGAAGCAGGCTTCCCACAGAGCAGGGAGCCCGATGCGGGGCTCGATCCCAGGACCCTGGAATCATGACCTGAGCCGAAGGCAGACGCTTAACGACTGAGCCACCCAGGCGCCCTTATTTCATTTTTTTAGAGGGAAAGGCAGAGGGAGAGGGAGAGAGAGACTCTTTTTTTTTTTTTTTTTAAAGATTTTATTTATTTATTTGAGAGAGAGAATGAGAGAGAGCACATGAGAGGGGGGAGGGCCAGAGGGAGAAGCAGACTCCCCGCCGAGCAGGGAGCCCGATGCGGGACTCGATCCAGGGACTCCAGGATCATGACCTGAGCCGAAGGCAGTCGCTTAACCAACTGAGCCACCCAGGCGCCCGAGAGAGAGACTCTTAAGCAGGCTCCACCCCCAGGGCGGAGCCCCATGCACGGTTCAGTCTCACGACCCTGAGATTATGACCTGAGTCGAAATTGAGTCAGACATTTAACTGACGAAGCCACCCAGGCACCACAATATGATCATTTTCAAATGATTACTTAAAAGAAGGCAACTGTGGACAATATGTGATGTCCACATATAAAGAAAATGGGGGGGCGCCTGGGTGGCCCAGTTGGTTAAGCGACTGCCTTCGGCGCAGGTCATGATCCTGGAGTCCCGGGATCGAGTCCCGCATCGGGCTCCCTGCTCGGCGGGGGGTCTGCTTCTCCTTCTGACCCTCTTCCTTCTCGTGCTCTCTGTCTCTCATTCTTTCTCTCTCTCAAATAAATAAATAAAATCTTTAAAAAAAAAAAAAGAAAATGGGATCTAGTTCCTTCCTACTTGGGTTAAGGACATAGAGACAGGTTCATGTAATGATGGTATTTCAGTTCTGGGTTTCTGTTGGAAAGTTTACTATTATATATAAGTATATATATAATTTTATCATATTTTATATTTATGTTATATATAATGCATTACTTATAATGTTATGTTCTGAAATGTGTCTTTATCATATATTATGTCCATTTTTAAAAAAATAAATAGACGATCAAATTATTCCATGGGCAATTAGATAGGTAAGTGATAAAGCTAGGACTGTTGAGAATGTGCCATGAGGCCAGGTTCTAAATCTGTACAATTCTGCATAAATAAAATTCATGACAATAATTATTAGGCTGTTAATTAAGAGTAGGGAGTATAATAGTTATAAGCCTTATTCCCGAGTCAAGTCTTAGATTCCATGATGTTTACATTGCCAAAAATTAAAAATAAAATGAACTGATAAATAAAAAGGAGTGCAGTTTTTGCACCAATAATGAGAATGTGATATGATCCAGCTTTATTATTAACCTGGCAATGTAAAACTCACGTCCACTTAGACACATCTAATAGAGACTATTTAGAATTGGCTTTTTCATTTACAGCATGAACACACCACAGCCAACTTAATAATTCTTTAATGGTGAAGGTCTCCATTGTCGCCTCTGTGGGTAAAAAGCACAGAGACCAATATAAATAACTACCAAAGTCCCTGTTCTCTGGCGAGATTGTTCATGAATTTCCAAGGAATCATTTTTAAAAACTGGCTTTATATATATGTATGTATATACATATATATAAAATCAAAGAACACCAAGCATTGACCAAGGATATGAATATGTTATGAACCGAGGTTCATAGATTAGTCATTTTCAAGGCCACGTAATAGTATGTCATTTTAGTTTCGCACCAAAGTATATTTAGAAGAACATCCCTTCCTTGATAAAGATCAAGGTTATTTACTTGTTGAAGGAGGAGAACATAGGACGATGGGAGAGAATGACATTATTCTAGCTGTGAGGGAAGAGGATGGTTCGCAGTCGTTCATTTTACCATCTTTACAGTGTGGACACGTAAAGTTAAGAGACAAGCAAAAACCTGTTATCAACGTGAGGTTGATAGGAAGCACAGCTGTCGACCAATCCCCATGAGCAACCAGAGGTGCACTGAAAAAAGACATCAAATGTATTAGCTTTATGGGACAGGTGCTGATAGACTAACCTTGGTAAGAATCATTCCTCTCATTCTTGGCATTTGTGACTCCTGGCTGTTGACTGTAGTATAATGTATGCATGTAAAAATGAGGCAGAAAGGACGATATGAATGAAGAAGCCCAAAAAAATGCCAAGTTTACGGGCACCTGGGTGGCTTAGTCAGTTAAGCGTCTGCCTTTGGCTAAGGTCATGATCTCAGAGTCCTGGGATCAAGCCCCACCCCCACCCCACTGGTTAGGCTCAGTGGGGAGCCTGCTTCTGCCCCTCCCCCTGCTCCTGCTCTCTCTCTCTCCCTCATAAATAAATAAAACCTTTAAAAAAAATTGCCAAGTTTGGATCAGTGATGAGTACCCTGGGGTGTCTGAATTAAAGATTTTGATGAAGCTCGGTAGCTCTGAGGTCATTCCAAGAAGAGGTCTAGTTATTCCCTCTGTGGTGAAGGTACTTATGAGGCAAGAAAGGAATATTCAGGATCCTGTTCTTAGGCTTTGTGTTCCTTGGGTGTGGGATGTTTTTAATCACAAATGAAATAACACCTGATTAAGGAAAGAAATGAAGGGATGAATGATGACAAGGAAAGGCACACATCATTCAATTATGAGAGTGTGTTTTGAAACCTTTCTGAAGCAGTGAGGTCTAGGAAAATAAGTAGGTCAAGGTTTTACTCGATTCAGCAGGGAACAAATGGAAAGGTATGCCCAAGATTGGATGTTGTGATTATGAATTGATGGTGGGTTGCTGATGGTTCATTTTATTAAGAAAAGGGAAAGATGTTTGCATAAGTAAATAATAAGGCTCTAATTGAAAAAAAAGGTTATGGACCAGTGATGAGAAAAGGTCCTATAACAAGATGGTTTACTGTGAGCATATGATCACATGTTAATATTATTCAAAGTTTTGTCCAGTGAGTTATAATTATAATAATGACATATTATATGTTATTGTAAGTGTATGACTAGATTCATATTTTATTTAAAAGGTGAAAATCATACACCAGTGAGGACCCTTATTATGGAATAAGGATAATGATTATCCTGTTTTACACTACTGTTTGCATATTTAAAAAAAGCTAGGCTTTTCCTGCTTTGTATAATACACACAGACAGATGCACATAGTAGTTATTTCCTTTCTGAGGGGCTACCTATTTTACCATTTCGCTTTTTCTTTTCTTTTTTCTTGTTTTTTGTTTTTATTTTATTTTAAAGATTTTATTTATTTATTTATTTGAGAGAGAGAGAGAGAGAGAAACAGCATGAGAGGGGATAGGGTCAGAGGGAGAAGCAGGCTCCCCGCCGAGCCAGGAGCCCGATGTGGGACTCGATCCCAGGACTCCGGGATCATGACCTGAGCCGAAGGCAGTCGCTCAACCAACTGAGCCACCCAGGCGCCCCTTGTTTTTTGTTTTTAAATCAAAGTACAGTTAACATACAATGTTGCATTAGTTTCAGGTGTACATCATAGTGTTTTGACAACTCTATGTTATGCGGTGCTCGCCATAATTCAAGCTACCATCTTTGCCTTTTCTTTCTTTTAAAAAAAATTATTCATTTATTTTAGAGAGAGAGAGAGTGAGTGCGGGGAAGGGAAGAGGGAGAGGGAGAGAGAGAAATCCTAAAACAAATTCTCTGAGTGTGGAGCCTGAAGTGGGGTTCGATCCCAGAACCCTGAGGTCATGACTTGAGCTGAAATTAAGAGTCGGATGTTTGACCAACTGAGCCACCCAGGTGCCCCTGCCTTTTCTTTATATAATGAACAACAGGTAAAATTATTCCATGAGTAATTGAACGAATGAATACACTAAGTAGAGTCAACCATGGACATGACATGGTTAATGACAACCAAGTTGTTATTAAAAATACGCCATGAAACAAGGATTTAAATTTATCCAATCAGTACAAGAAAGATCCATTGAAAGGACAATGTAGAGGTTACCTATGTAAAGTACATGGGCATGTTTATAATAGTCATAGTTGTTATTTGTGGGTTGAATGGTAGATTCAATGGTGTTCATTGTATTATTTAAAATTAAAATTAAATGTTTAAGTAAAGAAGCAATAGTGATATTCTTGAGCCAATGAAAAGAAGCAAGTTTTATGTTTAATCTAGAACTCTACAAACATACCTAAATGTATTGTTTTTTCATCATTATTATTATTTTTTGTTTTTTTTTTCATTATTTTTAAAAAGCCTGATGTTTATCTCAGAATTGAGACACCATAGTTGATTTAATCATATCTAATGATGAAGATACATTTTCAAAATGTATGTGCTTGGTTAGGGGAACTTGCTCAAGGGTGTTCACTGAAGTATTTCAGGTAATAAAGAGGTACATAGAAGTATAACATTAAAGAATGCTGTATATTACCTATGATCAGAATAGATTATGAACCTTAGATAATGATGATTAATTCAATTCTGTACAATTAATGACTCCTTAACAAAAGATGGAAGATGTTTCATACATGTTCACACATTATATTTACATGACAGTGGATTTTAATATTCATCCCTTCAAATGATTCAGGGAGCACATGTGTGCTACTCTGAAGGTCATTGCAAGAAGAGATCTAATGTGTTAGCTTTATGGGAAATGAACATATGAATAGATCCTAGTAATATTCAAGATACTATTTTTGAGCTTTTATGATTTATATGTATTGACTATATTATATTGGAACAGTGAATGAAACAATAAACAAAAGGATAAAGGACTGAAGAAAAAGAATGCAAAGCTGGGGACAATGATGAATCCTGGAGTGGGGATTGAGTCTGAATCTAAAATTGTGTAGGATGTGGGGAAAGGGGAACTCTCTTGGACTGTTGGTGGGATGCAAACTAGTGTAGCCACTCTGGAAAACAGTGTGGAGGCTCCTCAAAAGGTTAAAAATAGAACTGAGCTATAATCCAGCAATTGCACCACTAGGTATTTACCCAAAGAATAAGAAAAATACTAATTTAAAGGGATACAGGCACTCCTATTTTTGTAGCAGCATTATGTACAGTAGCCAAGATATGGAAGTAGCCCAAGTGTCCACTGATGGATGAATGCATAAAGAAGAGGTATATATATATATATATATATGAATATTACTTGGTTGGAGCTAGAGCGTATTATGCTAAGCAAAATAAGTCAGTCAGAGAAAAAGAAATACCATTTGATTTCACTCCTATTTGGAATTTAAGAAACAAAAAATGAGCATAGGGAAAAAAGAGAGGCAAACTGAGAAACAGACTCTTAACTACAGAGGGGAGGTGGGGGTGGGGTGGGGGAACAGGTGATGGGGATGAAGGAGGGCCCTGTGATGAGCACCAGGTGTTGTACAGAAGTGTTGGAATCACTAAATTGTACACCTGAAACTAATATTACACTGTAGGTTAACTATACTGGAATTGAAATAAAAACTTAAAAAGATAAAAATAAAAAATAAAAATGGAACAAACAAACAAAATTATATTAATCCTTGTCTGGAAATCTGTGGACTACTGCGAAAAAGAGAAAAGGTAGACTCTTTGGGAAATGAACTTATGAATGGATAAGGAAATGTGTAAATGAACAAAGATATGGACGGCCACATGTGGACCAACTATGAAGTTATGTAATAAAACAAAGATTATTATTAGTGTATATTTAAAACACTGGGTTCCATGGATAAATCAAAGCTCTGAACTCTTCCATAAGGACAGGTATGGACAGATAATACCCAAGAGTTCATGTTGCTGCTTTCATTCTTTGTTTGGTGGTTTTAGTTAAGAAGGACCAAAAAAAAAAAAAGGGGGTTTACATAAATAAACAATTGTTTAAATATTGTCTTATTGAGAGAGGGCCAAATGTGAATCCATATTGAGGATGTGTCATATGACCAGAGTTAACAGTTAATATAACTGTATTCACTAATGTAATTTTTTTAAAAAAATCAAAAGAGGGTTTAGTAATCAGTTATGTCTCTGGGCCATGAGCACGTAGACTGGATATTTAATGTTCCCGTTCCTGTCTTGGTTTTCATTGGTACTGACATATTGTCATAAGGGAATGAAGGAGTGCATTTCTATATAGGTTAATTATTTAAAAGAAGGCTGAGCAAAGGCCAATGAGGAATATGTGTTATGAACCAGAGATAATGATTGCTCCTTTTATACCCAAATGTTGTCCAGATAAAAAAATAGAACTTGCAATTCATTCCACTTTGGGTAAAGTACACATAGAATTTTTTTTTAAGTTTTAATTTACATTACAGTTGGTTAACATACAGTGTATTATTAGGTTCAGTTGTACATGGAAATTTGCATGGGGAAATTCTTTAGAAAAATGGGTAAGTAATTGATTTATTTTATGCCTAATTATATACAGGAATAAATAAATGAATCAGTAGACATCAATCAGAAAAATTTGTGCTTCATTGGTGAGAATATGCAATAAAATAAAGATTTACGTTTATCCAATTTTGTACAAGTGAGGTCCATTAAAAGCAACCACTGAGTTGTTAAATTTATGGATAGGGAGTAGGTAGACAGATATTTATGGTAGATAATGGTTCATATTCTCATGTTGGTGTTAATTGTGTTGTTTAAAAAGAAAAATTAAGTAAGTCAATAAATAAGAGTGCGATTCACGGACAATGATGACATTTCTAAAATGACCCACGTTCGTGATTGATCTGATACTGCAAGACTAACCTTCGCTTAAAAAAAATCTAACTGTAGGCTCTTTCTCTTTTGAGAGTCTGCATTTTCACCAAGTGAACACACCACAGATGATTTAATCATTTTCTAATGCTAAAGATCTTGGCTTTCACAAACCGTGTGGGTAAGGAAAGAAGAAATTGATGTAAGTAGCAGAGTTTATATTCTTTGGTTGGGAGGTTGTTTTATGGCTATTGCTTGAATTTTCCGAAGTAATGAATGGATATATTAATAAATAAAAAGCCAAGTAACACCAGCACAGACCCAAATTGAGATTTATGATTAATCTGATTCAGTACTATTGAAATTCAGAAAAAAAGATGCAAGGTATTTCATTTGTTTTCAGGGTTGGTCCACATTGTGTTTTATTTTTGCATTGCAATACATTTAAGTACTTCTCCATTGATAAAGATTTAAGCTGTGAATTCCTTGAGGAAGGAACACACAAGAAGATGGACAAAATAGTTGATGTTCTAGATGTGGAGAAAGATTAAAGTTCCCATGGTTATTTCTTGAATCATCTTTAAATGTAAAAGAGTCAAGCATGGACCAATGAAATTGATATGAAGCAAGGATGTTAGCTAATTTGTATTTGCAAAGAGCATACATATATATTGCAAAAAATGTCCTTGTCTGCGGGAAATGGGCATAGAGCCAGTTCTTAGTGATATTCAAGGATGTTGTTCTTGGGCTTTTTGATTCATGAGAATGGATTATATTGTTATTAGTGAATCAGTGAATAAAGGAATAAGCAATTCATAAATAAAGGAATAAAACAACGTTCAGTATAGATTAATGATGAGTATTCTGAGATGTATGAATCAAAGATTTTAATTAAACTCTATAACTTTGAGGTCCATTAGAAAAAAGAAATCTAGTTTATTTCTTCTGTGAGAGAGGGACTTAAACGGCAAAAGTTAGGAGGAGTCAATGATCTGTTCCTGAGCTTTAGTTCTTAATGTCTGTGAAACATATCCTAAGTAAAGCAATGCAAGAATAAAGATGAGTAAATGAATGATGACTAACTATGTGAATCTGCAATGAAACAAGAATTATTATTATATTAGGTCCTGAAACTCTGAGTTTCATCATCTAAATAGATCAAGTCTATCTTACTTTTTTCCATAAAGAATATGGATCCTATTCCATGAGAATCCATGTTGTTTCAGATTTCTGGTAGGTAGCTATTGTTGGTTCTGTTTAGAAAAAGAACAAATCCTTCACACTAAAAACAATTGTTTAAATAAGTGCCTAATTGAAAGAAAGCCCAGCATGGACTAATATTGAGAATATGATCGTAGCTATGATCAAACAAATGCTGTTTGCTGACTATTATTTGAAAAAAACAAGAAGAGTCTAATAGGTTATATCTGTGGACAATGAACATATGGACAGATACTAGTATTAGTCAATGTTCTTGTCCAGTGCCTAGTTTGCCTTCACTTTGAATGTATTGTTAAAAGTTAATGAACAAATGAGTTCATATATTGGTTAATTATTTAAAAGAAGGCAGAGGAGTAGCTGTCTTGAAACAAATATAATGATTAAACCATTTTAGACGAAGAGGAAGAAATCTAGACTTATCCCACTTTGGACAAAGTGGGTATCAGCAATTGCATGAACTGGTATTTCAGTTTTGGAGTACTGGCGGGTTTTACTATTTCTCTTTAAAAAATGAATAAATAATCAAATTATTCTTTGATTAATTAAGAGCGAAACATGAGTGAATCAATAAATAGGGTATAAATTAGGGTAAATCTTCGACCAATGCTCATGGTGCTCTCCCTGCAATGCATGAGTATGGACCCTTAAAAAAGATCAATGAGGCTGTGAACCATGTAGTTAGGGAGTATATAGATGGATAGTAGTACTAGTTACATTTAGTTATTTAGTAACTAGTGGGTGGTGGATTTAACAGTGTTCACTACATAAATTAAAAATTAAATGGTAAATAAGTCAATCAAAAATAGAGTCATTCTTGAGTCAATAATGAGAATGTGGTAGCAACTAAGGTTTATTCGTCTAGTACTTCATGACTCCAGTCCATTAAAAAAAATTAAGTCTATGCTGTTCTATTCTTTTTTTTTTTTTAAGATTTTATTTATTTGTGAGAGAGAGCATGAGAGGGAGGAGGGTCAGAGGGAGAAGCAGACTCCCTGCTGAGCAGGGAGCCCGATGTGGGACTCGATCCGGGGACTCCAGGATCATGACCTGAGCCGAAGGCAGTCGCTTAACCAACTGAGCCACCCAGACACCCTATGCTGTTCTATTCTTTATAAAAAGTGTATTTTAATTCATGGAACAAAAACACTATAGCTGATTTAATTATTCAATAGTAATAAAGATTTTAGTTTTTACCTTTGTGGGTAAGGAGCCTAGAAACTGTAGTAGATTATAGTCAGAATTTATGTCCTTGGTTTAGGTGGTTTGTTCATTATGGCATTATGTCAAAGAATAAATACTTAATATCTAAATAAAATCAAAAGATGCCACACAGGGACCAATAATGGAAACCAACCAAAGTGTACAATTAATCCAACTCAGTGCAACTGGGTTTATTAAAAATCGTGGGGGACTTTTGTTCACTTTTAGGGCTTTTAATGTTATAGTTTGTATCATGGTTAATTTAAACATTTTTTCAGTGATAAAGATCTAGGTCATTTACTCTTCAAATGTCAGGGGGCAAGTTTGGACCAATGATGAGTATCCTGGGGTGTCTGAATCAATGATTTTGATTAAACCCTATAACTCTGAGGTCAGAGACCTAGTTAACTATACAGTAAATCAGCTTACAGCAGAGGTTAGTAATATTCAGGATTTTGTTCTTAAGCTATGAAGGTTCATAGGTCTGGATTGTAGCACTATAAGTGAATTAATAAATGAATAAATAAATACATAATAAAAGACAAAGTGCCATATGTGGCCCAATTATGGGAATGTGTAATATGTTTATTATTATTAATATTTTCTGAAGCACCCAGTTCCATAATATATTGATTAAATCTGATACCTGTTCAGGAAAGGAACATATCCGGATGAGTACCAGGAAAGCAATGTTGTTTTGTTCTGTGTTGTCATCTTCAAGGTGCTGGTTGCTTGTTGAAAACAAGAAAATATGATCTGTTTGGTTATATCTGGGAGTAATGAGCATATGAACAGCTGTTAATTCTATTTAAATTTCTAATCCAGTTTGTATGTTTGTAGATATTGATGATATTGTGAGTGAATGTATAAATACATTTATGTCTCAACCAATTATTTTGAAGAGAGTGCAGAAGGATTTTCTCAACCCCTCATTACTGACATTTTGGGCTGCATAATTCATTGCCCGGAAGGCTGCCTGTACTTTGTAGAATGTTTAGTAATTTCATGGCATCTCCTAGATGCCAGCATTGACCCCCCACCCCCAGTTGTGACAGTCAAAAATATCTCCAGGCATTGGTAAATGTCCTCTGGTAGCAGATTTTTTGTTTTAGTTTTAGTCTTGGTAAAAAAATTCTTTATTTAAATTCAATTTAGTTGACATACACTGTATTATTCATTTCAGAGGTAGAATTTAGTGATTCATCAGTTGAGTATAACACCCAGTGCTCATTACATCAAGTGCCCTCCTAAATGCCCATCACCTAGTTACTCCTTCCCCCCCACCTCCCCTTTTGCAACCCTCAGTTTTGTTTCCTAGAGTTAAGAGCCTCTTATGGTTTGTCTCCCTCTCTGTTTTCATCTTATTTTATTTTTCCTTCCCTTTACCTATGTTCATGTGTTTTGTTTCTTAAATTCCACATATGAGTGAGTCCTATGGCATTTGTCTTTCTCTGACTGACTAGTTTTGCTTAGCATAATACCCTCTAGTTCAATCCACATTATTGCAAATAGCAAGATTTCTTTCTTTTTGATGGCTGAGTAATATTCCATTGTAAACATATATACCACCTCTTCTTTAAACATTCATCTGTGGATGGACATCAGGGCTCTTTCCTGGGTCGTAGGGTAGCTCTATTTTTAACTTTCTGAGAAACCTCCATACTGTTTTCCAGAGTGGCTGCACCAGTTTGCATTCCCACCAACAGTGTAAGAGGGTTCCCCTTTCTCTGCATCCTCACCAACATCTGTTCTTTCCTGACTTGTTAATTTTAACCATTCTGACTTGTGTGAAGTGGCATCTCATTTTGGTTTCAATTTGTCATGGCATGAGTCATCACAGAGAATGTAAAATAAGGATTTAAATGTACTCAATTCTGCAAAAGAAACATCTGTTGAAATTACCTTTTATTCTGTTAGGACTATTAAAATATAAAGATATATATTTTTAAAGATTTTATTTATTTATTTGACAGGGAGAGACACAGCGAGAGAGGGAACACAAGCAGGGGGAGTGGGAGAGGGAGAGCAAGCTTCCCGCGGAGCAGGGAGCCCGATGCGGGGCTCTATCCCAGGACCCTGGGATCATGACCTTAGCCGAAGGCAGACGCTTAATGACTGAGCCACCCAGGTGCCCCTAAAATATAAAGATATTTTTGATAGATATTGTTTTTATCCCTATGTGGTATTCAACAGTGGCTAGTACAGTATTTAAATGTGAAAGTAAAATACTAGACTAATTAAGAAGTACCAAAGTTTACTACTATCTAATTCCACATAATTAACATACATTAAAAACCTAGGTTAATTCTACTGTTTCCTTCACAGAATGAGCATAAGACAGCAGACTTATTCATTTTCTAAGAAACAACATCTTGGCAGTTAGCTCTGTGTGTAAAGAACATAGAGACAAATGTAAGTAAGACTGAGTTTCCATCCTTGGTTGGGATACTTTGTTCATGAGTGTTTAGTGGTATATTGAAAGAATAAATGTCCATAAAAGAAATAAAAATCTCCAAATGTGGACCAGTGATGGGAATATGTTATCAATCAAAAATTACTACTAATTGTCACAATTGAGGTGATTTAAAAAGATAGTCATTTCATTCATTTTCAGAACTACTTAATATTTCATTTTATTTACCTCCACAGAGGACTCAAACATTTCCCTATTGGGGTAGTATTGACTGACAACTGTTTTGTGTGGCAGCCTATAAGCAAACGGAAGACTTTGTTTTGAGATGTGATTAAAGATGGTGGGTTCATCACTTTTCATTGAAACATCTTTAAAACATGGGCAATTAAATAAAATAAAGCCACAGAAGGACCAATGGTGAATGTGGATTTGGTATGAGGCGTAGATATATAAAATATATATATACATACATATACACATAATATATATACATAATATATAAAAAGAACATGTGTTCTCTGAGGTCCATTGTAAAAGGAGATCTAGTCTATTTGCTCTTTGGGAAAAGAGCCACTAGTGGGAGGATCTTGTCCTGGAATTTTATGATTTTATTGTTATTTATGGATCAATGAATAAATAAATAAATGAAGATATTAAGGAAGAAAAACGTGCCTGGACCAATGATGAGTACCATGGGGTATCTGAAACAGGAGTTTTGATTAAACCCATATGCAACTCTGAGGTCCATTACAAAGAGACACGTAGTTATTCCCTCTGTGGGAAAGGAGCACGTGGTACCTTGTGCTTGGGCTATCGTGGTTCTTAGTGATGGACTGTATTTTATTATAAAATTGACCCACAAATAAAAAAAAATGTGTCAGTGAATGAAAAAAGGAGGACAATTTTACAATTATTATTAAGGAATGTAATGCAACATGGCGTAGTATTATTAAAATTTGGCTGAAACTCTGACTTCTAATAAATGAATAGTAAATGAAAGGGGTATATGGTTATTTGTACATGATACTCAGGAGTGTTTGTTGGTGGTGGGTTGCTGACTGATTCTTTTATTAAGGAAATGGCAACACATTTACTCTGTAATAGTTGGTTAAATGACTGCATAATTGAGAGCCAAGCAGAGACCAATGATGAGAATGATTTATATGACAACACTCATCATTAATCCAATCTTTTTTAAAACTAACTTTTATTAAAACAATAAAAAAGAAGCAAGTCTTTTATTGATGGTAATGACTATGGTCACACATAAATTTTGTTCAGTGTTTTTGTCCAGTGGTTAAGATCACAGATATTAGTGTATTTGTATAAGAGAAAGAAAGTATAATTTTATATATTAATCTATTTTTAGAAAGTCAGCAAACCATGGACCAATTAGCAACACATGTTTAAATATGAGGATTTTGATTCATCGTAGTTTTCCAATGACAAGTATTCTAAGAAAAATTTTAGGCTCTTCCATTTTTTGAAAGGTGCATCTGCACTTTTCCAAATTATTGTAATTGGTTCTGGGTTGGTGTTTAACCATTTTGAGTTTTCTTTAGAAAGATGGTATTATTATTCCCTGAATAATAAAATCAACCAGTAAGTGAGTGAATCCATAAATCCATAAATATGTGTAGTGGAGGATTGGGAGATTGTACCAGGAAACAAATAAAGTATGTTAAATTCTACACAAATAAGTCCAATAAAAAGGTGATCATGGCTCCCCCTACATAGGTAGCAAATAAAGTCAGACGTCTCTAATTGGTAATTTTTATTTTATTTTGTGTTGAGCAAGGAATTCAATAGTATTCCTATTATTTAGTAGAAATTTAATTAAGTAAGAGATACCATCCTTGGGAAGATGATGAGAATGTGATATGAAATAGAGCTTCTGGTTAACTAGTCCTCTTCACAAATTTCGTAAGTTTAAAAAAGAGAGTTCTGCTTTCACTGTGTTTGCAAATTGTCTTCCCTCCCCCGTTTTCCCTTTGTTTGTAGAATGAACACAAAGCTGATTTAATCATTCTGTAATCCTCAAGACCTGGATGTTAATTCTGGGACTAAGAAGTGTAGAAACTGATGTAAGTAGTATCAATGTTTGTGTTCAAGGCTTACATGGGGGTTATTTATGGGAGCCCACTAAATTAGTTCAATGAAATAAGTAGTTAAATAATATATGAAATTAAGGAATGCCAATCCTGAACCCCATGATTGGAATGTGTCACGAATTAAAATTTATATTTACTTTGACTCCTCTCAGCTAAGGACCATTACTAATGTGATGGAGGGCATTTCACACATTCTCAAAGCAGTCTATCTTCCCATTTAATATTCTTGCCACATTTGCTTAATACATTCCTTCACTGATAAAGATCTCAATTATTTTTTTTAAAAGATTTTATTTATTTATTTGAGAGAGAATGAGAGAGAGCACATGAGAGGGGTTAGGGTCAGAGGGAGAAGCAGACTCCCTGCCGAGCAGGGAGCCCGATGCGGGACTCGATCCTGGGACTCCAGGACCATGACCTGAGCCGAAGGCAGTCGCTTAACCAACTGAGCCACCTAGGCGCCCAAAATCTCAATTATTAACGCTTTGAGGCTGGAAGACCTTGGAAGATGGCAGATGTCAGTTTTGTCCCTTGTGGGTTAAGATGAGAGGCCTGTGGTTGTCAATGACACCAGCTTTCACATATGGGCAAGTCCAGTGAAAATGAGCAGGGGGACACCACTCATAAGTAAGGGACTGATATGAAGCAAGCTTGCTGATTAATTCCTATGAGTAAAACAGAGGTTCATTGTGAAAAGTGAGGGACTATTTGCTCCCCATGAATGGGGGCAATGAGCAGATCTTGGTTGTCTTTCAGGTTTTTGTTCTCAGTTTTGTGTCATTAAAGGTGATTGATTGTAGAACTGTTAACCATGAATCTGTGAATGAATGAATCCATTCAAAAGGCGTAAGTGAATGAAGACCTAGCAAGCTGTGCCTGGATCAATGATGAGTATTTGGTGGAGGTATCTGAATCAACACCTTTGATGAAGCCCTCTGTGTAACTCTGAGGTCCAATTCGGAGAAGAAACCAGTCAATATTCTCTGTAGAAATTAGCTAATAGTAGAAGTTAGGAAAATTCAATAAACTTGCCCCAGGCTTTTGTGGTTCATGGGTATGGATTGTATTGTTTCAAGTCAATCAATGCGTGAATAAAGAAAGAAATGAATACATGAAACACTAAAAGCCTCCTCATGGGACAATTAGCAGAGTGCAGTAAACACTATTAATATCAATACAATCCTGAAGGAAAATGGAAAGGCTTACTGTGTAATCCCCTTTTATATGGAACATATTAGTGTCTGCAGCTAAGAGGCAGTGTTTGGAGTTTTTGTAGTTTGCTGGGGGGATTTTTAAACTAAGAAAAAGGAAAGTGTTTGCCTCAGTCAATAATCTGTTAGATAAGCATCCCCTTAATAGGTGTTGATACAGGTAGATATTTGTAAACATTATAGATCTTTATGTTGGGCTAAGGTGGTGGACTTAATAGTATTTATTATATTTTTTATCACTAAGAATTCCATACTGGATTAATAAAGAACTGCATGTTTGAGCCAAAGTTCTTATTGGTATCTAGCTCTGTCTGATTAACAGCCATTAAAAAATTCTAAATGTAGTCTATATCTGCTTTTTCCTACCTAGAGTGAACAATAGCACTGCTGACTCAATCATTTAATAAGAGTTATTATAGTCAGCCAGGAGCATGAAGACTAATATAAGTAAGTCCCTTAGTTCACATTCTTTGTTTGGATGGCTTGATCACGGGTCTTATCTGAAGAATTTCAAAGTAAATAATCGTGTACTACACACACCATAAATAAAACACTTCAAGTGTGGACCGATGATGGGAATGTGTTATAAACCAAAAATTATGTTTAATCTAAATCAGTACAATAGAGGTAATTTTAAAAGAAGATAGAAGTTATTTAATTTATTTTCAGAGCAGTTTAATATTCTTTATTTTTTACCATGGTTGATTTAAGCATTCCCATATGGGTAGAGCTAGCCTATCGATAGCTCTTTCGGGGCAGCCCAGAAGTGATTGAAGATGGTGGTTTCATTAGTTTTCATTGAACCATCTTTGACGTATGGACAAATTAAATAAGAAAGGGCCACACAGGAAGCAGTGCTAAATGTGGGTTTGATACAAAGCAGGGAGCTTGATCCATCTGCATGTGCAGCTTTGAACACCATTACAAAAAAGATGAATTTATTAGCGCTTTGGGAGAAGAGCCTAAAATTCAAGGATCTCGTTTTTGGAATTTCGTGATTGTATTATTATTTGTGAATTGGAATATTAATCAATAAACAAAAAAAAATTTCCTAGTATGGACCAATGATGAATGTCATGGGGTTTCTGAAACAAGAATTTTGATTAAACCCATCTGCAACTGAGGTCCATTACAAAGAAACACCTCATTATTCTCTTTGTGGGAAATGAGCCTACAGCATCTTATTCGTGGGCTTTTGTGGTTTGGGGTATGAATTGCATTATTATAATATAATTAGCCCATGAATAAAGAAATATATCAATGAATAAAGAATAAGAGAGATATACATGCATTACTTTTACGGCATATAATGAAACGTGGGTAGTTATTAAAACAATTTTGGGATATTTAGTCCCAATAAATTAGTAGTCAAGGTTTTTATCACTTTGGTAAGGGGCATATGGTCAACTGCGCATAAGAGTCAGTGTTTTGCTTTGTGTTGAGGCACATTGCCAATTGATCATTTTATTAAGGAAAGGGAAATATATTTACATAAGTAGTTGATTGAATAAACTATGTAATTGAGAGGGAGAGCATGGAGCAATGATGATGTTTTATACAACCACACTCATGATTAATGCAATCTTTTTATGCGGTTTTATGTAAGCAAACAAATATTAAAGAATCAGTTTGCTATTCTTCTGGGTAATGACATAAGGACAAATGTAAATATTATTCAAAGTACTTATCCAGTGTGAGTGGGCTGACATATATTGAAGTATAATTATAAGTGAGCAAATGTATTTGCATTTGTAGCAGTTTTTTAAAAAGTCAGCCAACAATGCACAAAAGGAAAGCATGCAGTTGGATGTAAAGATCATGATGTATCATGTTTTATACAGTTGATGTCCATAGGAATTCAAAGAGCTCTAGGCCTTTCTAATGGTGCACATAGACATTTATAAATAATAAGTATTTTGCTTCTCTTTTGATGGTTGTTTAATTTTTGGAATTCTTTTAGAAAAATGAAGGGATGGCCGTATTATCCCAGGAGTAATTAAATAGAACAATTAGTGAGTGAATTAATAAATATATTAAGTAGGGTCAGGCTTGGATCCCTGGTGAGATTGTGCCTTGAATTGAATCTCCCAGGTATCCAATTCTGCACAAATAAAGTTCAACTAAAAAGATGATCCTGGCTTTTACCTACATGGGGAGCAGGTCCAGACAGATATTCCTAATAATTATAATTATTTTTCTTCTGTTTAGTCCTAGGTTCAGTGTGTTCATTCTTTTATTTAAAATAAAAAATCTCACAAATTAGTAAATATGAAGTAGAACTCTCTTCCAAATGTTTAGAAAATTATGGAAATTTAGGTTTATGGTTGACTTTTGATCATTTAACATAGTTAAATATAGACTGATTCTTTTTAAAGTTTGCCTTTTACTCCTCAGAATGAGCACAATCTACTAGATTTGATTATTATCTCATGGTGAAGATCTTGCCTTTTATCTCTTTGGGTAAAGAGAGAAGAGATCAATGTAAGCAATAATCAATGTTCATGTATTGCTTGGGGGCTTGATCATGGGTATTCACTGAGATGTTTGGAAAGAATAAATGGCTGCATACATGAGCAAATTCAAAGGTGGTCATACGTTGACCAATGATTAAAATATGTTATGAATTTAGAATTATGATTAATCCATTTCAGCATTAGTAAATTTACTGAGATGAAGGATGAAAGCCATTTCAATAATTTTCAAAACACTTTTATACTCCATTTTACTTTTGTTCCACAGTTGATTTAAATACTTCTCCGTTGGTTGATACTATTATAGACTATGAACCCACTGAGGGGAGAACATAAGAAAATGGGAAATTTTGCCTTTTTCTTACTCATGGTGCAAAATGGTAGTTCACTGTACCATCTTTAAAACATGGATGTTAAATGAAAGAGCCCAAGCAGGGACCAATGACTAATAGAATTGAGATGATGCAAGGAAATGGATTAATTCATTTTGGCAATGCTGAGGTGGATTGCACAGAGAGAGCTAGTTCTGTAGCTCTGTAGGAAGTCAACTTTCATGGACATATTCCTATCTTCAAGGACCTTCATTTTATTTTCCTAATTCATGCACACTGAGTGTATTATTAATGAATCGATGAATAAGTCAGAACAATATATTAAATGAAGGCACAGAATACCAAGTCTGGATCAATGATGAGTGTGCGTGGGGCATCTGAATAAAATTTTTGATTAAACCCAGTCTGTAACTCTGAGGTCCATTGCATCTATGGGAAATGTGCTTATAGATGAAATTAGAAATATTTGAGGTGGTCTTGTTTTGTGTTGTTGTTTTATTGTTCACAACTATGAATTGTATTATTATAAGTAAAGTATAAGTAAAGATAAGGGCTGCACCTTATCCAATCATGAAAGGAGCTAATGAATCAAGGATTATTATTAATATTTTTCTGGAATTTTGAGCTAAAATAAAGCAGACTAAGGCTGCTTCTCCTTTGGCAGCATATAGATGGATATATGTGCACCTCAGTGTTTTTGTTCTGAGGTGGTGGTGAGTCAGTGGCATGTCATATTTTAAAAAGAGACAAGAAAATTACATATTGCATAGTAATCAACAATATTTAATAGAATATATATATTCAATTATAATCTAGCAAATTATGATAAGCCCATTAGTATGAAATGATTTTAATAAACAAGATTTAACATAATCAATGATAAAAAATAAAATACATTATTAATAATTATTGAAATGTAGAAAAGGTCTAAGCATGAACATTGGAAAGGTGAGTATAGTAATTGTGTTCATAGACTTTTTCAAAAGAAAAATCGAAAAATAAATAACTAAAAATGAAAGAAAAATGTAAATGTATTTTGTTGATTTCTGCAATTGAAAAGCCAATGGATGCATTTAGTATCACTTAGCCTTCTTATGAAGTATCCTTAGGGTTCATCATTATTGGTGCCATTATTAGTAGTGAGTAAAAGAATAATTGTATATCTCAATCCATTACTTAAAAGAATGTAAACCATGGGTCAGTGAGGAGCACATATAATGTATGAAGGAGCATGATTAACCCTATTCTATCCTCTTGAAGTCCACTTAAGTAAAAAAGATCCAGGCCCCTCCTTCGGGGAAAGATCATATAACCCCCATTCTCTAAATACATCTTGCTGTTAACATTTAAATTCAAATTAATTAAAAATAAAAATTCACACCCTTCGTAACACTAGCCACATTTCAAAAGATATGTGGCCAGTGGTTACCATATTGAATAGTGCTAATAGAGAATATTACCATCACTTCAGAAAGTTCCATCAGTGCAAACAGTGCTGAGATAGAAAGTTGCATGTAATAGTATTTAGTTTTGGGTGGTTGATGGCTCTACCATTTTGTGTTTTCTGTAGAAAAAAAAAAAGAGTAGATAATTAAATTACCTTAGAGTTATTTAAAAAGTGAGTAAATAAATTAATTGATAAACACAAGAATTAAAGTATAGTATGGGGCTCATTGTTCAGATTATTTCATGAAATAAGAATTTAAATTCATCCCAAGTTTTCCCACTGAAAGATTATCTGAACTTTTTACTATTTGGTAGGTTATAGAGACACATATCAATAATAGTGCTAGTTCTTTTTGTGTTCGGTGGTAGATTATAAAAGATCTTCTTTATGTTATTTCACACTAAAAATTGAGTAATTCAGTAAATGAAAAGGATACCACTGTTGTATTGATGAAAATGTGACACGAACCAATATTTATGATTAATCTACTAATGCAGAACTAACTTCTACTTAAAAATCTAAAATTATACTTTTCACTCTTTTAAAAATCTACCTTATCTTCCTGGATGAATACTCCACATTGGATTCAGCCATTGTCCAATGAAGAAGATCTTGACTGTTACTTCTGTGGGTAAGAAGTAAATGTAACAGTCAAAG
Source organism: Leptonychotes weddellii (assembly GCF_054177405.1). Taxonomy (NCBI): domain Eukaryota; kingdom Metazoa; phylum Chordata; class Mammalia; order Carnivora; family Phocidae; genus Leptonychotes; species Leptonychotes weddellii. The sequence continues at coordinate 3,350,429 of NC_138377.1, read as the reverse complement.
TTTGTTCTTGTTCGTATAGTTTGTCCATATGTGGTCACTAAGGTAGTTAAATAGAACAAAAGGCTATATACACAAAAATAATAATTTAAGAACACTAAGTATGGACCAATAGTGGGAATGTGTTCTGGGGCCAAGGAGTAGAATTAACCCATTTCAGCACAACTGAGATGCATTTTTTTTTAATGGAAGGCATTTAATTAATTTTTGGAACTGTTTGCTATTCCATATTAATTCTAAATCACAGTGGATTGAAGCATTTTCATTTTGATAGAGATCCAGGCTATTAACTGTTTAGAGGAAGGAGCTCTCAGAAGGTAGAGCATACTGTCTGTGTTCTAAATGTGGGATACAATTATGGTTTTTTTTATTACACCATGCTTAAAACTGGACATTAAATGAACATGGCCCAATCATGGGACATTTTTAATGATGGTATTGATACGAAGCAAGGTTCACACGGAGATCTAGTCTGAAAGCTCTGTGAGAAATCAGTCTAGAGACAGATTATAGTTCTATTGAGTATCTTGTTCTGGGAGTTGGTGATTCATAGGAAAATGAAGGTAGAAATGAATGAAGAAAAAGAGTGCCAAGTGTGGACCAATGATGAGATTGGAGGGTGTCTGAATCAAAAATTTTGATTAAAGCCATCTGTGACTCTGAGGTCCATAATTAAAAAGTGGCCTCATTTTTTTCCTCTATGGAAATGGGCTTAGAGCAGAAGTTCAGAATGTTCAAGTATCTTGATTATGGGCATACACACTTTATGGGTATAGATTGAATTCTTGTAAGTAAATCATGCATGAATAAGTTGAAGAAATATAATAATGGGTAAATATAAAGAAATCTGGGCATAGACCAATTATGAGAGTATATAATGAAACAGGGATTGTTACTATACATTTCTGTGGCCCTGAATTCCATTTAAATCTATTTCTAAAGGCTGTTGCCCCTTTTTGGAAGGAGTGGGTAGGCAGATGTATGTAAGACTCATGTAGGTGGTTGTTTGCTGGTTGGTTGTTTTTATTTAGAAAAGGAAAAATTACATAAGTAATTCATTAAATACTTAATTGGAAAAAGAATGAGCATAGTTCATATTAGAATGTGCCTTATGAACAGAGTTTGTTTTTTTTTTTTAAAGATTTTATTTATTTATTTGACAGAGAGAGACAGTGAGAGAGGGAACACAAGCAGGCAGAGTGGGAGAGGGAGAAGCAGGCTCCCCGCTGAACAGAGAGCCCGACGCGGGGCTCGATCCCAGGACCCTGGGATCATGACCTGAGCCGAAGGCAGACACTTAACGACTGAGCCACCAAGGCGCCCCACAGAGTTATTATTAATCTACCTCTGTTCACCGAATTTTATTAAAAAGGAGAAACAGCTCATTTTTAAAGCTCTGTGGGTACTATAATAGACATGGAGACAAAATAATGTTTTTCAAGTTTCCTATCTAATATTAGTTAATTCCCAGATATTGATGAATTGTTATATTTGAGTAGATTAAGTCCTAACCACGGTTTTTTAAAAAAAGGGGGCAAAACATGGCCCAGTAAGAAGCAAGAATAATGATTAATCTTTGTTTATACTACTGATCGTCTCTTCGTAGCTTGGGTATGGGCATGTGGACACTTGCACATGAAGAGCATTTCTATTCTGGGTTGTTCATGGGTTTACCTGTGTGTGTGTTTTAGTATATTTTAATGTATGATCAAATATTCCCTGAGTCACTCCATAAATAAGTAAATAAAACAATGAACGATTGAATTAATATATGAGGAGGGTCAAGCATAGATCTTGGTGAGAATATGCCATGAATCACAAATTTAAGCTCATCTATTTCTACACAAATTGAGTCCTTCAGAAAAAAAATTGTCTAGGCTCTTGCCTATGTGGGTAGGGGGTCTCCAGACAGATAAGTGCAATAGGCAGAGTTTTTATTTTTGCATGATGAACTCAACAGTATTCATTGTATTATTTAAAATTTATGTTAAATCAAGAAATAAATAACGAATGATGTTCTTGGGTCAGTGATGAAAATGAGAAATGAACCAACTTCCTGATTAATCTTGTACCACACACCTTTTGTCCTTTAAATCACTCTAAATCTAGACTGTTCATTCTTTTGAATATTGGCACTTGACTCCACAGAATGAAGACAATGGTTGATTTAATTAGTCTCTACTGATGAAGATCTTGGCTGTTATCTTTGTGGGTAAGGAACCTAATGACTAAAGTAGATAATAGTCAAAAGATCTTGTCAATTGGGATGAATTTTTCATTAGTGTTCGCTGAATTATTTAAATTAAACTATACACAGATCAATGATATGAATGTGCCATGAAATAAATATTATTGTTAATCCAATTCAGTACAATTGTAGTTGAAAGTAAGATGGAAGACATTTTATTCATTTTCAAAGTAGATGAATAATCCAACTTATTTTTGCAGTGCATTTGACTTAAGCATTTATCCAGTGATAAAATCTAAGGCTGCACTGTTCAGTGTGGTTGCCCCTAGCCACACGTGGCTATTTAAGTGTAAAATAATTAAAGTTCAGTGAATTTTAACTTTAGTTCTTTAGTATGCACTAGCCACATTTCAAGTACTTAGTAGCTACATGTGGCTAATGGTGACCACGTGAGAACACAGTTATGGCACATTCATGTTACGATGCAAAGTGCTACTGGATAGCTCCTCACTGAAGGAGTACATAGAAAGATGGAAGATAGTTGGAATAGGATGCACATGAAGCTGGGATGTTAATTGATCATTCCTTGCTGAGGGCCACTGCAAAAAAACACTTTTGGGAAAAGGTCTAGTTATGGGAAAAGAGCCTATAAATAGACCGTGGTCATACCCAAGAATCTTGTTCTTGGCTTTTTAAAAATTCGTGGATATTGATTTTATTACTGTTGGTGGATCAACGAATGGATCAATAAACAAAGGTATAAATGAAGAAAAAGATTTCTTAACCTGGATCAATGATGAGTACCCTGGGGTGTCTGAAATCAAGGATTTTGATTAAACCCTGTAACTCTGAGGTCCATTACAAATGATTCCTCTCTGTTGTCTCTATGGGAAATGAGCTTATTCTAGGAGTTAAAAATACTCAGGAGTTTGTTCTTGGGCTTTTGGGTATTGTATTTTCAGTAAATCAATGCATGAATAAATCAAGAAACAAATAAATGAATAAAGACAAAATGGGTTATTCCTGATCCAAGTAGGAGAGTATGTAATGTAATATATGTAATATAAAAATCATTGTTAATAAATTTCTGAAGCACTGAGTTCCAGTAAAGTAAATTGATTGAAGCTGACCCTTTTGGGTAAAGAGAATTTAGATAAATGGATATAAGAACCCATGTTGTTTTTTTGGGTTGTTGGTTTTTTGTTTTACTAAGAGAAGAGCAAAACATTTACTCAAAATTAATTATTGATTAAATAACTGCATAATTGAGAGAGGGCTTACACATGGACTTATGTTGAGAATGTGTCATATGACCAGTTACTACTAATCCAATGATCTTCGCTATGTTTTAATAAAAAAAAAGAAAACAGGAAAAAAATGATCTGACCTTTTTTTCTATGCCTAAGAAACTATGGACAGGCATTAATATTGTCCTGTTTCTGTGGAGTCACAAATATTAGTGATATTATTATATATATATATAAAAGAATAAGTTAGCATTTTAATCAATTATTTGGATCATGAGGAGCATGTGTTATGAAGCAAGGACAGTGATTAATCCAGTTCTACACAATTGCTCTCCAGATAAAGAAAATAAGTCTTATGCTCTTAAATTTTGGGAATGGTGAATATATTTAGATAGGATTTCTTTTTCTGGTTTGGTGAAGTTTCTTTAAAAAAGCAGAAGATAAATGACTCCATATGTAACTGTGTTCCTAAACATACACATGTAGAGGTGGGATAAGGATGCACAATTGTTGAGAATGTGCTGGACTCTAGGATTCGGATTAGCCTAGTTCTTTCCAAGCAAGATCCATTTAGAAAGAAGATAGAGTGTCACCTGGCTGAGTAGGGGACATAGAAACAGATATGAGTAGTAGTCATGGTTCTTATTCTTTTATCTGGTGCTGGTTTCAGAGGAGTTCGTTATATCAGTTAAATGTAATGGGTGGATCAATCAAGCAATAAATATGCTGTTTTGAGTTTTAATACGTAACAGGCACTAAGGTTTATTTCTAATCATTTATTGTTGACTTGACCTAAAATATCTGAATCTAGGCTGTTCTATATCTATCATCTATATCATTGAATCTATTTGCTTTTATATTTGCTTTATACTCTACAGAATGGATGCATGATGAATTAATTATGGAGTGTAGAAACTTATGTAAGTAACAGTCAAGGTAATTGCTTCTGGTTTGGCAGTCTGTCATGGGTATAACTCCATTATTGAAAGGGAATAAATTGCTACATATACAAATAAAATGAATGAAGGTCATGTGTGAGCCAGTTCAGCACATCCGTGGTCAATTAAAGAGAAAAAAGCAAGACCATTTTATTCATTTTCACAGTTAATTATTTAATTAATTAGTGTAAAATGTATTATTCAATTTCAATTTTGAGTCACAGTTGATTTAAACCTCCCTTTATTTATGGAGACATTATTTAGTCACATTCAAATAGTGAAATGGTGTTAATATGAAGTATTGTATTAATCTCTATAGGAAATATTATGGACAATTACGATATAATCAGTGGTATGTAATTCTGTACAGAAATGTTAGAGATATTCAAGGATCTTGTCTCAAGTTTTCATGACCTTTATGCATTTTATTATCATTAGGGTATTGATGAATTAATCATTAAAACATGTGCACATGATTGAAGATAATGAGGGCCAATCCTGGACCAATGATGATGACTGGTGGAGTATGAGTCATGGATGATGAATACTGTGTAACTGGAACTCTGAGGTCCAGCACAGTAAGAAATCTAGTCTATATCTTCTGCTGGAAATGATCCAATGAAGAGTTGTTAGGGATATTTAAAGATCTTCTTAGTTTTTGTGTTCACAGAATTTGATTCTATTATTGTAACTGGATAAATAAAGCAAGAAAATAAAGCATTATCCAATTTTGAAAATATATGGTGAGGCCAGAAATGTTATTAATATATATTAAAAACACTGACTTCCATTAGGAAATAAATGTCCTAAAGGTGTTATCTCTTTGGCTAAGGTTGATATGTACAGTGTAAATCATAGCCTATTTTCTTGTTTGGCCAGGGCCTTGTTCAACGTTCTTTGTTACCTCAAGAAAAATACATAACAATTTAATACATAGTTAAATGACAAATAAAATGAAAGGAGGCATGCAAGGATAAATGGAGAGAATATTTCAAATCTTTTTTATCATCTGTTTTTATACTCTCAGAATGGATGCTCCCAGCCAGTTTAAGCATCTCCATGGTCTTGAGCTCTCTGGTTGCCTAGGAGCCTAGAGATCAATGTGAGTATGGTCTAAGAATTTGTCGTGGTTTTGGTCCTTTTTAAAGGATCCATGAAAGCCAACCATGGCCCAGTGATCAATATGGCATTGTCCTGAACGCTATTGTTGATGATTGCAAAATTAAGAATGATTAATGAGAGATATAATCGATGTAGTAAATGATCCTGTAGGTACCTATTAGAGATACTTAAAAATCTTGTTCTTAAGTTTTTGTGATTCAAAATTACCTAATTACTAATGAAATGAGGAATTAATCAGTAAACAAATGTAGAAATTAGTGGAGAAAAAGAGGGCCAGTTCTGGACCAATGATGACAAAGGGTGGCGTATGAGTCATGGATGATGAATATTACGTGTCTGAAACTCTGAGGTCCAACAAATGAGAAATCTAGGCATTCCTTCTGTTGGAAATAATCCTGTGGACAGATATTAGGAATACAGAAGGATTTTGTTATTTTACTACGTATACCTGGTTTCGATTTCATATCTATAAATGGTCAATGATAGAACCATAAATCAATATATAAATCAGTAAATATAAAAAGATGAAGCATTGTTAAACTAAAAAAATGTGGTGAGGCAAGAAATACTATTAATATTAATTGAAATCACAGAAGTCCATTAAGAATTAAATGGATCAACTGTTACCTCTGTGCAGGGATCATACAGGCACTGATTAATAATAGTCACTTTGGTTGTCACAGACCAGTCTCATGGGCGAATTTGTTCATTTTGTTAAGAGGAAACTAAAAAAATATTATGAAAAATTAATAAATAAACAAATGGGCGAGTAAATGAAATGTGAAAGCAAGGGTAAATGGGGAGAATGTCTCAATTTTTTAAATAATCTCTTCTGCTTTGTACTCCTCAGAATGGATGCACTTGAGCTGATTCCCTGTGGTTGGCTCCATTGTTAGGAACACAGACACGAATGTGAGTAATAGTTATGATGCTCTTAGTTTGAATGGTTATTTTTTAAAAAGAATATTCAGTGTTTTAAGAAGATGTATTTTGTATAAGCAAAGAAAGCCAACTGTGGCCCAATGAGAAATATGCTACTATATGAAAAATTGAGGATAATTAATATAAGAAATATACTAAAGTGGTAAATGATTGTATAGGCAGATGTAGGGATATTTAGGGCCTTTATTCTTGTTTTTTTTTTTAAATCATAGGTATTTGTTTTATTATTATCAGGGAATTGGTAAATTAATTCATAAACAAATATTGATGAAAGTGAAGAATAAGAGGCTCAAGCTTGGATCAATGATGATGGCTGGTGGCGTATGAATCATGCATAATGAATGATACGTGTCTGGAACTCTGAGGTCCAACAAAGAAAATCTAGTTTACTGCCTCTATTGGAAATGGCCCTATAGACAGATGTTAAGAATATATAAGGACCATGTTCTTGGTCTTTTTGTTCATGGATTTTGATTCTGTTATCATAATTGATATATTAAAATTATAAACAATTAATAAAAAATATAAATATGAATAAGTAAAACATTGTTCAATCATGCAAATGTGTCATGACATAAGAGAATCTATTAATAGATGTTAAAAAACATTGAGTCAATTAAGAAAGACATGGTTCAAAAGTGTGACTTCTTTGGCTAATGATTATATAGAAAGTACACGTAATGATCATTGTTCCTGTTCTGGCTCAGTGACAAATTTGATTTTCATTTTCTTAAGGGAAATAATAATAAATATAACCCCCAAATAATAAATACCTAAATTACTGACTAAACAAAAGGTGAAATGGAAGGATTAATGGAGAGATAATCTCTCTCTCTTTTTTTTTCATCTTCTCTGCTCTGTACTTCTCAGAGTGGCCACACCAAGCTGATTAAAGCATCTTCCGTGATTATGAGCTCTATATGTAGGAGATGGAGACCAGTGTGAGTACAAACTTCTTATCTTATTTTGGTGGTTTGTTTAGGAGTTAGGTATAATATTAAGAAATACTTAAATTTAATAAAAAAAGGCCAACCATGGTCCCATGATAAATATAGAATTGACATGAAACATTATATTGATTAACTACTATTTGCAACATTGTAGATGATTAATGAAATACATCTTCAAGGAGGCAATGATTCTATGGTCAGATGTTAGGGATGCTTAAGGGTCTTATTTTCAAGTGTTTTTGATTCATAGATGTTTATTTTATAGTCATTGATTTACTGATAAGTTAATCAGTAAAGAAATGTAGAAGTGAGTGAAGAAAAAGGTCCAGTGTTGAACCGATGATGATGGCTGGTGGCGTATGAGTCATGGATGATGAATACTATGTGTCGGGAACTCTGAGGTCCAACACAACAAGAAATCTAGTCTTTTTTCTCTGTTGGAAATGACCATAGTGATATTAATAACATACGAGGATCAAGTTCTTGGTCTTTGTGTTCATGGATTTTGATTCTTTTAGTATAAAGAAATGAAAGAATCAATAATCAAATATAAATAAATATGACTAAGTTAAGGATTGTAAATTATGAAAATTAATAAATAGCTAAGTGGATGAGTAAATGAAATGTGGAAAACAAAGACAATGAAGATAAGGTCTAATTTTTTTTTTTTTTTTAATATCACCTTCTGTATTTTCCACTTCTCAGAAAGGATGCCCTGGAGCTGATTTCAGGATTCTATCATGGTCACAAGATGTCTGCTTGTCTATGTGTTTGGTGCATTGAAGGGTGAGTTTTTATGGGTATACACTCTGTATTTGAAAAGTATAAAATATAATAAAAGAAAGCCACCCATGGTCCATTGATAAATATGGATTTGGTATTACATTGCATTACATTGATTAGTCCCTGTATGAGACTTTAAGGGTGATTAATCAATGAAATATATTGATGTAGTAAATGATTCTATGGACAGATGTGGGACCATTCAAGGCCTATATTTTAGGTTTTTTTTTTTTTGCTTCATAGGTATTTATTTTATTACTATCAGATAAATTGATGAATTAATAAAGGTAGATGAGAGTGAGGAAAAAAAGGCCAAGGGTGGACCAATGATGATGGCTGGTGTCGTATGAATCATGGTTGATGAACAGGTCTGGAACTCTGAGGTCCAACATAAAAAAAATCTAGTTTATTGCCTCTGTTGGAAATGATCCTATAGACAGATTTAGAATTTCACAGGGATCTTGTTCTGGGGTCTTTGTGTTCATGAATTTTGATTCTATTACAATAAGTGAATCAATAAAAGAAAAAATGTAGTAAGGCAAGAGTGAGAGAGAAATAGTTCATGGGTATTACCTCTACATAAGAATGTTGTTATAGATAATATAAACAATGGCCAGTATTCTTGTTCTGGATTAGTGGAGAGTTCAATGTTTGTTTTTCTTAAGAAAAAGTAAAATGCATATTACCCTGAATTAATATTACTGTGTAATGAAATGTAGTGAAAGGATCAATAGAGAATATGTCTCATTAATGTTATTATCTATTCTGCTTTTTACTTTTTAGAATGCACACACCCAAGGTGGTTTAAGTAGTATGCCTTGGCCAGTGATCTCTACATTTGCCTGTAGGAACATGGAACCAACGTGAGTAATAGTCAATGTTTTCACCTCACTTTGGGTGATTTCTTTAGGGGATTCTATTTAGTATTTAAAAACAAATATTCAGTGAAACAGAAAAGACCAACCATGATCCAGTCATGAAATTGGAAATGTATGAAACATGATGTTCATTAATCTACCTTTAAAACATTGAGGATGATTAATGGGAGGTATTTCAATGAGGCAATGATTCTAAAGAAAAATGATAGGGATACTGAAGGCCCTTGTCCTTGGGCTTTTTTGATTCATAGGTATTTATTTAATTACCATAGTGAGTTGATGAATTGATCCTTAAAAAATGTATATGAGAATAAAGAAAAGGAGGCCTGTGCATGGACCAATGATGACAGCTGGTGGCGTATGAGTCATATACGATGAATGCTACGTGTCTGGAAGTCTGAGGTCCAACACAATGATCCTGTGGATCAATGTTAGGATTATACAAGAATATTGTTCTAGTAATCATGGATTCATGAATTTCTTTCTTTTTTTTTAAAAGATTTTATTTATTTATTTGACAGACAGAGACATAGCGAGCGAGGGAACACAAGCAGGGGGAGTGGGAGAGGGAGAAGCAGACTTCCCACAGAGCAGGCAGCCCGATGCGGGGCTCGATCCCAGGACCCCGGGATCATGAGCTGAGCTGAAGGCAGACACTTAACGACTGAGCCACCCAGGCACCCCGGATTCATGAATTTCTATGTTATTTATATATATGAATGGATCACTGATAGGGCCAATAAATAAATATATAATTAAATAAAACCATGGAAGAAGCCTTGCCAACTATGAATATATATGTGGTGAGGCAAGAACTATTAATATAAACTAAAGAAACCAATGCAGGTTAAGAGATAAATGGACCAAGAGTGTTCCCTATTTTTCTAAGGAACATAACATTACATTTATATTTATGCTTATATATGTGTATAAATTATGAAAAATAATAAGGACCTTTATGATTGGGTAAATGAAATGAGGAAAACAAGGACCATTTTAGAGAAGGCCTCAATTTTTTTTTTTTAATCACCAGTTCTGCTCTGTACTCCTCAGAATGGGTGCATGACTTCAGTGCGTTGAAGCATCTTCCATGGTCATGAGCTCTGTGGTTGCCTCTTGGTGTAATGAGCACAGAGACCAATGTGAGTAATAGTTTCATGTCTGCATTGGAGAATTTATTTTCAGTATTCACTATATTATTAAAAGTGTGAAATATAATAAGAAATGCCAACCATCAGGAATGATAAATATGGGATTGGTCTGCTGCATTGTATGTATTAATCCATATATGGAACTTTGATGATAATTAATGAAAGAGATATATCAATGTGGCAGATAATCCTATAGGCAGATATAGAATATTCACGGTTCTTATTTGGGTTTTTGTGAACCATGAAGTTTTAGGAATTAATATTAGTGAATTCATGTATTGGTCAGTGAACTTATACAGATGCGAATGAAGAGAAAAGAGGTCCAGATTTGGACCAATGATGACAGTTGGTGGCGTATGAGTCATAGGTGATGAATATTACATGTCTGAAACTCTGAGGTTCAACAAAAAAAGAAAGCAAATCTGTTGCCTCTGTTTGACATGATATTATAGACAAGTATTAGGAAAATAAAAGAATAATTCTCTTGTTTTGTGTTTATGAGTTTTGATTTTAATGTAAAAAATGGCCTAAAGAGATAATCAGTGTACAAGTACAAATAAGATAGAGTGAAATATGTTTGCTTTTAGTTTATGTGGTGAGGTGATAAAAGCTATTAACATATATTGAAAATGCTGCAATTCATTAAGAAATGTAAATGGTTCACATGTCTTACTCTTTGGCTGAGAATGATACATAGACAATAACAGCCAAAGTTCTTATTTTATGTTAGTGTTAGGTTTGCTATTGTTTGTTTTATTTTGAGAAAAATAATAAATATGATCCCAATTCACTGTATTCCCAAATGACTACCTGAAGATGGAATGTATGAATCAATAATCTCTCAGCCTGTTATTGTCTGTTCTGCTTTGTATTCCTCAGAATGGATAAACTTGAACTTACATAGTCATTTGGCCGTGATCAGGTGCTAATGGATGCCCCTGTGTGTAAGAGCATGGAGAACAATGTGAGTGACAGTCAGATTCTTCTGGTTTAGAATTTTTGTATAGGATATTCAGTATCATATTAGAAATTCAAGGAATTCTAAACATAGCTCAATGGTAAATATGGTGTTGACATGAAACATTATGATAACTAATCAATATGTTCCCAATGAGCATCATTAGGCAAATAAGTATATTCAGTGAGGCAAAAGATTCTATAGACAGTTGTTAGGGATACTTAAGGATCTTGTCCTTGAGTTTTGTGATTCACAGATACTTATTCTATTATATCAGTGACTTGATAAATTGACAATAAGCAAATGTAAACGAGAATGAAGAAAAGGAGATCTGAGTGTGGACCAATGATGACAGCTGGTGGCGTATGAGTCATATACAATGAATGCTATGTGTCTGGAAGTCTGAGGTCCATCCAACACAAAGATACCTAGTCTAGTCCCTCTGTTCAAAGTGTTCCTATAGACAGAGGTCAGGAATATACAAGGAACTTGTTCTTATTCTTTGTGATAATGAATTTTTAGAAATATTATAAAAGTATCAATGGCAAAATAAATGTATAAATGAATAAAGATGAAGAGGGTTAAGTATTGTTCATAATTAAAATACGTAGTAAGGAGAAATAATATGTTAGAATGGATAATAAATGGATCAAGTGCATTTTACCTTTTTGACTAAGGATGATATAGACAGTGATCAGTCATAGTTAATTATTGAGTCATGGGAATAAAAGGGTACAAATTAAGGAATATAGTCAATGATATTGTAATAGCATATTGAGCATAGCATAATGTATAGCGAAGTTGGATCATGTGTTGTGCACCTGAAACTAATGTAGCATTGTGTGTCAACTATACTCACAAATTTTGAAAAAATTTTTAAATGTAAATTCAATTTAATTAATGTATAGTGTATTATTAGTTTCAGAGGTAGAATTTCGTGATTCATCAGTTGCACATAACAACATGTGCTTATTACTTCAAGTGCCCTCAATGCCCATCACCCAGTTACCCCATCACCCCACCCAACTACCCTTCAGCAACCCTCAGCTTGTTTCCTGTAAAGAGTCTCTTATGGTTTATCTCCCTCTCTGTTTTCATCTTATTTTCTTTTTCCTTTGCCTATGTTTATCTGTTTTTTCTTAAATTCCACATATGAGTGAAATCATATGGTACATGTTTTTCTCTGACTGACTTATTTTGTTTAGCATAATACCCTCTAGTTCCATCCACATTGTTGCAAACGGCAGGATTTCATTCTTTTTGATGGCTGAGTGATATTCCATTGTATATATATATATATATATACCACATCTTCTTTATCCATTCATCTGTTGATGGACATCTTGGCTCTTTCCACAGTTTGGCTACTGTGGACATTGCTGCTATAAACATTGGGGTGCATGTGCCCCTTCTAATCACTATGTATCCTTTGCATAAATAATACGAGTAGTGCAATTGCTAAGTCATAGGGTAGTTCTATTTTTTTAAAAATTTAAATTCAATTAATTAGCATATAGTGTATTACTAGTTTCAGAGGTAGAGTTCAGTGATTCATCAGTCTTTTTTTTTTTTTTAAAGATTTTATTTATTTATTTGACAGAGAGAGAGAGACAGTGAGAGAGGAACACAAACAGGGGGAGTGGGAGAGGGAGAAGAAGGCTTCCCACCAAGCAGGGAGCCCCATGTGGGGCTCCATCCCAGGACCCTAGGATCACTACCTCAGCCGAAGGCAGACGCTTAACGACTGAGTCACCCAAGCACCCCCCCTTTTTTAAATAAGATTTTATTTATTTATTTGATATAGAGAAAGAGACAGTGAGAGAGGAATATCAGTCTTATATAAATATAATACCCAGTGCTCATTACATCATGTGCCCTTCTTAATGTTCATCACCCAGCTACCCCATCCCCTCACTCCCTTCCCTCAAGCAGGCCTCAGTTTGTTTCCTAGAGTTAAGAGTCTCTTATGGTTTGTCTCTCTCTCTGATTTTGTCTTGTTTTATTCTTTCCCTCCTTTGCCCTATGATCCTCTGCTTTGTTTCTTAAATTCCACATATGAGTGAAATCGTGATAATTGTCTTTCTCTGATTGACTATTTCGCTTAGCATAACACCCTCTAGTTCCATCCACATCCTTGCAAATGCCGAGATTTATTTTTTTTTTTTTAAGATTTTATTTATTTATTTGAGACAGAGAGAATGAGAGAGAGGGAGAAAGCACATGAGAGGGGGCAGGGTCAGAGGGAGAAGCAGGCTCCCCGCCGAGCAGGGAGCCCGATGCGGGACTCGATCCCAGGACTCCAGGATCATGACCTGAGCCGAAGGCAGTCGCTTAACCAACTGAGCCACCCAGGCGCCCCCGAGATTTATTTTTTGATGGCTGAGTATTATTCCATTGTATATATACACCCGTCTTCTTTATCCATTCATCTGTCGATGGACATCTGAGCTCTTTCCATAGTTTGGCTATTGTGGACATTGCTGCTATAAACATTGGGATGCAGGTGCCCCTTCGAATCACTACGTTTGTATCCTTTGGATAAATACCCAGTAGTGCAATTGCTGGGTTGTAGGGTAGCTCTATTTTTAACTTTTTGAAGAACCTCCATACTGTTTTCCAGAGTGGCTGCAAAGGAATGAAGTAGTCATCTGTGCTGCGATGCAGATGTGCCTTGAAAACATTGTGCTAAGTGAAAGAAGGCAGACAGAAAAGGTCACATCATGCCTGACTCCATTTATACAAAATATCCAATGTAGATAAATCCACAGAGAGAGAATAAAGATTGGTAGTTGCCCGGGGCTGGAGGCAGGAGGAGTAGGGAAAGACTGCGTAATGAGTATGGGATTTTATTTTGGAGTGATGAAAGTAGTTTGAAACTACATAGAAATAGTAGTTTCACAATATTGTGAAAATATTGAATGTTACTAATTTGTTAACTTTAAAAGACTTATTTTATCTCAAAAAATGAGAGATCTTTATTTTAAAAACTCAATTATTAAACTGAGAAACTTGAAAGTTTGATGTTTATTTTATGACGGGCAAATAAATATTACTATACATTAGTAAATACCTTAATGTCTACATATACGAAGGGTGGAAAGTTTGGATCAACGGAGAGAATGTCTTAATCTTTTTGTCACCTTTTCTAATTGGTACTCTTCAGAATGGAACTCCAAGCTGATTGGCCGTGGTCAAGATGGTCTTGTTGCTTCTGTGTTGGAAAGAGAGCAAGGTGAGTAATGGTCAAAGTTGTCATCTTAGATTGGGTCATTTGTTTAAAGGTATTCATTGAATTATTAAAAAGTATGAAACATAATTTTAAGAAGTTAACTATGTCCCAGTGAGAAATATGGTATCAGCCATCGTGTTGATTAACCAATAATGGCAATATAGAGGTCGATTACTGAAACAGAATCAGTCTCTGTGGGGAATGATTCTATAAAGGGATTTTAGAGATCTGAAAGGATCTTCTTGGATTTTGTGAATCATGTATTTATTTTATGACTATTAATGGATTAACGATTTATTTGATAAGTGTAGAAATGAATGAAGAAAAAGAGACCCAAACTTGAACCTTTGGTGGCAACTGGTAGCATATGTATCTGGATGGTGAATAATATGTGCCTGGGATTCTGAGGTCCAACACGATACGGCATTAGTCAGATCCGTCTTGTGGACATGCTATTTTAGAGAGATACTGGGAATATATAAGGGTCATCCTTTTGCCTTGGTTTTATCGATTTAGATTTAGTATTATAAATGGATCCGTGATAACACTATTAATGAACTATACAAAAATAAAAAAAAAGAGTGAAGCGTTGTCCAGCTGTGAATACATGTGGTGAGGCAAGAATTATTATTACTAAAAATTGAAAATACTGATGCCCCTTAAGAAACAAATGGATCAAGAGCATCACCTCTTTCACTAAGGATCATAAAAACTCCTAAGTATGAGTCAACTGTAGTTTTTAGGTCAGTCTTAAATTTGAGGTGGTTCCTTTTGTTAAGAGAATGAAAATTAATAAATTCCTAAATGATAGAATGCATGCAATGTGGAAAAGAAAGGTCAATTCAGATGAGGTTTCTGATTTTCTTTTATATAACATGCTTTGCTTTCTATTCCCCCAGGACATCCTCAAGCTGGTTGAAGATTTCTTTTCTTTTTTTTTTTTTTTTAAGATTTTATTTATTTGCAAGAGAGAGAATGAGAGACAGAGAGCATGAGAGGGAGGAGGGTCAGAGGGAGAAGCCGACTCCCTGCCGAGCAGGGAGCCCAATGCGGGACTCGATCCCGGGACTCCAGGATCATGACCTGAGCCGAAGGCAGTCGCTTAACCAACTGAGCCACCCAGGCGCCCCTGAAGATTTCTTTCTTGGTCACAATCTCTCTGGTTGCATCTGTGTTTCAGGTGTACAGAGACCAATGTGAGTAATAAATCTCATGTTTTCATTTGACAGGTTGTAAAAAAAAAAGGGGTGTTTACTGTGTTATTAATAGTGTGAATATAATTCGAAAGGCTGATCATGGCCAGTGATAAATACTGGAGTATTACCAAGTGTTACATTTATTAATGCATTTATGATACATTAAGAATGATTAATGAAAAAGATTATATCAATGTGATAAATGATTCTAGGGACAGATGTAGAATATTCAATGTTCTTATTCATTTTTTTGTGAATCATTGGGTTTTTAAAATTAATATTAGTGAATTAAGGAATTAAATAATATACATAAAATGAAGAAAAAGGGGCTGAAATATGGACCAGTGATGATGGCTGGTGGCGTAGGAGTCATGGACGATGAATACTACGTGTCTGGAACTCTGAGGTCCAGTGCAAAAAGAAATATAATCTATTACTGTCTCAAATTATTATGTAGACTGATTTTAGAACTGTAAAGGGACCATTTTCTTACATTGTTTTCTTGAATTTTGATTCTTTTATTATCAGTGGATCAATTTAAGAATCAATGTACAAATACTGAAAAGTAAAAATGAAGGGCATGAAGCATATGCACTCTCAGTGTACATGGTGAAGCAATAAAAACCATTCAAAGGTATTTTATATACTGAATTCCATTAAGAAAAATAAATGGGTCATGTGCCTTACCTCTTTAGTGCTCAGTAATAGAGAAGTTCTTATTCTGGGTCAGTAGCAAGTATGATATTAATGCATTTTTTAAATAGAAAATTAATAAGCATGATTGCAAGTTAATGTATTTTCAAATGATTGACTCCGTGTAAAGTAGAATGTGCAGAAGACGGGAGATCACATTTCAGTCTTATTCTCATCTACTTTCCTTCGTGCTTCTCAGAAAGAAGACACCTGACCTGGTGTAAGCATCCCCCACGTTCAGGCGCTCCAGGCTAGCCTCTCTGTGTGGGAGCGTGAAGCCGAACGTGCGTAGTAATCAAAGTTCTTGTCTTGGTTTGGAGGGTTTGTTTAGGGTATCACTGTAATTATTTAAAAAGTATTTAATAGAAGAAAAAGGACCAACCATTGTCCAATGACTAAGTTGGAACTGTATGAAACATTATGTTGACCACCCTACCTTTACCACAAGGAGGGTGGTTAATGAAGAACTTTGTTTAATTAGGCAATGATTCTAAAGAAAAATGATAGAAATACTGAAGGCTTTTGTCCTTGCATTTTTGCGATTCATAAATATTTATTTAATTACTGTTAGTAGATTCGTGAATTAATGGATAAGGATAAAGGAAAGAGGGCCAATCCTGGACCAATGATGACAGCTGGTGGCGTATGAGTCCTATACGATGAATGCTATGTGTCTGGAAGTCTGAGGTCCAACACAACGATCTTGTGGATCGATGTGAGGAATATACAAGGATAATATTCCTGCCATTTTTGATTTAGGGATTCCTATATTAATAACATACATGGAACAATGATAGAACCATTAAACATGTATAAATAAATAAAAAAAGGATGAAGCCTTATCAACTATGAATATATTTGATGAGGCAAGAAATCCTTTATGTAACCTAAAGAAACTGTTGCAGGTTGCAGAATTAATGGACCAAAGGTGTTATCTCCTTTTGTAAGGATCATGTAGACACTGACACAGATAAGCAACATCGAATTTTGTAAGCCTGGGTCATTCTTAATTTGAGGATGTTAATTTTGTAATATACCTGTTTATATTTTCATATGTATACATGTTGTGAAAAATTAATTAGCACCAGATAGCTGGAAAAATGAAATGACGAAAACAAGGACTAATATGGAAGAAGTTTCAATTTTTAATTATCTGCTCTGTGTTAACATTCCTCAGAATCAACACACTCCAGCTGATGCAAGCATTTTCCATGGTCAAAAGGTCTGTGATTTCCTGCATGCTCTGAGCATAGAGATGAATGTGAGTAAAAGTTAAAGCTCTTGTATTTGCTTAAAAGTTTTTAAAATAAGGTATCCACTATAGGGGCGCCTGGGTGGCTCAGTCGTTAAGTGTCTGCCTTCGGCTAAGGTCATGATCCCAGGGTCCTGGGATCGAGCCCCACATCGGGCTCCCTGCTCTCCGGGAAGCCTGCTTCTCCCTCTCCCACTCCCCCTGCTTGTGTTCCCTCTCTCGCTGTGTCTCTCTCTGTCAAATAAATAAATAAAATCTTTAAAAATAAAAAAGGTATCCACTGTATTGTTGAATGTGTGAAATACAATTTAAAACCATCAATATGGGAACCTTTAAATATGGGATATAACATTTGCTAACGCATATGTGAGGTGTGGATGATCACCAGAGTAAGACATGTAACAATGTGGCAGATGATCCTATAGGCAGAGGTAGAATATTCATTGCTCTTATTATTGGATTTTTGTGAATCACAGGGTTTTAAAATTTTACATTAGTCAATTAAGGAATTAATGAAGTAATGTACAAGAGAATGAAGAAAAAGAGGCCTGGATTTGGACGAGTGATGACAGTTGGTGGCGTATGAATTATGGATGATGAATATTACGTGTCTGAAACTCTGAGGTCCAATAAAAAAAAAATATAGTCTATTGCTTTTCTTTGAAGTGATCCTATGGACAGATGTTAGGGAAAGAAAAAGGACCATTTTCTTGGTTCATTTTCATGAATTTTGATTCTACTGTAACAAATGGCTCAAAGAAGAATTAATATGCAAGTATAATAAGAGGGTGAAGCATGTCTACTCCTAATAAAATTATGAACGTTTATTGAAAATACTGGAGTTTATTAAGAAATGTAAATGGTTCAAGTGTTTTATCTCTTTGGCTAAGGAGAATACAGACAATAAATAGCAGCCAAAATTCTTATTCTTGGTCAGTGTCAAGTTTGATATTGTTTGTTCAGAGAAAATTAATAAATACAACCCCACCATGCTATTTTCCTAAGTGACAGACAATATGAAGGTAAAATCATTGCACCAATAGAGTGTCTCTCCATCCTGTTATCATCTGCTCTGCTCTGTACTCCTCAGAATGGACTCACTCCAGTAGTTGTTTTTTTTTGTTTTGTTTTTTTAAAGATTTTATTTATTTATTTGATAGAGAGAGACAGCAAGAGAGGGAACATAAGCAGGGGGAGCGGGAGAGGGAGAAGCAGGCTTCCCGCTGAGCAGGGAGCCCGATGCGGGGCTTGATCCGAGGACCCTGAGATCATGCCCTGAGCCGAAGGCAGATGCTTAACGACTGAGCCACCCAGGTGCCCCTCACTCCAGCAGTTGTAAATACTTCCATGATTATGTGCTTTCTGGTTGCATCTGTGAATTCGGAGCATAGAGACCAATGTGAGTAGTTGTCAAAGTTTTTGTCTTCTTCTTCTTGTGTGTGTGTTTTTTTAAAGGTATTCACTGTATCATTAAGAAGTATGAAATATAATCAAGTAAGGGCAACTGTAGCCCAGTGACAAATACGGATTTGATTATATTGATTAATAGGGATTGATTATATTGATTAATGCATTTATGTAAAACATTATAATTAATGAGAGTGATACACTGATGTGAGAATGATCCTAGGGAGAGATTAGAGATAGCAAGTCTCTTCTTGCATTTTAGTGAATAATAGCACCTTAAAATTATTATTAGTGAATTAATGAATTAGTGCATAAACAATGTAGCACTGAATAGAGAAAAAGAGAGACGATATTGGATCGATGATGACCACTGGTGGCGTATGAGTCGTATACGATGAATACGTGTCTGGAACTCTGAGGTCCAACAGAAATGCACTCTAGTCCACTTCCCTGTGTGAAGTGATCCTATAGACAGATATCATGAATTTAGAAGGATCCTGTTTTGGGTTCATGTTCATCCATTCTCTATTTTTGTAATTGGATCAATGAGTTGATCTACAAACAATATATAAGTAAAGGTCAAGGTCATAAAGCATTGTCCAGTTATAAAAATATGTATCGAGACAAGAAATACTATTAATGTGTATGGAAAACACACTCCTGTCCATTAGGAAATAAATGATACAAACAAAGGTGTTGCCTCTTTGGTGAAGGACTCTGTAGGCAGTGTTAAATAGTAATAGGCAATGTTCATATTCTATGTCGGTGGCGAGGTCATTATTGTTCATTTATTAGGAGACATTAAATAAACAGTTCCCCCAATTGCAAATTGTCTAAGTGACTGACTAGATGAGAGGTGGGGTGCAAGGACCAGTGGAGATAACGTCTAAAGCTTTTTGTTTTCATCTGCTCTGCTCTGTACCCCGCAGAATGGACGCACTCACGGTGATTTAAACATTCTTCCGTGACCACAAGTTCTATGGCTGTGTCTATGTGTTGGAGAATGGAGATTAACGTGAGTAATAGTCAGTGTTCTTGTCTCAGTTTGGGTGGTTTGTTTAAGGGTATTTACTGTATTGTTAAAAAATGTGAAATGCCAACCATGGCCCCCAAATGCAACTAATAGGAAGCATCGTGTTTATTAATCCATATACCAAACACTGAGGTCTGTTAATGAAAGAAATGAATTGCTTGTGGAAATAATTCTATGGACAGATGTTACACATTAGTCCCTGCCAACCGGGCACTAATGATGAAGTAAGAGGTTAAAATGAGCATGTTGGCTAATCCATACATTCAACACCTCGGTCAGCTAACAAAGAAGATCTAGACTATTAGCCCTGTAGAAATGATTTTAGGTACAGATGTTGGGGATATTAAAGTCACTTTTCAAAACCTCGTGGGCATTTTTTATTATTAGTGCATTAATGAATTAATCTCTAAACAAAATTATGGTTCAATGAAGAAAAAGAGGGCAAAATCTGGACCAATCCTGAGGACCAGTAGCATAAGAGGCAAGGATGAATAAGGTTTATCTACAACTTTGTGATCCAACGTAAAAAGAAATCTAGTCTGTTGATTCTGTTATAAATGGTCCTGTAAGCAGTTGTTAGAGCTATCCCAGAATTTTATTCTTGGGCTTTTGAGTTTCACAAATATTGATTGCTTATTAAAATTAAGCAATGCAATAATAAGTAAAAAAATGTATGAGTAAATGAAGGAAAAATAGGGCCAAACGTGCAATAACTATAGCATATGTAATGAAATTAACATTATTACGAATTCATTTCTAAGAATCAGAAGTCTATTAAAAATATATTAAGCATTTATACCTCATCAGAAGGGACATAGGGACAGATGCATGTAGTTGTTGATATTCATATTCTGTGCTGTCTCTGGGTTGCAGGTGTTTTTGTTTTTGTTTTTTTCATTTGAGAAATAGGGAAAAAGTTTATATAATATAATGAACTAACTATATTAAAGGGGGTCAAGCATGAACCAGTGACGAAATTGAGTCCCATACCAAATTATGACCAATCCAGTTGGCTTCACTGTGGTCGATTGGTAATCATTCCACGATGTATATGTCAATCAAATGTCACGTTGTACCCTTTAAATATATACAACTATATTTATCAATAATTTCTCAGTAACGTTGGACAAGAAGTATATAGTCCTTTGTCATTTTTGATAGTGATAAAAACTGGACACAGTTTTTATTAATTCCTGTTATAATCTTGAGTTTGCATACAACGGTGCACATTTATCATTATAAATTAATAAATAAGTTAATAAGTGAATACATTATATATGTATATATATATACATATATATAATCCATGGCCAGGGATTAGAATGTGGTGATGCATGATCCAGCAGTCCTACTCATGTTTTATCCCTCCTAAGACAAAAATCTCAGCTCTCTCCAGTTGGAGTCAGGAGAACCACACAGATATATACACAGTAGCATTTCTATTCTGGGTTTCTGGGAAGTTAGACATTTTTTATGTTATTTAACCGTTTTCATTTTTTAAAAAAAGTGACTAGTTTGTCAATTTTTTTATGAATTAAAGAGTGAACGAATGAATATTAAAGCTATTGATAAATATTTACATGTAAAAATCAAATCAAAGAAAACCAAAGATGGGTCTATGATGGAGCTATGTGGCAAGGTTTATGAAGTAACCAATTTCAGTACGATTTTTTTTAAAGGTTTTAGGATTTTCCATTCACTTTCTTAAGTATCTAATTTTCCATCTTAGGTTGGCACCACAGTTTATAAACATTCTTCTGTGGAAAAGAACTAAGTGTTAAATCAATGAAACAACTCATAGAAAGTTGTAAGGTACAGTCTTTGGATGGGCAGTAGATAGTGGGCTCATGATTGTACTTATATCTTTAAAGAATGTACAAGTTAATGAAAAAGTATGGAGGTTCCTCAAAAGATTAAAAATAGAACTACCCTATGATCCAGCAATTGTTCTACTAGGTATTTACCCAAAGGTTACAGAAATGCTGATTCAAAGAGGCACATGCACCCCGATGTTCATAGCAGCATTATCAACAATAGCCAAAATATGGAAAGAGAACAAATGTCCATCGACTGATGTATGGATAAAGAAGTTGTGGTATATATACACAATGGAATAAAAAAGCCATAAAAAAGAATGAAATCTTGCCATTTGCAATGACATGGATAGAGCTAGAGAGTATTATGCAAAGTGAAATAAGTCAATCAGAGAAAGACAAATACCATATGATTTCACGCATATTGGAATTTAGGAAATGGAACAGATGAACATGGGGGAAAAAAGGAGAGAGGCAAACCATAAAACAGACTCTTAACTCTGTAGGACAAACTGAAGGTTGTTAGAGGAGAGGTGGGTGGGGGGGGATGGGCTAAATAGGGGATGGGTATTAAGGAAGGCCCTTGTGATGAGCACTGGGTGTTATATGTAAGTGGTGAATCAGTAAATTCTACTCTTGAAACTAATATTACACTATATGTTAACTAACTGGAATTTAAATAAAAACTTGAAAAAAAAAGAGCCAAGCAAGGACCCATGATGTGAATGGAATGCATTCTGAATGTGTCTTGTGATTAATTCATTTCTTCATTACTGAAGTTCATTTCAAAAGGAAATTTGGGGGGCGCCTGGGTGGCTCAGTTGGTTAAGCGACTGCCTTCGGCTCAGGTCATGATCTCAGGGTCCTGGGATCGAGCCCCGCATTGGGCTCCCTGCTCGGCGGGAAGCCTGCTTCTCCCTCTCCCACTCCCCCTGCTTGTGTTCCCTCTCTCACTGTCTCTCTCTGTCAAATAAATAAATAAAATCTTTAAAAAAAAAAAAGGAAATTTGGTATATTACATCTGTGGGAATAAGGCGATAGCTAGACTTGAGTAATGTGCAAGAATCTAATTATGTGGTTAAATGGCTCCTGGGAATTTAGTACGTTGTTCTAAGGGAATAAATTAAAAAATCAGTAGATGATAAATAAGTAGATAGATGATAGATAAGTAGGTAGAGGGATAAATAGATAAATGATGGTAGGTAGATAAAGAAAGTAATTAATGCTGGATTAATTAGGAGAAAATGTTGTGAGGCTGAAAGTTTTGTTTATACAATTGGGAAACCTTGCCGTGTATTAAGAGTTCAGGAGGTTAAAAGTGTTAGCTCTCTGGGTTAGGTGGCTATAGGGCAGTGGTTCTCAAACTTGAGTGAGCCCCACAATCGCCTGAAGGCTGGTTACACTGTAGATTGCTGGCCCCACCCTCAGCATTTCTTTGATTATATTTAATACTTTTTAAAAAGTTTTTATTTCAATTGTAGTCAGTTAGCATACAGTGTAATATTAGTTTCAGGTGTACAGCCTAGGGATTCAACACTTGCATATAACACCCAGTGCTCATCACAAGTGCGCTCCTTCATCCCCATCACCTGTTTACCCAATCTTCCTGCCCACCTCCACTACTTGGGATGATTTTAAGAATCGATCAAGTCCATGTCACTCATTTTTATAGCTCTGTAAATTTCTATTTCAGTTTTCCCCTAGACATTCCTTAACTGTTAAAGATGTAAACTACCTTTATTATGAGGCAGAAGCACATAGGAGATGTTAAGTTATAGTCAGTGTTTTAGTTCTGATGCAAGTGGTGACTATATATAAAAAGAATATGCAAATTATCTGAAAAAGGGCAAACTGTGGACCAGTGATGTGAACGGAATGCATCCTGAACTATATTTTATGATCACAATATCTATGACCTATTGAGGTCCATTACAAAGAGGGATTTAAGTGTTTATATCTGTGGGACTGAGCCTATAGATTTCAGTAATATTCAAGGATCATGTTCTTAGCCTTTGGTGCCTCATGGATTTTGATTTTATTATCATAATTAATAAATGAGAGAAACAAATAGGTCAGTTCATAAAGAGAAAAGGGTGTAGCATATTCAGCTATGAAAATATGTGGTGAGGCAAGAATTACTATTAATATAACTTGGAACAAGTAGAATTCATTAATAAATGGATCAGGGGTTACATTTTGGGGTAAGGATGATACAGATTGTGATATGTAATAGTATGTGTGCTTGGTTTTTTTTGGTTCTATTTAAATTCAAGTTAGTTAACATATAGTGTATTATTAATTTTGTGGTAGAATTTAGTGATTCATCTGTTACGTATAACACCCAGTGCTCATTACATCAAAGTGCCCTCCTTAATGTCCATCACCCAATTACTCCATCCCCCTACCCACCTCCCCTCCAGCAACCCTCAGTTTATTCTCCATAGTTAAGAGAGATGGCGTACGAGTCATGGACAATGGAAAATAAATATCTAAAACTTTAAGATCCAACACAATACATAATTAGTCGAATCTCTCTTTTAAAAATGATCTTATGGGCAGATGTCAGAAATACATAAAGGTCATATTCTCTTTGTGGCTTTATAGATTTAAATTTATTATCATCAATGGATCAGTGTTAGAACCATTTAAGAAATATAAATAAATAAAGAGAAAATGAAGCACTGTCCAGTTATGAACATATGTTGTGAGGCAGGACATATTATTATTATTATTTTTAAAGATTTTATTTATTTATTTGACAGAGAGAGACACAGCGAGAGAGGGAACACAAGCAGGGGGAGTGGAAGAGGGAGAAGCAGGTTTCCCGCTGAGCGGGGAGCCCGATGCGGGGCTCGATCCCAGGAGCCCGGGATCATGACCTGAGCCAAACGCAGACGCTTAACGACTGAGCCACCCAGGCACCCCAAGGCAGGACATATTATTAATAAAAATTAAAAACATCAATGCCCATTAAGAAATAAATGGATCAAGGGTGTTACTTCTTTGGCTAAAAATTACGTAGACACAGGTAATTAAAAATCAATTATTTTTAAATTCTGAATCAGTTCCAAGTTCAAGCTTCTTCCCTTTGTTAGTAGGAAAGGAAAATAATGAAAAATTAACACACATGTAAAACATTGAGTAAATGTCATGTGGAAAGGAAGGGTAAATGTAGATAAGGTCTTCATTTTCTTTATCCACTGCTCTGCCCTGTACTTCTCAGAATGGACGCACTTGGGCTGATGTAAGCATCTTCCATGGTCATGAGCTCCGTGCCTGCATTTTTGCATTAGGAGCGTAGAGACCAACGTGAGTAATAGTCAAAGTTCTTGTGTTGGGTTGGGTGGTTTGCTTAAGAATATTCACAGAATCATTAGTGTGAATTAATAAACAACTTAGAAGTGAACAAAGAGAAAGAGGACCAATCCTGGACCGGTGATGATGACTGGTGGCGTATGAGTCATGGATGATGATGGATAACATGTGTCTGAAACTCTGAGGTCCAACGAAACACGACGGTGCATTCTCTTTGTTTGGAAGGATGCTATAGGCAGAAGTCAGGAATATACAGAGATCTTGTTTTTGGTCTCTGTGTTTGTTCATGGATTTTCATCTGGAATTATAATTGGAGCATTGAAATAGTCACTAAACCAATATATATAAATATAAATAAATAAAGAGAAAAAATAAGGAGGAATATGGGAAAGTATGCTCTAATTATAAAAATATGTGGTAAGGCAAGAAATGGTATTAATAAATTTGAAAACAGTGTGGAGTCCAAAGACGAATAAATGGTTACATGACTTAAATCTTTGGCTGAGAATGATATAGACAAAATAAATAATAATCGATGTTCATTTTCTGGGTTGGGGAAAAGGTCTAAGTTCATTTTCTTAAGAGAAAATGAAATAAATATCGTATACTCCTAATTAATGATTGCCTAAATCACTGAAAAGTGAAATGCAGAAGCAAGGATCAATGAAGATGAGGTCGCAATTTGTTATCATCCTCTCTGCTCTCTACTCCTCAGAACGGGCGCCCTCAAGCTCATTAAAGCACCTTCACGTGGCAGAGCTCTGTGGCTGCATCTGTGTCTTAGGAGCATAGAGAACAATGTGAGTAATGGTCAATGTTCTTATCTTGGATGGAATGTTTTGTTTTGTTTTGTTTTAATTACTCTATTATTAAAAATTGATGTAATCAAGAAGCCCAAACATCCCAATATCAAATATGATGTTAATCCATATGTGAAACACTGAGTTCAGTTAATAATGAAAGAGTTTGTCCTCAGTGGTTTTATTTAAATTCAAGTTAGTTAACATATAGTGTATTATTAATTTTGTGGTAGAATTTAGTGATTCATCTGTTACATATAACACTCAGTGCTCATTACATCAAAGTGCTCATATTCTTATTTTGGGTTTATATACTTAGATATATTATTATGAATGAATCAGTAATCAAAGCATTAAAAATGTAAAAAAAACAGAGAAATAGGGTGAAGCATTATCCAGCCAGTAATATATGTTGTGATGTATAAGAAATGAACAAAAATGCTCATTAAGAAACAAATAGAATAAGCATGTTTGCCTTTTGCTTAAGAATCGTATAGGCAGGGGCGCCTGGGTGGCTCAGTCGTTGAGCGTCTGCCTTCGGCTCAGGTCATGATCCCAGGGTCCTGGGATCGAGCCCCGCATCGGGCTCCCTGCTCGGCGGAAAGCCTGCTTCTCCCTCTCCCACTCCCCCTGCTTGTGTTCCCTCTCTCGCTGTGTCTCTCTCTGTCAAATAAATAAAATCTTTAAAAAAAAAAAAAAAAAAGAATTGTATAGGCACTGATAATTAAGAGCCTTTATTATTGTTATGATTGTATGAATAGATGTAAGGGATATTCAAGGATTTTGTGATTTTGTTTGGTGACTTATGTTAATTTCTATATTAGGCAATTAATCAATAACCAGATGCAGATGACAATAGAAAAAAGAGCCAGTCCTGGACCAATGATGGCAACTGATGGCATAGGAGTCATGTGTAGTGAATACTGTGTGTCTGGAACTATGAGATCCAGCACAAAACAAATCCATTCCATGTTGTTGAAATGGTCCTATACAGATGTCAGGATATACAAGGTCTTCTTTTGGGTCTTGGTTTTTATTCATTTTATTTCTACAAATATAATGAGATCAGTCAAAATAGCAATAAACATGTTACAAAAAAAATGATGGGAGTAAATCATTGTCCAATTATAAAAATATGTGGTGAGGTACGAAGTTCAATTAATATATGTTGCAAACACTGACAATTAATGAAAACAAATGATATAAGCACGTTGCCCCTTTTGCTGAGTATGACATAGGCAGTAATGAGTAGTAGTCAATGTTTATATTCTTTGTCAGTGGCCATATTGATGTGATTTGGTCCCTTAAGAGAAAATAAAATAGACATGATCACAACTTACTAATTGCCTACTGACTGAATAAATAAAGATGGAATTAAGGGCCATTGGAGAGAATGTCTCAATCCTTTTGTTTTTGTTGTTGTTCTGCCCTTCTGTACTCAGAATGGATGTGTTCCAGTTGATTTAAAATCTTCCATGGTCAGGAGCTCTATGGATTTAGGAGCATTGAGACCAGTGTGAGTAATAGTCAATGTTCTTCTTGGCTAGACTATTGTTTTATTTTTATTTACTTATTTTATTTAAGTTCAATTAGCCAGTTACAGTACATCATTAGTTTTTGATATAATGTTCAATGATTCACTAGTTGAGTATAACACCCAGTGCTGTTGTTTTGAAAAACATTTTCATTGTATTATTAAAAATTTATATTATATAATCATATAAAAATGAATTAAATTTTGCCATTGGGAATGACATGGATGGAGCTAGAGAGTATTATGCTAAGTGAAATAAGTCAGAGAAAGACAAATACCATATGATTTCACTCATATGTGGAATTTAAGAAACAAAACAAAGGGGAAAGAGAGAGAGAGGGGCAAACCAAGAAACAGACTCTTAACTCCAGAGAATGAACAAACTGATGGTTACTAGTGGGGAGTTGGGGGGGACGGTGGGGATGCTTAAACAGGGGGTGGGCATTAAGGAGCGCACTTGTGATGAACACTCGGTGTTATTATATGATAGAGACATTTTCTGGAGCTCTGAGGTCCAACACAAATGGAATCTGGTCCACTCTACTTTATGAAGGGAACCTATGGATGGAGGTCAGGACTACATAAGGATTTAGTTCTTGGCCTTTGAGTTCATGAAGCCTTAAAATATTATTATAAAAGTATCAATGGAAGAATAAATAAACGTATAAATGACTAAATATGGAGAGAATGAAGCTTTGTTCATAAGCAAAATAAAATATATACTAAGGAAAATGCATATTAGTGTAAAGGAATGGATTAAAAAAGGATCAAGTGTATTATGTATTTGACTAAGGGTGATTTACACAGTGATAGGTAATAGATATTGCTCTCAGTCAGGTATCAATTTGAAGTTTATTTTATTAAGGGAAAAATAAATAAATACTACCAAAAATTAATAAATGCTCAAATGACTGTGCAAATGAGTGGTGGAAAATATAGAGACAATAACTCAATCTTTTATCATATTGTCTACTTGTATCATATTTTATCGTATCTTCAGAGTGCATGCAATGAGCTGATTTTATCATCCACAGTGATTTAGATTGTTATGTTATCTTTGTGTTAGAAAAGAGACCAAGTTGAATAATGGTCAAAGACCTTACCTTGTTTTGGGTGATATATTTAAGAGCATTCACGGTATCATTTAAAAGTAATAAATAAAATCAAAAAGTTAACTATGGCCTGACGAGAAATATGATATGAAATATTACTGTTGATTCATTGATAATGTGCAACATTGAGGTCGACTAATGAAAGATGTGATCTATGTGGCACGTGATTCTACAAAGAGAAGTTAAGCTTATTTAGGGGTCTTTTTTGGGATTTTATGAATCCTGTATTGATTTTTATTACCAATGAATTAACAATTTAATTGTTACAAATGTAGAAACATTTGAAGAAAAGGAGGCCCAAACATAGACCAATGATGAAAACTGGTGGCATAGGAATCCTACCTGGTTGAGTGCTATACGTCTGTAACTCTGAGTCCACGCGAAACAAAATTTAGCCTATTTTCTGTTGCAAATGACCTCAGGGTCAATGTAGAAATACACAGAGCTCATATTCTTATTTTGGGTTTATATACTTAGATATATTATTATGGATGAATCAGTAATCAAAGCATTAAAAATGTAAAAAAACAGATAAATAGGGTGAAGCATTATCCAGCCAGTAATATATGTTGTGATGTATAAGAAATGAACAAAAATGCTCATTAAGAAACAAATAGAATAAGCATTTTTGCCTTTTGCTTAAGAATTGTATAGGCACTGATAATGAAGAGCCTTTATTATTGTTTTTTTTTTTAATTTTTTTATTCTTATATTATCCCCATACATTGCATCATTAGTTTTAGATGTAGTGTTCCATGATTCATTGTTTGTGCATAACACCCAGTGCTCCATGCAGAATGTGCCCTCCTCAATACCCATCACCAGGCTAACCCATCCTCCCACCCCCTTCCCCTCTAGAACCCTCAGTTTGTTTTTCAGAGTCCATCGTCTCTCATGGTTCGTCTACCCCTCCGATTTCCCCCCCTTCATT